>NC_137966.1:24042026-24517026 GCF_963924665.1 Micromys minutus | reverse complement strand
CCTTCTGCAGAACCATTACCTGTGCCTCAGCCCAGGATATACTGTGTCAGCAGGTCCTCCGCAGGCTATTAGAAGTCTGGATCCCCAGAGCTGTGTCAGCACTGCTTGCCGAAACTCACCACACCCAGACCGCCGTATAGACAGCGCTGAATGAGGAGCCTCGGCTTTCCTTCTGGAGAGGCAGGGCTGGCTCTGTGACCAGTTCTAAGAAGGGGCCTTGGCTCCGGGTCTCCATGGACTCCCTGGCAGGTTATCATGGCCATTGCTGTAGAAGTTTAGGACAAAGAGGGGACCTCAGGAAGCCAGAGTGTAGTCTTCTGTGTATCTTGTACTTGTACTGGTTTGTTCCCCACCTTTTTGCCTTGGTCAGTCACAGCTATGAGAATCACTGTGTACTGAGCCGCACGGGTCCTCTTAGCCTGACTCGTCTTATTCAGGCTGGTATTAGGACCTCCATGTTATGTCCTTTCCCCTTTGATGTCCCCGAAATACTGGAGAGTAGCAGAATTCTACTCTCAGATGTTAGCTTTAGTGTCTCCCCATTTCCCTTTCAGTGCGTTTAGGAAGGGCCTGGTATACAACGGTACCACCAATGGCTGTGCCAGCTCTAAGAAAGGAACAGTGGAAGAGCCCAGCGGGGAGGCAGAGGAGGGTGTTAAATGGCCACCAGTAAATCTCCCAAGTGGGTGTATTTTCATGTCTTGCAACTGGGAACATAAATATTTACACTGGCAGTCATAATCTTTATCATCTTGGAACTTATTTCTGTGGTGTCTTTAGTTAGGCATTTCCTGCTACGCCAATCTTGCCTGAGAGTCTGCAGTCCCAGCCCTGCATTCTCAGCTCCACACTCCTGCATTTCTACATTCTGGTGGCTGCTCTCCTCCTCAGAATACGGATGTACAGTGCATCATAATGCTTGCAGATATTTTCCAGTTTTTAAATTTTCCTTGAAAGTATTGTGGTCATTGTTTCTCTCCCTGTGTATCCATTGTACAAAAACGAGTTTCACTATGAAGTCACACACATGCATCTTCCCCTTCCCGCTCCTCCTGCTGGTCTCCTTTCTCTCCCAAATAGTTCCCTTCTTGCTTATATAATGTTTATGTGTATCTGCTAATGGACATGAGTGTGTGTATGTGTGTGTGTGTGTGTGTGTGTGTGTGTGTGTGTGTGTGTATTCAATTTTCTTCCAAATGTTTTAATTTTATTCTTTATTGCTTAAAACTCCATTATGTGTACATATCACATTTCTTTATCTGTTGATGTAGGTCTCAGCTGATTTCATAACGGATTATGAATAGTGTTGCAGTAAACATAGATGTGCGGATATTTTTGTGGTGTGCCGACTTGAAGACTCTGGGTGCTCAGCTGGTTCGTGGGGTAGGTCTTTTCTTTTGGAGGAGCCTCTATACCTGGGTGTTCATTGCATGGACCCGTTCACATTTCCATCACAGTGGATAAGGGTTCTTTAATTTGTAGATTTGTAAGAGCATTCTTTCTTTGTAATGTTTAAATCATGTTGTCTTTGGCCATAGAGAGAAGTACAGACTCCGCGTGGCTGGGACTCCACACCAGGCAGTGTGCCTTGCAGCATAGCTAACTTGAACCCATTCCCAAAACTCAGGCCATGTCTGCTCATTTGTTTCTGCCTACGGAAGCACACACCCACCTGGAATTTGGTGCAGATTTCCACCGGTACTCACATAACAGATCAGGAGTGCTGAAGTAATTTCTCTCCTAATGAAGGGAAGCAAACAGTGACAGCCATTTTCAGAACTGCTTGGAATCAAATTTAGAGTCCTGACCCACACTGCAGCAGTCTCCTGACCACTGCTAATGCTTCAGGCTGTCTCTCCACTCACAGTGACTCCCCTCGGGGCTCCATAGACAAGTCTGTCTCTATCCACTTGTTCCCCAAAAACAGAGCATCTAAAAGGGGATTGATTTTGTTTTCTTTTGATTTTTAAATGTCCAGTGTAAAACCATTGCAAGCATCTCTGGTGCCATTCAAGAGGCAGAACCATTCTGTCCTATGATTTACTCTTTCTACCATCTTGCCCACGGCATGATGGGCACCAGCCAGCCAGTTGGCCTGGAGTGCCTGTCATATTCTGTCGTAATTGGTCCTCATTTGAGAGTCATGCCAGGCCACGTTCCTGGGTTGGAAGTGGAAATGGTCTCATGCAGCATTGGTTCCTGGAGCTGCTGGATAAGTGACAGCAGCGTGGACTGCAGCCTTGTTCCATCAGCCAGGGCTGCTGCTGCATCCGTGTGACCTTCTGATGGCCATACATTGCATGTGTAAGTCAGGCTACATTATCTGTCTCCATGGACAGCTATTTCTTTGTGGAAAATATTCAGAATTCTGTGTTGCTCTGTGGTGTTGGCAGTCCATGATTGTCTGTACTCTCCTGTATGCGGTAACATGTCAAGGTGCTGTGCTCCTGTGTGACTGTGATGCCACACTGGTGTAGAAGACAGTGGTGCACAGGTGACATAGAGGAGTGTGCACAGTGGTGCACAGGGGACATAGAGGAAGGAGTGTGGACAGTGGTGCACAGGTGACATAGAGGGAGGAGTGTGGACAGTGGTGCACAGGTGACATAGAGGGAGGAGTGTGGACAGTGGTGCACAGGTGACATAGAGGGAGGAATGTGGACAGTGGTTCACAGGTGACAGAGGAGTGTGGACAGTGGTGCACAGGTGACATAGAGGGAGGAATGTGGACAGTGGTGCACAGGTGACATAGAGGGAGGAGTGTGGACAGTGGTGCACAGGTGACAGAGGAGTGTGGACAGTGGTGCACAGATGACGTCAGTAGTGTACACTGTGGAGAGCAGATTGCGTGTGTAGTGGTTCCACTGAGAGATGCCCTCATAGTGTCGTATCAGGCGTTTAGGTGGTGCAGCCTTGGAAAAGACTCTCACTGTGAGGTGAGTCTGGGATCAAAGCCTCCTGCCGCTGCCTGTTCCCTGTCTTGGGTGTGGTTATGGTTGTGGTTGTGGTTGAGGGTGTGAGCTCCTGGTTCAGGGTGTTCCTGCTGCTCATTGCTGAGCTTTCTTGCCTTATAGACTCTGGAAGCATAAGCCGAAAACAAAATTCTTGTTTTCTAAGTTGCTTTTGGTTTTAGTGTTTTCACAACAGAAATGTAACTAATGCAGAAAGAGACTGGAGAGAGCTCACTGCATGGCTGTGCTGGCCTTAGTCTCTGGTGCTCTGGATTGCTGTGTGTGTGTCTGTGTGTGTGTATGAGTGTGTGTGTGTGTGTCTCTTTTCCACACCCACCACACCATCCATTTGGGACATATCAGCCTCTTTGCCAAACTGACTTAAATAACAACTTCTGTCCTTCAGGGTGTGAGGAAAAGCAACATGAAGGTAGAGTCTGGCTTGGCCACATCCTGAGACCTGGTCACATGCTTTGATGAGGTGTCTTGCACTCTTTCCCATCAAAGTTACACAGTTGAGAAACAGATCCCATAATGTTGAAAGCCTTGTGCTTGTAAGATCACGGAGCATACAGAACACACAGGCTTACAAACTCAGGTCCCGAGAACTCCAGGTTTTCAAAGCCAGAGCGGCTCCTGGCCATGGTTTCCAGGAACTGGGGGCTTCTGGCTCTAAACTTCCAAACCCAGAAATTCATGCCTGGAGGCTGGCGTGCGAGACTGGAGTTCTGGACTCTGAGAGCCTGGCTGTAGCTCAGCGCCCGGACGCTGGCTGCTCTGAACCTGTGGTGGCTCTGTAGAGCTTCTCTCGAGACTGGAGCTTTCCACTGTAACTCTCAGCTCTTCACAGCTTCTCACAGGCTGCAGTCTCGGCTCTCAGCAGTTTCTGCTCCCACTGGCTTCCTGAAAATCTTCTACCGGCTGCTGAGTGAGTGAAGGGCTTTAGAAGTCACTCTAAGCTGACTTGTAGCTGCTGTTGCTTGAGGCGGGTTTCATTTGTGCTGTTACTAGCTCAGTTCACTGTTTTCATGCCATGACAGCAGGTGCTTAGGAAACGACCGTTTGGGAGGAGCCTTTGTTGGAGCCTACCGTATCAATGTAGCGCTTGGGAGTGGGTGAAGCAGTAATGCCCAGGAAGTAACCAAGAGAGTGAAAGACACTTTCCTTATTGCCAGAAAAGAGGCATGGCATGGTTTTGGGCAGCTTCTGGTTTCACCCGTCACATAACCTTGTGTGTGCACAACTTTTGGCTCCACCCGTCATGGCCCCGTAAACTCACCACACACAACTTTTGTATATACACCTCACGTGGGAACACAGGACTCTTCTGGGGATCACCAGCTCCTGCTGGGTTCACAGTGGAGAGACTCCTCTCCTGAGCCTCACTCGGGCTGTGGCTGGAAGTGTGATCCCAGCCTCCCCGGAGTCTCTGGGAACTAGTGCAAGCTGTGGCAGAAGCCATGCACATCAGTCCCATTTCTGACTGCTCCGACGAAATGCGCAGTGACAACCGAAAGAAGAAAGCCTTATTTTGGCTCATGGTTTGAGGGGATACAGTCAGTCATGGAGGCCAAGGCACGGAGACGGGTGTGTGAGGTTACAACGCAGAGAGTGCTGAATGAGGTGCTTCGTGGGTTTTTTTTTCTTTTTCCTTTTTATTCATTCTTGAGATCGAAGCCCAAGGCATGGCACTGCCTACATCTGTGCCGGTCTCCCTCTTCAGCCACGCTTCCCAACGGTGCCCTCCATACCTGTTTCCAGATCAGGTCAGGTTCACAGGACTATCATCACAGGCCTGGCCGCCATCAACTGGATACGCAGATGCAGCGCTTTTGCCCAGAACACTCTCCCTTGGTCCTCAGAGGCTCATGAGCATCTCACAGTTCAAAATGCATCTAGTTTATCTGAGAGGTCCCGAAATCTTTACAGTTCCAGTGTTGTTCAAAGCGAAGTGTCTTCGGGGACTCAAGGTGAGCCCTTGAACCCTGCAAAATAAAAATGTAAAAGGCCACATGCTCCTAATATACAGAGGGGACATTACCATTCCCAAATGTCAGGTAGGAGAGGACAGTAGAGAAAGAGCAGATCAGAGGAAGACCGGAAGCCAGCCAGGCAGGCACGCTAACGTTGCAGCTCGGTGTCTGCCGCCTGGGGCTTGGATAGAATCACTCGGGCTCTAACCACTGGGCAGCCCCTCTCCTCCAGTTCCGCAGTGTGCAATAGCAGGCGTATTGTCTCTTGAGCCAACTCTTTACCGTGCTTTTGGCTTTCCTCAGCAGAAATCCCACAGTCCTGGCTGCTCCGAAATGCTGGCGTCTCCACTGAAACTTCGGTCTGGTGTTCATAGCTCTGAGCATGCGTTGCCCAACCACCGTGCTTTCTGGAACCTACAGGTCTCCATGACCCCGTCAGTCTTGGACTTTGCACATATGCCGCACAGGCAAAGATGCGTAGTCTGGCTCCTACCCTAGCTGTGTGTGCTTTGGTGGCTGATCTTGAGAAACCTTCCTCGGGTACTTTTGAAGCAGGGAGCCCCCAGCAGCACCCTTAGTTCTGCACCTCTCCTTTCAAGTGATCTTTGAGCCCTCAGTGGGTGGGATCTTCCTCAGAGCCCCTTTCCTGTTAGTGAAGAGGGATTTCCTTAGTGCCGCTAATCTGTTTAGCGATCAGATCTCAGATTGCGGCTGCCTTGCGTGGGGGTTTGTCTCACAATTCTTTCCCCTTCAGTCCACTCATCTTATTCACGTCGTAAATCAATGCAGTGGTCTGAGCAAGAAGCCTGAACGTTATGCCATCTTGAAATTTGTTCTGCCAGACCACTTAGTTCATTTCCTTTGAACTTAGCCTCCCTCCAGTTTTCAGGACAGGAACAACATGTCTGGCCTCTAGCTATGTTCCCCATAAAGCCCTTGTTCTCCTCTGAAACTTAATGAGCATTCTCTGCTCTTCATATTTTTGTCGGGATCCTGATGGCCTAAATTCCCCCCAGAGCGGCCCGGTGAGCTCTGCCTCCAGCGTTCTGAGGGCTCCCGGCTGAGCCATTAACTCTGCCTCGTGGAGGGCCTCTCAGGACACTGCCTTCTGCAGCCTTCCAGGCTCACACTAGTCAGTGCCATAACAGACACCCAACAAAAGCAGCTTCCGACAGGGAGGGCGTGTGTTTGCGTCTCAGTGTGACTGTGTGGCCCTTTGCTGGGAAGGACCTGTAAAGCCACTGGACACTTTGTCTCAGTCGGCTACAAGCAGGGAGACATGAAGGCCAGCGTTGTTTGCTTTCTCCCTTTTCCCTCTAAGTTCTGACAAGAAATCCAGCCCATGGGATGCTGCTGCCCACAAGGGTCTCTCCCCCGAAGTTCAACATCGCCAGAAAAACAGGCTTGCCCGGAGGACTATTTCTTCCCAAATCGGTCACGTTGACAATGATGGTCATGTAGTTTACAGCTGAAGTGGAGTTCCCTAAATGGCCTGACCTTGGAGTGTTGAAATGAACCAGGCTGCTATTCTGATGATCCGTCCAGTTGTTAAAAGGAATTGCTTGGGTAGTGGCTCTCTCAAGGCTGTAGACCCAAGAAGACAATGTGGCAGCCATCTGTTACGTGGCTGAAGAGCCATGACAACTCTGATGGCTGTTCTGGTTGTCACCTTGACTATGTCTGGAATTAACTAAACTCCAAACAGGGATACTCTGTGAGGGAGTTTTGCTTAATTTGACGTGGGAAGATCCTCCTCTAACCCGAGCCACACCTTCTGCAGGAAGCCTAGATAAGATCATGGAAGGAGGAAGCTCTTGTCCTCCCTGTTAGTTCTGCCTTGCTAGCTCTTGTTTCTTCAGTGGCAGTAGAGCCTGTGTCCTCAGGACTCTGGCATGCACTGACGACCAGCTGAAGAATCCAGCCTTGTGGACCTTCCGTTCATAAGCAGCCATTGTTGGATTACCTAGACCACAGCCTGTAAGCCATTCTGCTAAATCCTGTGTATGTTATGTATTTATACACATGTATATGCGTATGTATGTATGTCATCCTAATAAATTATATATGTATAATATATATATGAATGATTGATTGAGAGTGATTCATTCTGTACATTCTGTTACTCTAGAGAACCCAGAATAATACAACAGCTTAGGTTGTATTATTTAAATGGAGAAAACAGTCAAGTGCTCCCAACAAGGAGCCAAAGGGAGATTACATGCTTAACTGTACCACTGCTAATTCTCAGCCCACCCTTCTGAGGATTTGGTGCTGCCAGGCTGCCTTCTCCTGACCTTGCCGGTGCTTCTCTGCATGTTCTCTGCCAGCGTTCTGCCCTCTCCACGGTCCCCAGATGGATCACTGTATCTGCCTTGCTGAGAATGTCCTTCTCCCTGCCGCATCCCAACAGTCTTGTCATACACACAGGAAGCTGCCTTCAGCTGGCTCAAACTCCCTGACACACAGGAAGGAGAGTCTCAGGTGAGCTGTGCTCCCTGACAGTCACACCCCAAACATACAGTCACTTGTAAGAGTTGTCTGGACCTCACGATCGCAAGGACAGGCGTGATCATAGTGATGGTTCGCATTCATTAGGAATCCCTTTGCTGACAGGTAAACGAAGCAGGGCTTATCGTTCCCACAGGGCTACAGGGAGTCCGCTTCAGACATCGACTCGGTTGCTCAACAGGCCATCAGCAGCATCTGCCAGTTTCTTACTTTCCTCCTGGTTGCAGAATAACCGCAGAGAACCAGGTGCCGTGTCTCCAGGAGAAAGGGAGCTGTACCACTGGCCTTGACCCCCTGCCTGGTTTCTGCCTGTAACCCTTTCTCCATTGACCACTCTCATCCAAACAAAGGCTACAAACCTCGTACCTGAACTGTCAAAGTGAACTCAACAGCCTCGGTCACATTTGTTCTGTTCCACACTCAGTGTCTACTGTGAGCTCTGTATGATATATATACACTGTAGTGCAGTATATGTACTAATATACACACTGTAGTGCAGTGTATGTACTAATATACACACTGTAGTGAGGTATATGTACTAATATACACACTGTAGTGCGGTATATGTACTAATATACACACTGTAGTGAGGTATATGTACTAATATACACACTGTAGTGCGGTATATGTACTAATATACACACTGTAGTGCGGTATATGTACTAATATACACACTGTAGTGCGGTATATGTACTAATATACACACTGTAGTGCGGTATATGTACTAATATACACACTGTAGTGCGGTATATGTACTAATATACACACTGTAGTGCGGTATATGTACTAATATACACACTGTAGTGCAGTATATGTACTAATACACACACTGTAGTGCAGTATATGAATTATAGGCTCTATTTATAGGCACTCTCCCAACACACACTCCCTCTGTGTGTGTGTGTGTCTCTCTCTCTCTCACTTTAATTTCAGTTCTGAAAAGGCCGCTTACCTCTGGAAGGGCAGAATCATGACACTCAGCAAAGCAAGCTCCCTTCAAACGCACTCGGCTTCCATAGTGAGGCAGTGCCTCCTGCAACCCTCTGTGGATCTTAGGACCACATGTGGAATCCCACTGTGGGTCTTTCTCCTACTGGGTGATCATCTGCCCATCCGCTGAGCATCAGTATTAAACATACTTTGGCTAATGGTATTTTAACTGAAGAAAAAAATGCAGCTATAATTTGAGGTGATTTTTGTGTTTGGTGCCTAACGAAGTGGCATTCGTTTTATGAGCAGGGTTATCATTTCTAACACAGGGTCTCATTTGGTGGCTACTTAATAGGCATTTACCCAGTGGTTGGTCCCCACTCTTAAGGCTGTAAGTAATTTACATAACCTTTTCCAGTTTCAGGAGGCAACGCACTTTGCCGGGAGGCTTTGCCCTTTTATTATTGCTGGAAAATCCCAGCATCCTTGTTCCAGAGTAAATGAAACAGTGGTCATCCATATTCATGTCCGCAGCTTATAGGTACGCGTCTGGGAACTAAAATATTCAGACACTTCATCCCCGCAACATGTTTTTTTAATAATGTGCAGGGGTTTTGGTGCATGTGATTATAAAAGTAATAGATAGGCAATTGGAAGGAATTTGGGAAGAATAAGAAAATCACCCCGAATTCTACACCACCCAGAGGCAGTGAGATTAACACACTGACGTATCTCCTCTCTGCTCTCTCTATAGCTCTTTCCCATAGCTGAGCTCATGCTCTATTTGCAGGGCGGGCGGGCGGGCACACTCAGCAGCAGGGCAGGCACACTCAGCAGCAGGGCAGGCACACTTACACACTCAACAGCAGGGCAGGCACACTCAGCAGCAGGGCAGGCACACTTACACACTCAGCAGCAGGACGGGCACACTTAGCAGCAGGACAGGCACACTCAGCAGCAGGACAGGCACACTCAGCAGCAGGGCAGGCACACTCAGCAGCAGGACAGGCACACTCAGCAGCAGGGTGGACACACTCAGCAGCAGGACAGGCACACTCAGCAGCAGGGGAGGCACACTCAGCAGCAGGACAGGCACACTCAGCAGCAGGACAGGCACACTCAGCAGCAGGGTGAACACACTCACCAACAGGTTAGGCACACTCACCAGCAGGGCAGGCACACCCACTCACTAACAGGGTAGACACACTCAGTAGCAGGTTAGGCACACTCACCAGCAGCAGGAGTGGAGCCTGGTGTGACTTCTGTCTCCTTGGCCTTCATTTTTTTTCTGGGTCACCTGTCAGATGATGTTCATTTTGAGGGAGGGCCTTCTTCCTTCAGTTGATCCTTTCTGAGGATTCCCTCATGTACCCCCAGTTGTTTGTAGATGTGTCAACTTGACCATCACAATGAGCCTCACATACAGCAATGGAAGAACGTACAGCAGATGACTGTAACGATGTTAAACAAGTCCACATGCAGCAAAGACCATGCTTTGGGTTTTGAGTTTGAGTCCCTCTTGAGTGGTACAGACCATTCCATCCTCTCTGGAGCTGCTGCTGAAATGCAGAGCTCCCACTCCGTGCTGTGTTGTTAAGCAGGGGTGTTCTGAAGGGCTAGGTGCGTCAAGTATATTGTCAGCTTACAATGTTCTCATAAGTTGAGAGGCATCTGAATTTGGGGGTATGAGCTTAAGGTTTCTTGGAACCCAGGCTGTCCTACATATAGGAACTGTCCAGTTTGGCTCATGTGGACCAAGTACTGGCATCAAGTTCAGTCAGAGACACAGGGCATCCTGTTCCATAGTGGGAAGGCTCTGATTCATTCTCCAGGTGAAGTAATGGACCATGATGGTATCCATGCATTGCTCTCTTCCCCACACTAGGGGCAATTTGATCTAAATATAATGTGTGTGTGCATGTGTGTGTGCATGTATGTGTGCATGTGTGTGCTCGTGTGTGTGCATGCATGTGTACGCATGTGTGTGTGTGCATGTGTATGCACATGTGTGTGGGCATTGTATGTGCGTGCAAGTGTGTGTGCAAGTGTGTGTGCGCAATAGTAACTCACACAAGGCTTGCAGTGGTTGGGGCATTGTTCTTGGTAGTTTACAAAGATGAACTTAGTCCTCTGGGCTGTCCTATGATTAGATGGGCTAAGTGAAAATGTTGTGCTGCTGGGTGTATTTACCTGTGAGGATGGGATGCCCAGACCTCAGTGAACATCGCTTTATGGCTGATCATCCCTCAGTCTTCTCCGTGAAGAGGCAAAACTTCTTGTTTGTCATGAAGTGGAACAAATTTTCAAGCCAATAACAGGAGTTTCTCAGAAGGTCTTTCCATCTCCGGGGACTATTATGAGGCAGCAAGTTTTCTGTAACTTCTCCAGGGGACTCTTTGGACAGCCCTCCCTCAGCGGGGCTCTTGGCAGAGCTCAGTCTCTTTTCTGACCTCAAGCCGGAGTTTCTCTAGAACTTTCATGGCCTCAGATGTCTAGGATGAATGCCAGTGAGCCTGGAGGAACGGCCCATTATGACACAGGCCCACTAGTGTCTTCCTGCCATTACTATGTGCCCCAGATCCCTCTCAGAGTTGGTCTTTAGCTGATGCACCTCCTGGTTTTGGCCTCATCTTCTCTGGTAAACAGTGTCAGGAGCACCCTCAAACTCTAGGGCTGTGTTTAATTAAACAGTTTTGAGAACAGAAAAGATTGTTGAAGTGGTAAAAAGTAGGTTTTGAAAAATATAAACCTATAGGTTGTCTTGTGATTATAAAAACTGCCCTTTGTCCTGGTCTGTTTGTCTGTCTGGCACTCGGCGAGGCCTGCGTCTTCGAGCAGCACAGCTACATAATGACTTCTGTAGGTGGCACAGGTACGGTTTTGTAATGACAGCAACAGGGCTGTGATTTGCACCTCTTTTGCTTTCCTGTCTTAGTCACGTGCCTGCAGACTAATGAGTTAGACACCGTCACGATTATGAAAAGCAGTAGCCCTGCCTGAGCACCCGCTCCAGTCACCCCAGTGAGCCTCCCAGTTGTTCCCATCGCTAGTCTAAATGGCTTGCAATGCTGTTTCTGCATCTGCTCCGTGCTCCTGTGAACTCTGCCAAATGGTGACGACCCAGCTCTGTCCTTCCTCCATCCTCTCTCCCAGAGTCTGTAAGTCCTGATTTGTGCCGCGCGAACAGCCTGTGCGGATAACATCTTTCCCATATGTACCTTAGTAACAATGCCATATGAAGCATTATTCACAGTCAGATTACGTATGTATGGTTATTTCCTGCATACTTTATTGGTTGACAGGTTTTTTTAAATCAGTGTAGCCTTTTTTTTTTTTTTTTTTTTTTTTAATGAACAAGTCTACCTTCAGACTCTCTTCTGGAGAGACTGCCTTTCCAGATTTTAGTCAGGACGTTAACAGTCTCCGCTTTTCTGCCCATGTCAGCGTCTTGAGACCGTTTCTCTGAGAGCCCTCCATTTCTTGCCTGGGTGCTCACTCTGCCTGCCAGCAGCCAACATCTTTGGATCTCTGTCTCCATTCCAGGGTGTTTCTTCCCTTCATGTTTGTCTCCTGTTAGAATTCCATTTGCTTCTGTTTTAGATGAAGTCCATCTTCCGGTGCCTCTAGGAAGGAAGGCATTATACCCATATTCATATTTATATTTGTGTCTTCCTTCCAACCTCATATTCAGTTGATAGTTTTCTGTTGTTTCCTTTTTCCACATAACACGTCTATTGATTCTCCGGGAGTTTGGCATCATGCCCCCTGATGACATGTCCCCCTCCCTGTGCCTTCATTCAAATAAGTAAAAGATAAAAATAATTTTTAGAAGGAAAGCGAAAGAAAGTCCACTTGGTGCTGTCTATATGGAGCATGGTCAGATTCTCAGTGATCTGCCCTTGAAACAGAACGGAGTCATCAATGTCACGGGGAAAGTAGCCCCCTTGCTCCTCACAGTCAACGGGAGCACAGATCATAGGCTCCATTCAGTGTCTGCCAATAGCACAGAGCAGAAACATGGCCCCATAGACATGTGCCTTGTTGGCAGCACAGACCCCAGACATCTGCTTGACCCTCGATGGACACTCGGACCGTGCACATCAACATGAACTGTGGTTGCAGCAAGGCCTTTGACCCAGACATGGCTCCATGTGACAGTGAGGACCAGGACATCCTCATGGTCTCACTTAGTAGCTCAGGCCACCCATGCAAGTTGATAGTTTCCTAGTGTTGAATGATAGGTGACAATCATTTGTTCTCTCTGAGTTGTTGTTGTTGTTGTTGTTTTGAGACAGGGCTTCTCTGTATAACCCTAACTATGTGGGAACTCACTCTGTTAAACAGGCTGACCTTGAACTCACAGAGACTCTCTTGCCTCTGCTCCCAGAGTTCTGGGACTGAAGTGCACACACCATGTGGCCTGGGTTCCCTCTGAGTTCTGAAGGCTTGGCTTCCTCACCTTTGCTCCTCTGGTGTATCTAAAACTGGGAATGCATAATGCCGTCACATTGCAACTGTGAACTCAGTCATTCGTTATGTTTCAAAAGAACAGAGTTCCTGAACAAACAAGACAGAGTGCAGTACTGTGCCAGAGGTTTTGTGTCTTTTTTCCTCATGTTGTTGCATAAACTCAGTCATCTGTTTTGCAGTCTGTGGCTCATGTTTCTACTACTTCACCTCTGTCTGAACGTGGACTGTCTCTGTAACGGGACGTGTAGGAGGCATGTAGGGAAGGAAGTTTTCAGTCCACCGTCTTCAGCTGGAAACCTCTGCTAGGAGTCTGCAGTGGCTTCAGCATCATATGTTTCAGACGGCAACCACCCTGGCATCCCTTGAGTTGCTTTTGCACAATGGCTTTATAGAAACAGGGTCCTATTGCCCTGGGCCTGTCACTGTGGTCACTGGTGCCACAGATTGTCCTCAGGGTCCACAGTGCCAAGATAATCCTGATTTTACACCTTATCAGATGTGGTGATTAATAGGCAACATGATTCAAAAGGAGACAGACAGACAGGCAGGCAGACAGACAGACAGATCCCAAGTTTTCAGAACTAGATTATGGCTTTAGGAATTTTCAAGATGATCTAGTTCAAGTCTGGCAAATTTGTATGTCTTAAGCCTTGTAATATGCCAGTGCATATAACCTGTCATGTTCCAAACTTGGTTCCTATGGGTTCCCCTCCTTTCTGGAGCTGTCTCTACCATGTTGGTTTGAGTGTATCTGGACTAGGACGCACAGTTAAATAGCTGGTACCTGGAATTAACAGTCCGCATAGGTTTCTCCAAAGTGGCATAATTACTGCCCCATTGCCTTGGCCTCTAGACTCCCAGGTGTGCCTTCCTGTGCAGAGCTGCTGGGAAGACCCAGCAGAGCTTTAAAAGAAGCTCTGTTCTCAGACTTGGGACTGTGCCAGCAGACAGCTAAGACACAGGCATGGCCGATGAAGATGCCCTGAGATGGCTGACTCGGGACCACTCAGAGCCTCCCCAGCAGCTCTCCTTTGTCCTCTGCTTCAGTTCCTTGTGCTCAAGGCTTATCTGTCCCTCCTGTGTGTCACAACTGCCAGCAAAGCCATGGTCCCCAGGACTGCAACGGTTCCCCTGGGACAGGCTGCTCTGTGGCCATTACAGATGGCCCTGTGTTTCTGAGCAGCCCAGAAGAAACTTTTACTTCACTTGGCCAAGCCAGATCATGGCTGATGTGTTTCAGGCCTTCTGTGGTTTAGCAGAGGTATCAAGGGTTCACTTCTCTAAACCCAGCAGCTCAGTATGTTTCCCTTTGCTTAAGGTGGCAGTTCCTAGATATAAATTACATAATTACCTTTACTCAACATATTACTCTACCTAATATGTCAGCCTCAAAGCTGTCTCATAGAATGCACAGTGGTCGTATTTCTGGGCTAGTGATCAGAGAATTTGTGACAAGGGGAAATGACACAAGATCTGGCAACAGAAGTGTCAATTGTCTTGCCAGGAAAGGAAGCAGTGCAGTTTTGGCAAGCTGCACAGAACTTGGATGCTGTATGGTTGCCCTTCGTCATGGCAACACCTATCTGGATGGTCAACCGGGTACCTTTCAGCAGTATCTGGAGTCCCACGACATGGGTAACGGTTGCATGGTTGGTTAGCCCAGACATCAGTGTGCTATGAAGAAAGCCTGGGCAGGTCCCTTAGGCTGTGTACCCATCCGATAGGTGGTATCTGGACAGTGCTTACGGTAGAGTGGAAGCCTCCACCTCCCCACTCTGGCATAGACTCCGGGCGGGTACCCTGTGCTCTGAGTTGTCATGGGGTAGATGCCATCCTGTTGCTCTCAGGATCCTCAAAGCATCTAGCCTTGAATACAGCAAACCATCATTTGTTTTTCCTCTGTTATTTGAGGAGTTCTCTATTTTATAGCGAGAGAAATTCAGGCAGCACAGAAATTCTAACAGGACATTCATGGGAGGAAGGGGGCAGATGGATGTTGTTGCTGACTTCAAGGACTGGTGTGAGATGAGGGCAGGATGTGGTGCTGAGGGTTCAGTGGTACCTGAGGAAGAAGTCAGATTCAGCAGAAGTGGTACAGAAAACAGCTGCTGAGCCTCCTGGAGGAAACCTTCATGGGAAGAGGGTGGCTGTCTGCAGTGAGAGAGGCTGAAACATCTTAGCACGGAGCATACTGTATCCTGTCTACTCTTCCCTCCACTGTGAACAGAAGAACTGCTGTACCAACCCCATCCTTCATCTTGCTATCAGTGCTTTAGAAGTTCTAGCAGGACCCAGGAAATGTGTCTTCAGGTCTTTGGGGAAGCAGTTTCTGACTCAGGTCAGATGCAAGGCACTGCTGTTGGGAGGCTGATGGATCTGAGATGCTCAGGAGGAAAATGTCTAGGGTCTATTGGTGGCTAGACATGGGAAGTAGAGGAGGGGGTGAGTGATCCAGGCACACTCACAGACCACTCTCGGTAGCTAGGTGGGTGGAGTAGCTTTCACAGATGGGCTAAGTGTGGTGGGTGGGTGTGGGCAGACGCTATTGAGGAGAGATGAATCCTGTCACCTGCCCATGCTGCTTTGCTAGCTGGATTTTCCAGATGTTTCTCCCAGTTATAAGCCAGGGCAACTGCACTGTTGAGTCCACACCCTGCAGTCCTTCCCCGGGGGAGGTGTGCTCGAAACCTGTAACGCTTCATTAACAAGGACTACACGCTCCTTGTTCTCCGCAGCAGACATTTGATTTCTAAGGTTCAGTAGGCCGAGTTTCTTCCAAGTCCTCTCTTGGCTTGTGTCCCTGTGTCTTAAACTCCCTAGAAGTAGGTCTAGGTAGATTGGGGCTCATCCCAACAGATTTAATCTGATCACCCCCACATGGACTATCTTCAGATACATCACATCCTAAAGTTCTGGGCCTCAGCTGGAGAGATGAAGGGGCTGCAGTCCAGTCAGTAAGGAGGATGTCCTACCACTGTGACCTCACCATGCAGCAAGCCAGGAGATGGTCAGCCTAAGGCTGGGCTGTCTTTCTTTTTGAAGAGAACTCTCCAAGATAGGGTGAAGCCACTTGTACACAGGGTACATATACATGCACGTGTGCATATCTAATACACGGGGCACATATACATGCACGTGTGCATATCTAATACACGGGGCACATATACGTGCATGTGTGCATATCTAATACACGGGGCACATAGACATGCACGTGTGCATATCTAATACACGGGGCACATATACATGCACGTGTGCATATCTAATACACAGGGCACATATTAATGCACGTGTGCATATCTAATACACAGGGCACATATACATGCACGTGTGCATATCTAATACACGGGGCACATATACATGCACGTGTGCATATCTAATACACGGGGCACATATACGTGCATGTGTGCATATCTAATACACAGGGCACATATACATGCACGTGTGCATATCTAATACACAGGGCACATATACGTGCACGTGTGCATATTTAATACACGGGGCACATATACGTGCATATCTGCTTAAGGACAGTCACTGTGCAGAGACAGGTACTAACAGAGCATCGTTCTTCCTGTACAACACTACTTGGATATCTAAAATCCCACTCAGAAAGAAGCTCCTGAAAGCTGGGGTACACTAGGTGTGTGGGACAGGACTAGGCAGAGATCAGCAGCAGTGGTACCACCTGAGCACTCTTCCCTGTGAAGAACTACCAGGATGCACATCTGCCAGCCCTGCACCAGGCACAGCTGGAGAGAGCATTGAGTTTGTGAGTATCTGACCTGGAGGCTCTCTTGACCGTTCTGTTATTTTACTGTAGCTTGTATTGAGTAGGAAAACTCCTCCTGCCTGCCCTGCCATCCTGTTCCTCTGCTTACTGAGGTTGTCCTATTATTTAATTGAAATTGTTTCCAGAGTATATCATGATCAGTTCTCCTGAGTTCTTGTGCCTCCAGGGAGCTGGAATTACAAAGGTCTTATTTTCTTTGACTAAGTGGCATCCTGTCTTGTCCTTTTGCTACAGAGAACATTCGTTTGCTTGTTCTTGTTAGTGAAACAGTAAATGTATTCATAACCTACATGAAACCTGTTTGCAATGTATTGTTTAAACAGCCTCCGTAGGGAAGAGAAGATGTTGTGAAGGTTCAGAAATGGAAGGCTTTCACATATGTATGTGTACACGTGCTCACGTATACTTGTGTGTAGGTGCATGTGTGTATGGTTGTACATGTGTGTGCATGCATATAGATTCTAGAGAACAAACCCGGGTGTTGTTCTCAGAAGCCATGCATGATTTTTTTGGGAGTCTTCTCAGTTTGCCCTGGGTGGCCAGGGAAGCCTAGGGTTCTTCCTGCCTCAGCCTCCCCAGGGCTGAGATTACAGGCACAAGCCAGAACGTTGGCCTTTCTTACATGGCTTCTGTGAGCAGGCTTAGGTCCTGGGGCTCCAGGGCAAGCAGTTTGCTGACCTGCTTTATATTCCCAGCCCTGAGAGCTTCGGAATGGCAGTTTCCAGGTGGGGTTTGTCCTCTCTGCAGGCTATCACGAGAGCTGGCTGCTTGCTTCTTGTTCTGTCTTTTCTGTGTTACAGTCTTCAGTCATTTTTAGCAGCTTCTTTACTTTCACCCTCAGAGGGAAGACAGCGTGTTTGGGGTTTTTTTGTTTTTGGGTTTTTGTGTGGTTGGTTGGTTGGTTGGTTGGTTGGTTGGTTTTTTTTTTTTTTTTTTTTTTTTTTTTTTTTTTTTTGATACATTTTATTTACATTTCAAATGTTATCCCCTTTCCTGGATTCCCCTCCATATCTTCTATCCCATACCCTGTCCCCCTGCTTCTATGAGAATGTTCACCCACCCACCCCCTCCCACCTCCCTGCCCTGACATTCCCCTACACTGGGGAATCAAGTCTTGGCAGAACCAAGGGCTTCTCCTCCCACTGGTGCCCAACAAGGCCATGGAAGACAACGTGTTATGATTGAGATGTTCTATGCTTGGTAGGTGTAAGCACTACCTTTGTGTGACGTCTGCATGTATGTCTGGCTAAGGTACACTGTAAGTAACACACAGTAATGATTTTCCCCTCAGAAAATCAGCCCTTGCCTGGCTGCAATATGGATACCTGTGTTCCTGGAAATGGAATAAGCCCCTGGTTCTCAGTAAACCACAAGTGTGGTACCTAGACTCCTCAGGAAGCCCCGAGTTCATCGCCAGGGTTTTCCACACAGGACTTTATCATTGTAACATCATATGTACCTGGGATACCATCCATCTAACGTGTGTAATTAACATAAATACAGTTACATCCGGCTAATGTCCTGCTGTGTGAAGGAAACAGATCTAGCCTGTGTTGGGGGAAGCAGTGGGAGGCTTTCACACCTCTGGAAGCCAGCTCTGAGTAGGGTCAGTATACCAAGTACCTCGTGTGTTCACACTTAGAGCAGCCCAAGGTTAGCTCAAGAGTAGACAAGGGTGAAACTTTAGCAGATGCCTGGCCAGGGAAACAAAGGCAGCCTAACTCCCCGTCTTGCTGTCTCTGAGCCTGCTGCCACACTGCCGGGCACCAGAGTCCTGAAGGCAGGTTGGGTTTTACATTCAAAAGTCTGTGTTGCCTTCAGCCTCTGCATGGGAGCAAGCCCTCTGTTCCAAACAGGAACATAGTCACTGTGCTGTGTCAGCCATGTTCAAAACTCAGGTCACAGTGACTCCGGCAAAGCTGAGGAGGCTTGTTCTCCGTCTCATCCAGACCAGGGTGCCTTCCTGGCCTGCTGGACGGTGGAGCCACCATCCATATTGCTCTTCTGGCCACTGATTAGAGTTGAGATTTCAAAGTCACACAGCTGCTTCAGGATGGAGGCGCATTTGAGTGGTATGTGGGGGTAGGGAGGGGCACGAGTGCTGTGCCGAGCCCCAGGCTCGAGGCTGTGTGGACCTGCGGCAGTGCTGGGAGCTGGGGTGCTTTGCGGCCCGAGCAAGCCTTCCTTCCCAGCCTCAGAACGTAGTACTTTGTGAGTATCTAATTGCTGTTCCCACTGCTCTGCCGACTGGAAGACAGCTGAGCTGAGCTTACCTTCCCTGGAAAGCTAGGACATCTTTGGTACTGGAAATCGAACGTCAGATATTTACGCTGTGATTCGTAACTACTGGAAAATTGCGGTTGTGCAATAACAACAAAGATGGTTTGATGGTAGGCCAGCACATGATGAGGAGGGTGAGAAGCACGGCTCTGGGGTGACTGCGGCCCGGAGTTAAGGAACAGCAGGAGCTACTAGGGAGCCCCGTGAGTCAGGAGAGATGTAAGAGGGGATTTTGTAAAGCAATCAGTTGGTTCGTTAAACAAGGAAACAGGCAGTTAGTGGGACCTCATAGTTCAGCCTCCTAAGTGTGTGCTCCAGAGAAATGACGCATCCACAGACAAAGTGTGTGTGAGGGTACTTACAGCAGTACTGATTCCAATAGCTAGAAGGAAGAAACACACCAACCAGGCATCCATCACATGGCCAGTGGAAAAGCAGAATGCAGTCCACCCTTACAGCACCATACAGCCGAGCAAGAAGAGCACCAGTGGTGCGTGGTTCACGGTGAAGTCAGCCACAACAGGGTTAGCAGGGGCCAAGTATGCTTTTAGGCTCCCTAGGGGATTCATGGTCATAATTACAACAAATAATAGTAAAAATAGAGCAACAGACATCTCCTGCAGGACAGGAGTACTAAGCCAAATGTTTGAAAGCTGGTGACCACCTTCCCTTCTGATGCCCGGGTGCTGGGTGGAGCCATGGGGTCCTACTGGACCCCCAGCCGCATCTTCAGCCCGGTGTGTTGACCTTGGAGGTCATTCGGCCTACAACGGAATGGTTTTTATGGAAATGCCGTTGTCAAGAAAGAACACAATTTGTTCTGACGAGAGTCTTGCGACATATTTTTAAATTGATGTTACTCATGGTGTTTGTTGTGTCCTTTTATGTCTCTGAAGCAGCTTCCTGCCATATCTGCCTCTCTGTTTCTGTTTCCCTGAGAATAAAGAGCTAGAACTGCGTGTTGTTGGCCTTGGCATTTACTTTGTTCCTGTTAAATTTATATTTATACTTGTTTACCTGACAAGAGCTAATTTCAGCACATTTGTTAGTTTTCAGGTGTCTTGATTATTTTTCTTATTATAAAGTAATCATACTCATCTGGGTGTGTGGATATACAGAGTGCCCTGCTCCCGTCCCTCTCTCCTGCCCATGGATAATTAGCCGTAACAGCTTCGTCAGGTTCTTTTCTAGATATTTTATCTCTTGATAGCCTCCATGATTTATTTTCAACAAAATAAATGTGCAGTTTGTCCTGGCCCTGCCCAAGGTCTCATTCCCCAAAACTGCTGAGCAGACACACCACTGTTCAAAGTTTGAGGTCTCAGCTACAGTCACAGTAAACAGGCTGTGCTGTGGGCTCTGTGTCCTGCTTCAGGCTGACATCTTTCTGGTCTCTTAATGAAGGTTTGAGTTGATATTTCCTAGTAAGCCGTTAGGGAAAGTTTTAAAGTCAAGCGATGATTTTTACTGTGTTGTTGGTCCTGACCTGACTATGCTGGGTCCAGCTTACACAGAAGAAAGAGCACTGCTGGTCTCATTTCCACCTCGTAAGACTTGGGCCAGAAGTTCCCGTTTCTGGTGTGTTAGCTGTTCCTGTGCTGTGCTCTCCCTTCCTGGCGCAGGGCAGCAACACTCTAGCCAAGCTCCCTGAGCATAAAGGAAATCCCAGGGAAAGCTCAGGTGACATGGGCCTGCCTTCTCACCGCAGAGGGGAGGACGTGGAGCATGTCCCGCATGTTGAATGCTTTCCTCTGAGATCTCGCTCATCCCCACAGTCCCAAAATGGAGTATTAGGACCTAACTAGAGAGCCAAAGCTCAGAGGACCTTGTGCTCCTTAAAATGCAACTCAAGTCTGAATCCAGGGACCTCGCCTTCTCCTTCCTTCTCCTTCCTGAAATGCTAGCCCAACGGGAAGTGGTGTGACATTGTGAACTCTGGCATCTGCTGAGGACTGTGGCTCTGTCCAGTCTCACCATCCCTGAACCCTGAGCTCTGTCAGCCTCCCACTCCGAGGTGTTGTGTGTACAGTTGGTTGGTGCTGACCCCGCCCGCACGGCTGTGTACCCGTAACCAACTCAAACCCTCTTCCCTTGGAAAGCTGAAGCTCCGTCTCTCCCTGCCTGCAGACTGCAGTACCTGCTTTCGTAGTTTATGTCTCTGACCACTCTGTGCTCGTGTAAGAACAGTTACGCAGCACCTGCCTCTTCTGACCAGCTCACCTCATTCAGCATAATGTTGTAGACATTCAGCCCTGTTATAGCATACCAGAATGCCCTTCCTTCAAGACTGAATCTTTTGTTTTACACACACACACACACACACACACACACACACACACACACACACACACACGTGTATGTCATTGGATATTTGTGTTACATGTTTTAACTATTTTGAGCATAACAGTGTGTGCTATTGTAAACACAAATGTCCAAATAGCTCTTAAGACCCTGTTTTCATTTCTTTTGAGTATATAACTATAAAGAAAGTAATTACTGAATCATGCCATCACCTGTTTTAACGTGAGGAGCTATTCTTGCTGCCTTATGAGCCATACCATCTTACATTTCCATGGACAGTGTCCACAGCCTCCAGTTTCTTTGCCTCACCAACATCGCTGGCCTTCTGTCTTTGGCGCTGTTATCCTCATGGGTGTGAAGTGATACCTCATGGTGATTTGGGATACATTTCTCCAATGGCCAGCTAAGGTATGTTTCCATGTACTTCTTGGAAATTTTAAATATCTTTTGAAGAAATGCCTCTCTAGATCTTTTGCTCTCTTTCAAAAGTATTTTAACTTTAGTTCTATACATATTCTAATATTTCCCTATCAAATATTATAATTTAAAAATACTTTTTCCTATTACAAATATTTTATCCCTTTTCATGGGTGACTTTTTCCCCTCTGTTGATAGTGTTTTGATACCCAAAAGGTTAAAATCTTCATGGCATTCAATTTGTCCATTTTTCTTTTGTTTTCTGTGCCAATTTTTTTTTAAATTATTTTCCACCAACCTCTTAGCCTTCTCTTCTAACCCATCTCTATTCCTTTGTGTCAGCCACCAGTCCCCAGAAATACTTTCTACCCAGAACCCTCGGGGACCATACTAGGCTAAGACTGAGATTGTTGCCTTGCCCATCCTCTGTCTAGAAGGGGTTTCTTGCAGTAGATGGGAACTGACATAGAGACCCTCCCAGACAAAGTGCAGAGACTGAAGTCTGAAGAGCACTCAGTCCTCTGTGAGACGCCCTGACCAAGGGTGCTCCCCTCAGGGAGGGGGCTCTGTGCTCAGGGATCTGTGCAGAAGAGGAAGCAAAAGGAATGTAAGAACAAGAGGGATGGTGACTGCTTCCCAGACACAACATGCACAGGGCTGCGCAGGTTCAAGCTGTCAGAGTTGCCTTACTAAGAGGAGGAAGTGGACGTGGGCTCCTGTCCCTACCCAGCTGTCTGCATCTGGTACCTTTTGGCAAGGAGAAAATAAGCATCTTCCAGTGGCATCTCGTCAGGCACATCTGCCAAACTCCAGGGACACCTAGGCAACATGAAGTGGGCTCGTGGCATTTCCATAGACTTTGCTTTGTTTTCCTCTTTATTGGTCCTTTGAAAGGATGAAATGGAGACCAAGGGAGGGAATACAGAGTGGCTGCAAAAGCACGGGGTCATTAAAGGAAACCTATTACAGTAGAAGTTTCTTTAAAATAGATGCACATATGAAAGAAATCTAAATGGAGTCATCAAAAAACAGGGGGGCCCCATGGAGACCCCCAAACAACTTAGGCTGTTGCCTTAGTGAAGGTTTCCATGCTGTGAAGAGACACCATCACCATGACAATTCTTAGTAAAGAAAACATTTAGTTGGAGGAGGCTTACAGTTTCAGAGGTTTAGTCTGTCATCATCATGGTGGGAAGCATGGCAGACATGGTGCCGGAGATGCAGCTGCAGACCACAGGAAGAGAGTGACACTAAGCCTGGCTTCAGCTTCTAAAACCTCAAAGTTCACCCACTGTGACACATGGACTCCAGTAAGGCCACACCTCCTAATAGTGCCAAGCATTCAAATCTGTGACCCTGAGGAGACCACTTTTATTCAAACCACAGCTGTTCCACAGCTATTGATTGCTGCCGACAACCTGATAAGGCCTCATTGCCGCAGACAATTACACATCTCAGTGAACTCAGAGAAGTCAGGCTAGTCGGAGCTTTCATCCCTACTAACTAGTGTCCATGATACTGGAAGGTGCTTTGCACACTAACAGAGGAGAAAGTGAACCCAACCCAGATGTGAACCCTTCTGTCTACAGTGGTGATCCTGCCTGTGGGAAATGCTGGCGCAGCAGTGACACCAACACATTAGGATCAAAGGCTCACTTCAAGAGATTGAGCTCATGCCTAACGCTCTTCAGGTGGCTAAGAATATGAGACTAGATAGGCCATGAGCCTAGGAGAAAACCAAGTATTAATATTCTGATCACAGCAATAAAATGACTCCTAGTGACTTTCTGCTGTGCCCACAGATCAGGGTCTTACCCACCATCCTTAGAAGCTTTCTCCTCCTATGGCATGTGTAATATTCTGACAATACAGAAACCAACAATCGGACAGTGTACAGAGAGTGAGGGACTTTAGAACTCAGACCTAATAGGATATCTTATCAGTCCCTCCTCTCAGATCTCAGGAAAGAGAAGGCAGAAAGACAGTAAGTGTTTACTTAAGGTCTGAGGAGGGGCCCACTCCGCTCCTCCTGGGGAAGGCAGCTCCTCACACTGCAGGTCCCAGGGAAGGCTGCTTCTGGTGCTCTCTGCCTGGCCCACAGGAGTTCAGGCTGGGAGGCGTGGGAACAAATCCCAGCAGGGTGCTGCCAGGCCTGTAAACTCTGGTGGGCCAGTGCTCAGCTGGGTGCTGAGATTACAGCCCTGCTGGCCAGAGCCATTAACCCCTGCCTGCCTCTTAGAAAAGTGCAGAGCCTGAGATAAGACTCTGGGATAAAGCGTTCATGGAGGACAAAGAAGCCAGGGCCGAGGAGAAGGTTTCAATGTGTGTCTTTATTTTTGAGTGCCTCTCTCCTTTGTTCTCTCCTTTTTAAACAGCCTGGGATCCAACCATCGGATTCCCATATGTTTACCTCTGAGATTGGCCATAGTTGTTTTTCTAATGCTAAGTGTGTGCAGGGGAGGGAGTTAGGGAGTGGCTGCTTTGGCTAGAGTCTACATCACTCTCTCCTGTGGAGCTTGGGGCTTGCCTAGAGCCTTGTACATCTGCCCCATTGTGGTGCATCCAGGCAAAGTGGATTTGCAATTGGGAGTTCAGAAAGCACCTGTCTTCAGGGCTTCGACTGAACTCAACCTTTCACATTTCCAACTTTGACCCTTCAAACCCACAAGTAAGAGCCAAACCAGATAGATGATACTAAGGGTCTTCCAAACACAACACTGCATATATGAACTCGCAAAGACAGGCAGCAGTGCAGAGCTTGCATGGGCTGGTACAGGCCCAGCACTGAGAGGCAGAAGTGGACAAGAGCTCCCATCCCTAGCCAAGAAGTTATCTCCAACAGATAGCCACTTGCAGAAGAAAAATCCGTTCTCTCCAATGGAGTCTCATTGGGCATATAACTCACACGTAAAGGTGGGCCCATGCCTAGCTGTAAATGATCAACATAAAATAAAGTGGTTGTATTAGGGTTCTATAGAATGAATATTTTTCAACACACACACACACACACACACACACACACGTGTGTGTGTGTTTATATATGTTTGCTCGTGTATGTGTATGTATATGCATACATATATAAATACATGGGATTCATTAGAATGACTTACAGGCTGCAGTTCAACAATAGCTAGCTGTGAATGGGAAATTCAACAGTCTAGTAGTTGCTCAGCCCTTATTGCTGTGTGTCTTGGTTGGTCTTCAGTAGACACTGGGACCCTGCAGCAGGTTCAGATGCCAGTGAAGAGCTGTACTTGCTAGCAAGGTAAAGGCAAGCAGGCAAAGCAAGAGCTTCCTTCTTCCATGTCCTCAGACTTTCAGCCATGTGGGGAGTTAGTTAATTCCAGATGTAGTCAAGTTGATTACCAAGGATAGCCATCAACATGGTATTGTTTCATACATTTTGCCTCATGTTACTTTGGGTTTTTTGTTTATTTGTTTGTTTCATTTTGTTTTAATCACTGCTTTTTTCCTTGTGCTATGGTTTCTGATTTTGTGGGGTTTTTTGGGGGGGAGGGAGGGAGTTCATGTTTCTTAGGCCTTTTTTATTCTGGTTTGTTTGGTTTTTTTATTTGCCTGTTTGTTTGTTTGTTTGTTTGTTTTAAATAAAGAAAAAAGGCATGGAGTTTATGGGAGGGGGGAATATTTCCCGGAGCAGATGAGGGAGTGAAAACTGATCAAAATATATTGTAAGAAAAAAATATTTCCATTAAAGAAAATGAAAGTACTTTAATGTTTTCATTACAAATAAAATACAAATAAATTTAAAGACAAATGGACAAGTTCTATACATCACAGTAACATAAAGTTTAAAACCATGAGTCAGGTTTTGTTCATGACCAGGACAGCTCCTGAGATGGGCTTAGCCTCTCAGGCTGAGCTGCCTAATCTGTTTGCCTTGGAACAGTACTTGGCTTGTAGGGACTGTAGGGTGGCCATTCTCCCTCAGGGTGACAGGAGGAAGGACAGCCAGGACTGGCAGTGTTCCAGAAGTCTTCATAAGGAGAATCGTGGTCCTCCTGTGTGGTAGTGTGCTGTGGTCTAGGTATGAGCTAGCAGGTTAGCCACATAAAGAATCAACAGAACCTCAGTGGGTATCATCGACACAGGTACACATTGTCTGGGTTCAGCTGAAAAGGCCACATTAGTACATTGCAAGCCTGGATCCAGGACTAGTTAATCCAGGCAATCCATGAAGCAGAGGCTGACTTAAGTGAGATCCCAGCACCAATACCAGAGCTTCTTTCTGGTCCCTGTGCTAGACTAGACCTAATGTGTCTTAGGCTGAGGCCAGTTAGCTATGCACGTAGTCTGAGACCTCAACTGTGCTGTGTGAGTCCTCCAACCTCCCCCAGGCACGTTCCACTAAAGATCAAGTGGCTGGGGATGCAGCAGCCTTAGTGACCTTCTCTGACACGTCTGTAATAAGTCCTGGGTTCTTCAGGCAAAAAGATCCCCATCCTCACTTTCTCTCTTCCCCTCTCCTCTTTCCTCCCCATCCCATTCTGTTCTCTCTCTCCTCCCTCCTCTCCCCATTCCATACTTCTGCATTCTCTATTTTCTTTCTTCCTCTCTTTTAGTCCTCCCTTACCCTCTCCTGAGATTTCTAGAAGACAAGGGGAGGGAAGGAAAAATGATACATAAACTTTCCCAACCCCTTGAATCTGTTTCTCCTTACTCAGACTCCTTGAATCTTTAGAGACATTTTATCCATAGTACATGGATGTATTTGGAAGCCTTTGACATTTTTACATGAGATTCTACTTTTTGTGTGTGTGCCTTGTTTCTAATCCAGTATGTGTTGAGCATCTCTGGTGGTTCAGTATGAATGGCCTTCATAGGCCCATAGGTCACTGGGGACTAGAACTACTATGGCGTGTGGCCATGTTGGAGGAAGTGTGTTTCTGGGGTTGGACTTTGGGGGTTTCAGTGTCTCTGCTGCTGCTTGCAGATCTGGATGTAGAATGCTCACTCTCCAGCCCCGTGTCTGCCTGCCCACCACCATGCTGCCTGCCATGATGATAATGTACTAACCCTCTGAAACTGTAGGCCAGCCCCCATTAAATGCTTTCCTTTATGAGAGCTGCAGTGGTCATGGTGTCTCTTCACAGCAGTCGAACACTGACTAAGACAGTATCTTCTCAGGAGAGCCGCATTTCTTGTTGTGTAATTCATTAGGGTCACACATGAAGAATGCATTTGAGTGACACCGGAGATTCTGACCTTACGCAGTAACAGTGCAGCTTACAGTGAATGGTATGGAAGCAGGAACAGAAAGACAGACAGACAGATCTGCCATCACTGTGGCCACTTAAGTGAGCCCCTCAGATCTGGTAAACACCATCAGGCCAGGAGCAAAGAGTAGCCACCTGGGCAGTATGAAGCACAGCCCAAGGATGAAGAGCTCACGTGGGACCTGCTGAGCAACGGGAGAGGGAGGCCCCTTTAACCAGCAACCTCTGTGCAGCTGGCATTTCTGCAGCCATGTTTCCTGATTTCTGTCCTGCTTCTCCCAGTCCCCACATTGCTGCCTTATGTCTGAATTCCTTCATCTCTGCATCTCTGCCTTTCATAGCTCAGTTGCTTCATGAGGGCTTTTCTTGGCATTCTCTAAGGTCTATTTCTTTTTTTCCCCCCTAAGGTTTATTTCTAATTGATATATAAGTGTGCAGTTTTGGTGACATGCAGATATTTTGATTCATGTATAATCTCAACCCGGGGTAAGGGGCACAGCAGCACCACCTCAGAGTTGCCCGTCAATCATCAGGGACACTCAGACCTGCCCCTCCAGCTGTGTGAAGTGCCGGCTTTAGTCCCTGTGCTGCAAGTCCCGTCATACCTGTCCAGGGAAGTGGGCTGCTCCCTTCTGTCATCCTGTGCTGTCTGGCACTGGAGTTATACCTTCATCCTGCTTTCCTGTTCTCAGTAAGTCCTCTCGATGTTGAAGGCAGGTGGGGCGCATGCTGGTAATTTACCTAACACATGCTCCAGGGCCCAAGTTTAGAGGAAGGGACTTATGCTTATTCCTGTTACTAAATTGATGGTTCACACATAGTCGATGCTTAATAAATATTTGCTAAATACATTTGCACAGAGAGGCTGTGAAGAACAGATGTGGAATTGAATTGGTCATTTCAAAATCTACTTATTAAAGCTTTAATACATTATTACAGGAAGTGCAGAAGCCAGCAATCTGAAAAAGGAGGAGGGTGCTAGTTGCCCACACATTTTTCCAGCTCTATCCAAATAATCATTTTCATTCTGAGTCCCGTATGCTGGAGTGGAGGATGGGCTGAGCGTTGAGATGCCGAGCCTGTGTGAGCCTCAGTGAGACAGGAGAGACGGGAGATACGGACTGCCTCTTCCTATGCTGGGACACCAGGTACATTGATCACTACACCCAGGGATTTTCTCGTCTACAGACACTGATGGATTCTGTTCAAAACCAGGTCCACACACAGCACAGGGATGGCCAGTGCACCCTGAGGCCGCAGTAAACTTCTCGGGTTGCAGGACTGGGCAGGAAGTGTTAAACTCTGAGGATAGACAGGCCCATGTGTCATCTGTTTGACATGCCTGTGACAGTATTCTCAACTGTTCTGCCTGAGATTCTTGTAAGTAAACAGGTAAATGGCCTACAGCCCTCTCAAGTCACCCTTCATTTTGTAGGAACTCGCTGGCGGGAAGAACAGACCAGGGACCTGCAGCGAGTACTGAAGGCCGTCGACCGGGACATCCCACTGGTGCTGGTCAGTGGCAACCATGACTTGGGCAATGCCCCCACAGCCGAGACCGTGGAGGAGTTCTGCCAGACATGGGGCGATGACTACTTCAGCTTCTGGGCTGGCGGCGTCCTGTTCCTGGTGCTCAACTCCCAGTTCTTGTACGATGCCTCCAGGTGCCCTGAACTGAAGCAGGCCCAGGACCAGTGGCTGGACCGGCAGCTGAGCATCGCGGCGCAGCAGCAGTGCCAGCATGCCGTTGTCTTCCAGCACATCCCGCTGTTCCTGCAGAGTATCGATGAAGATGACGACTACTTCAACCTCACCAAGCCTGTGCGTCGGGAACTGGCTGACAAGTTCACCAGAGCAGGTAGTACCTGGGGTATGGTGTATGTCCACCTCCTTCCCTCCTTTGGCCACCTGGCAAAGTGACGGGGAGACAAGGCTTAGATGGGACCGGTCACTCGCAGGATGGCTGTGGACAGACGGCCAGTTCCTGCCTCAGTGTCTGCAGCTATCATAGGAAGCATTCAGGACGGTCCCTGACCTGCTTAGCCCCTGAAGTAGATGCCCATAGCTGAGAATGGGAGGCATGGAGGTCAAGGGCTCTAGCAGGAGGGCCCAGAATGCTGTGACATGTACCTGGGGAGACGAGAAAAGCTAAAGACAGCTTCCCTCATATCTGTGGGAAGCATGAACTGGCTCAAGGACAGAGAAGCCTTAAGAACCAAGCACCCTACCGTAGTCCTCAAGCATCATACAGGAAACCTTGGGGTGAGCTTCGGATTCAGAGTGGTCCTGGAACCCTCTTGTGTTCACCTGTACTGGGTACATTATCGTCCTTCCTGAACTAGGACGGGGAGGTGGACGCATAGGATCTCTGTCAGACCTGCAACTGATCATTCCTGTGATCATAAGCAAACAAATGCAAAACAAAGACGCCCTGTTTTAGAGGCCAGCCTTAGCTTTGATGGCCACTCTGGACTAGCCCATGCCACCTCGCTCCTCCTTAGTTCCCCTACTGGGGCTCTCCCTAGAGGAATGGGATGTCCTAGGCGGCTCACTTCTGGAGTGATAATGATCTCCAACCATGACAGCTGCTGTGTCCTGTCCCTGATTGCCTCTCTTAGACTGCGCCATGGTTTATTTGTTTTGGTTGCTGCAGGAAGGAGCAAGGGTTGGAGTTAGAACTGGTCTCACTCAAGAGTCAAAATTTGTTAGAGAAAAACAAAACAAAACAACCTCTGGTCTTCTCTTATTCAGTGGTTGCTGTGAAACCCAATAGGCCCTTCTATACTCCGGGACATTTTGCAAAAAGCTTGTGTCATAAGAGACATCCTCCAACTGTTCCATGGAGATGGGGTTGGGAAGTTTCTACTGAAGGCCTTTGATATCTTAGGCATTTCTGGTGCCAAGGAAGCAGCATTGATGTCAGGATGGTGTCTGTTCCACTGTGGAGACTGTTTTACACCAGAGAACACACACTTGCTCCTTCCACCACACATGGGTGCGTGTAAGTGATGGGAACTCAGTTCCTAAGGGCTGTACGTTCCTCATTCTGTCAGCTGCCTATCCCAGGACAGGGCAAATGCCATCCTTGAAAAAGTCAAGATGCTAAGAGGACCCACAGTGTTAGCAGGATACCCATGGAGGAAGTGTGGTAAACCCACCCAGAGCACAGCATCCATAGGCCTGTGGGACACAACAGCTGTAGCAGGTTCTGGAACCAGGTTTCTCATCAGCACATCCTCCCTGGACTGTGTGCTTCTGAGGTAAATCCCATGGCCCCATCCTGTGAAGGTTGGTATCTGCAGCCTTTGATATCTGGTCGCTGCCTTTGAGTAGTACAAACACTGTCCATGCAGCCCCCTGCTCCCAGGCAGAACTAAACGGGAAGCCAGATTACAATCCAGACTGGTTTGTAAGCATGAAGCAGAATGGGGGTTCCCCTTGGTAGAATTTTCCATTCCTGATGGTATTAGAACCTGGTATCCGCAGGCTCTGGGTCCAGTAGGGGCTTCCTCACCTGGCAGGACTGTGTCCATTGGGGCCCTAGGCCATCAGTACGCTCTCCTACCCCAGCACAAGGTCCAGCCCTTCAGCTTGTTCTTCCCAGAAGTCCTTTCCTTTCGCTCTAGCTGTGAGACTCCATTTTTATCATTTTGGTATAAAGTTCTTTCCCCTCCAGTTCCTGTTCAGTGTCTGAGTCTCTCACTAGACTGTCAGCTCCTTGGTAGAGACCGTTCTATCTGCCCTGCCTTTAGGTCTGGCTCAGGGCTTAGCTCACAGCAAGGCCTCTGTGTTGTGGACAGGATGCATGCCAGAAAGAAAGTCTTTAATTCATGTCCAGCCCTCAGTGACCAGCTGACAAAGCTCAGCGGTGTCCAGGACACACTCTGGGATAAGCACACTCCAAGACGACTCCAACTCCAACTCGAATTGTCTGTCCCACATTCTGTGCACTCCACATTGTAGGATGCCATGCTCATTGTCTTTCCTCCCTCATTCATTACCCTGTCTTCTAGGTCACTCAGCAATGTTTCTCCCCAGCCCTTCTTTGCCCCTAATCTCAGGATCCTCACCTAATCTACTTCATCAAGGAAAAGTAGACAGATCGACGCCCCTCCTACTAGCTGTGGGTTTCCATGGCCTGCTAAGCCAGGCCATCAGACACAAAACAACGCAACATCTGCGGTTGCAGTTGAGGTGTGGACAGACTGCTGTGACCGCTGGCTGGGAGGCTGGGGTGGCAGCTTGTACGCACGTGTGGTGAGGAGTGTGTGCAGTGGCTGAAGCCACAGCAATAGAACTTGAACCCATTTCGGGAAGCCAAACATTCAGTGATATTTTGTAAAAAATGTATTAACTTAAGGACCCTGACAAAGCTGGTGACAATGGCAGGTGGTATTTAATGTTGCCTCTAGCTTTTGTCCCCACAGCAGTATTATCTCCTAATACTACTTCAGTCTCACATTTCTCCTTGTGCTAAAATGCCAGAGCTCAAAAATATGTCAGAAGCTCATCAGATGATCTGGGTAGCTTTTAATTTCCATAATTGTGTTGTTATAAAATATTCTTTTAGAGAGTTCATCCCTCCCCAAGCCACTGTGGAGAAAACCCTGCTTCCTTGCAGTAAGCTTAATGAATTATTCTGAATCATTGTGTGGGACAAATGAATGATTTAATAATGAGCATCAACAATCATCTCCCATTGTTGCATTAATTTTTGTAAATGGGATGAGGTAAATGAGGAGGAAGGGCTGTCACCACACAATAGACCACCATTTGTGTAGGAATGCACTCTGTGATCCAAAAAATGAAGGGCTTCCAACCTCAGGTTTCCCTAGAAACGGATGTCGGGGGTGGGGAGCTTCTTTGTAAGGAACAAAAACATTGTCAGTGAATGGCAGAAATAAACAGCTATCAGGGCAGGACAGACGCACAACTGCAGTGCAACCTGGCTTATTCCCCGTCTTCTTGTGCTCTGCCTGGGGATAATCAATTTCATCACATCCAAGGGATGTAGGAATTGGGTTCCCCCTTAATTCACCTGATACCTAGTTGGAGTTGCAAAGACAGATTGTAGATAATGAAATCTGGTAGAAGCAGGAGGCCGGCTCATCCCTCAGGCCTCTCAGCGGAAGGTTAACATGTGACCCAGTTAATGCGCATTGCAGTTTGAATTTTCAATCTTAAAAAAGAAAAAAAAATGGAAGTCTGTGACTGCCCATGTTTCCCCTTGATGTCCCCATACCTTTTCTTTCCTCCCCTTCTCCACCCAGAGCTTAAGGATGCTGTGTTCAAGAGCCCGGGGCACATTTGGCAATTATAAAAAAAAATCCAGCAAGTTGATCTTTCTTGCAAAAGTTAATGAGTAATTTCACAGAATTAGTTTCATCTCTCACATTTGTGTGCTTTTCAACAAAGAAACAGAAAGAAAGGGCGAGCTCTCGGCCCTTGGTTGTGGCCTTAGGGTTTCAGCATTTTACAGAAGGTAGAGGTCAGATGTCCAGGGCTGCATTACCGACAAGAGAACACTAGGCCTCCAGCTTCACCACTGTTCTAAAGCTGTCTATATCCTGATGCTGCCAGGAAGTGGGTCCTGGTTGTGTTCACTACTGGAGGTCCAACCCTGAGCCTGTCACACAGTGACCCCCTTGGTAAAGACTTATCGGTTAACAGGGACAGAGCCTGGCCTGACTCACACCTCCCTAGCAGCTGTGTTGTTGGGATGCCCATACTGCCCGTAATAGGCAGCTTGGTTCTGGTGGGAGACATACTTCCTAGAGCACTGCTTCTTAAACCGAGACCTGCTCAGATATGGGGGTCACACTTCTGAATATGAGGTAGGAGACGGGAAAACAAAGCGGACAGTGATCAAAAAGTAACTCAGAATCAAACCCACTGAGCTGCACAGGTTGCAGTGCTCAGCATCCTTGCAGCCTTGGTTCTGAACACTTAATGTGTGCACTTAGCATTCCACACACCGCCCGCTGGTGCCGCTGCCTGAAGTGTCTTTGCTCAAATTCAACATTATTACATGATATGAGTTGCAGGCTGTTTTTAAATATACATATAAAATGTTTGCTCTTATAGAAACATACTGGCTTAATTGCAGAAAACAAAGGTGATTGTTTTCAAGGTCCATTCCTTAGCATGTAAGAACCAAATTAGTGTCTCTCTGGGTGGGGTCGTGTCAGGATGGGTTATTTTAAGAACTCTTGTTTGAGTTGCTGACTCCTTTAAAATACATTAATGGACTTGGTTGTGATTAGGACAGATATTGGAACTGATTCTGAAATGGCCTACATGTGCTTCTTTTCTCTCAGACTTACTTCTGTGACTTGAGTCTCAGTATTGTGATTATGGTCAAAATGTCCAAGCTGTAAAACGTCTTACATATTCAACCAAGATTTAATTCTCTTTTTAAATTTTGACACATTTATATTACGTGTACAGGTGATTTGCCTGTGTCTGTGTCAGTATCACGTGTATGTTCGGTGCCCTCAGAGACCAGAAGCTGTCAGAGCCCCTGGGACTGGTTGCAGGTGATTGTAAGCCCTTATGTGGGTGCTGGAAACTGAACCCAGGTCCTGTGGAAAGAGCAGCTGGTGCTTTTAGCTGCTGAGCATCTCTCCAGCCCTGAGATGTAGTTCTTCATGTAAAATAAGCAGGCATTGGTATGCCAGTTTGCTTTTCTATTTAACAAATGATAAGATTATACAAAGAATTACGATGCAATGACTGATCTCTTGTCGGTGATTTTTTTTCTTTTCATTCCCCTTTTGTATTTCAGGGTTGTATAAAAATTTTTCAAGCAAAACAGTGTCATAAGTAGAAAATTGTAGGAAGCATTAGCCTAGAGTAGTAGATATTCACAAGACTTTTTCTTGAAAAACATCAGGCTGTAAATATTTGGGGCTTACCTGACCTGAGATCTTTGTAGAGTTATTTAGCAACATTTTTGTAATATGTAATTGCCAAGACAGAACATGTATACAATTAGTTACAGCCATGTTCTAACTATTAAAAAAAAAAAAAAGGTATTGGGTCTGCCCCTGCCTCCAAGACATGTTTCCTCCCAAAAAGACACTTGTTTTCCAAGTCCTTGGGTAGACAGTGTGCATGTTTGTGCGCTTCCTAGAACCTGCTGTGGTCATGGGGCTGGCTCGCTGTGGGGATCTGCTCTCAGAGAGCCGCCTCTGCTTCTCAGTTCATATCCCTGGGTGAGCCCAACACTATGCCTGGGCCTGTGATGCAGCCTAGAGTAGAGAAGGACTGGGGAGGCCATGGCCACACAATGGCCTATGGTTGATGTTTACTTTAACATGTACTAGAAAGACATAAGCAATTCAGTAACTTGAACACAGGTACTGAGTAAGGAATCGGATAGCTAGGATGTAGATGCCAATAAAGGGAAAACTTACAAGACATCTGAGGTGGCTGATAGGGGGCCATTGGGATAGGAGAAGCTGGGTAACAGGCAGGTAAACACCAGGCCGTGGGTGGGGGCAGACCTTCAATCTCATCCTTGTGGTGGCCCCTTCACCCGGTAGCATCTCTTTGTGCTTTGTATTGCCCTTTGTGAAACAAGGGTTCTCACCCCAACCTCAGGGTTGGTGCATTAGATAAAATGAAGTGCTGGGCACCATGCCTGAATGTAGCAGTGTTCCATAAGGAACTATTTGCTGGTTTGTGACCCTGAACTATGTTGAGATTTCTCAGCAGGCCATTAACTAGATGGGTGTTTCTTAACCCAAGGCCCAGGCTTCCTTCTTTAAGAGATCACAGGTACAGCCAGATGTGCATGGGGACTAACCTGCAGTCTGTTAGGGATGGTCAACCCTGAGCACCCTGTAAAGGCTAGACCAAAGCCTTTGGGCTCCCGGAGTGTGTGGGAAACTAGACTACTTTGAGTCTGCGGTTCTTAGAATAGTTAAAAAAGCATGCTTCTAGTTTTCTGAAAGGGGACCACTAGCTTAGAAGAGGGAAGAGCCACAAAACTAGATACAAAAGTCTTTTGAAATTTAACTAATAAATGTGACTCTGTTAAAGTATATGCTGCACCACTGGTCTAGGAAACCTTTGGGGGGCATAAATCCATGGTCAAAATTTCCAAATAAAAAAATGTGCCCCAAGACAGTGGCGACCACCCTACAGTGCCCTCTGTCTGAAGTGCATCTTTAAGAAGCTTATCTTGGTGTCTTTTCTTTCTGGCCAACTTTGTAAAAGAACAGATAAGGGTCCCCTTTAAAGCACCCATAGAACCCCAATCTTCTGGAGCCATGTTGAAGAATTTCACTCTCTGACTTGTCTGCTAGCTTGTAGTCACTCATGCACACATTTTTCTGGACTTGGTCAGTTTGTGTTTTGATCTATCCACTGTAAAGCATTTCAGTCACTTGATGCCAGTGTCTCCTCCATAAACGATAAAAGACCAACTGCTGACGCTACATCTGGTATGAAGCGGTGGATGTCGTTTCTCACTTTGGAGGTATCCTTAACAGTTGGGCTAATTAGAGTTAAAATCAAGTCCTGGTGGTAAATATTTATAAATCAAGAATCTGGCGTGTGAATGTGCTCTGCTGATTCCAAAAGTTAAGTCAGCCTGTATCCGTTCAGCAAACAGCGCAGGCTCCTGGCTAGCACTCAGGACAGAGGAATAAACAGAAAGGTAGAGATTCCTTCTTCAGAAAACCAGATCAAACACGCATGCGTGCAGCGTGAGCGCAGAGTATGACACCTGCATGTGGAGGCCAGATGTGAGCTCTTGGTACCGCTACTCAAGTGCTATCTGCCTGTCTCCATCTCCCAGTTCTGGGATTACACAGGCCAACCTCCACATCTGGATTTTTTTACAGGTAGGTTCTAGGCTTCAGCTCCGGTTCTCATTGTACTGAGCCATCTTTCAGCCTTCCGGCCATTCTTAGAAAAAGTGTGGTGCTGCAATGTTCCAGAAAGGAGCTTCTGAGCTAGGAAAGAGGCAGTCTGGGATTTATGAAGTAAGAATATTCTGTCTGCTCTTTCAGGTCCTGCTTCTAAAATAGCAGGTGCCATCCTTCTGGAGTGTCTTAGTCCAGTGTCCCCTGCTGTAGCTGACAACACAAGCTGTCATGTATAAGAAATAAGGTGCATCTAGAAAGTTTAAGGTCAGGAGACCATCCCTGCCAAAGTCTTTCTTTACTGGTGAGGATTTCCTATAGTCCTAAGGCAGTATGGGATGTCACATGGTGACGCCACCACCTGCCCCAGGTCTCTCTCAAAGCCATTAGATCAGGCCTTTCCTTGTGTTCTCACCCTCTTGATACCTCACAGTGAGGATGAACCCATAGCATGACATCATTGTAGGGACATTTGACCCTAACTGAGCAAAACACCCTAACTTCCTCGACCATTCAAATTCTCCTTTTTCCTGTGCCACAACTGCTTCATGGTAGCACAGCCTAGGCTGGAAGTGATTGAATGTTGCTGCTTGTCTTTGTTTTACCTGTGTGCAGGGCCGAGGAGATGGCTCAGTAGGTGTTGGTTTGTGTCACTGTCCTGGGTGATAGGAGAGAATTGAGTCCTCCAAGCTGTCCTCTGACCTCCACACATACTCCATGATGTCTACACGTGTGCTCACACACACACTAAACAAATGTGTAAAACACTGAAAGTGTTTGCATATTAGTGACGACAGTCAGATGCAGTCCTGGTCTGTGTGGTTCAAATGAGAATGGCCTCCTACACAAATATGCTTGAGGGCGTGGTCCCCTCCTGGTGGGACTGTTTAGGGAGGATTAAGAGGTATGTCCTTGTTAGAGGAGGTGTGTCACTAAGGAGGAGCTTTGAGGTTTCCAAAGCTCACACCTTTCCCAGGTCTCCTCTGTCTCTGCTTGTGAGTCAAGATGTACGCACTTAGCTAGAGCTTCTAGCTGTGTCTGCCTGCCTGTTACCATGCTCCCTGCCAGGGTGGTCATAGCTTCCAACCATCTAGGACCATGAACCCCAAATTAAACACTCAACTTTCTATAAGTTGCCTTGGTCGTGGTGGCTTATCACAGCAGTTGAGGAGTAGCTAAGACTCCTCTTTACAGGTGAGGGAGCCAGTCAAAGCCCATCAGTTGTTGGGACAGGAGCTGGCCAAGCCTCGTGTCCATTTATAGGCCCATAGGCTCGGGAGAAGGAGGAAACCAGGGCAAAGTCCAGGTGAGGACCTTGCTTTGCAGCTAGGAGTCATGCCAGGACAGTGTGGCCTGGCCTGTTAAGATGAGGCCTCAACCTGAGCTTCCCACTTACCTGAGAGACTTTCATCTCCAACCTCATGTCTCCTCAGTGCTAAGGCCCTGAAACAATGACCTTTTCTCCCCCAAAATACGGGAGGTAAGCAGGTTTCTTTGGAGCCATGGTAAGGATGTGCATGTCCCCGTTACTGCTGGCCAGTCCACACAGGCCCCTCCTGAAGTAGCTAGTGCTCTCCCCATCGCACTGGCATGCAAACTCGGAAGTTCTTGCTGGGGCTGCAAAGCTGGGCAGCAGGTGCTGGCCTGTACGCTTGGGGAAATGGCCCCGTCTTTTGGCTTCTGGCTGGTGCTCATTAATGTGAATTATTACACATTGTCCTCGATTCATCAGTCTCCTCGTTCTTAATGAGAAACAACTGAAATGACTTAAACTGAGACTTAGGGGACACATCTTCTCTCTGGTACCTTTAGCACACTGATAATAACATTGGTTTGAGCCTTGTCTCTCTGACAGGTTCTTTTAATCTATTCCTCTCTGTTGACTGTGCTGGGGGCAGGAGGAAGGGGACAGAAGGTAGGAGGCAGGGGGCAGGAGGTAGGGGGCATTCCCTGTCCTTGCCTTAGCCTATAGTATCTCCAGTGGATAAATTCACAGGGCAGCCAGCCTCCTTGAGAATCAGTTTTAATGTGTAGATTAAAACAGTGACTACAATATTACTAATTACCATTTAATAAATGCTACATTGTGACTATACAGTCAATTAAACCCTAAAGAGCAGGAGGGCAGGAGCGCTCTCCAGGGGACACATGGCAAGGCTGGATGGACTTGGGTCTCTAAGAATACCCAGAGGCATTCATGGCCACTGGGGGTGGGGAAGGAGAGTCGGCTGTTAGGGTAGCCCCATATGCTTGCTTCTCCACCAGGGCCTCTGCAGGGGAGGAGCTGGTCCACCCGCCAGGGAAAGTTTCACAAACTCTGTGCTAAAGGAAACTCTAGGATATCACTCGGGCTCTGACTTGTAACTCCCCTGTGTGCTCAGCAGCCAACAGCTTTTTTTGCCCCTAGACTGAGCCTTTCTCTTTCTCCTGTCCCCTTGAGCACAGCATTTGGTCTTTGTTAAAGTGCTGGGATCCTGGATCCCTGCACTCATAGGCTCAGGCCAGCTCCTGGGACGGTGGGGGAGTGGGGTATAAATCCTGATGTGCACATTAGGACTGTGGACCCTAGGAAAATGTCACTTGAAATTGGAATCATGGCTCCAGAAAATAGAATGCAATAAAAGGAGTTTAAAAGGTGCTTGAGACATCTTGGGAGACAGGTGTGTCTGTTCTTTATCTGCTGCTGTGATAAAACACTGGCAAGAAGAACTTAAGGGAAAAAAGGGCTTTATTCTGGATCCTCGGTTAGGAGCTTGAAGCAACCGGCCACGCCCAGTCCACAGGCAGGGAGCTGGTGCAGCTTGGGTGCCTTTCTCCACTTTAAGTCTCGCCTCTCAGCAGGGAAGGGTGCTGCTCACAGTGAGCAGGCTTTACCTCCTCAACTAAGGAGATCAAGTTAATCCCCAAGGGGTCTACAGAGGACCTTTCCCCAGCTAATAGTGTAGCGTGTTCGCTAACCATCACATGGGTGGATTCCGTGTTGGCAACATTTCTTGCCTCTTCCTTTTCACTCCCTAGTGCCCCTATTAAAGACCACACACGCACACGGGCGCGCGCGCACACGCGCACACGCACGCGCGCACACACACACACACACACACACACACACACACGTTTAATTCACGGGAATCTTAGGCTCATGATTGTGTCTTCCGCTTTAAGAGGACCTAAAGTCCAGTTAACATATGTGTCCAGAGGTGGTGTGGCCCGTTTGGGTTCTTTCTTTGAACTTTTATTGGAAAGTTCTCTTTTTGATTTGCATGTGTTAGCTGTGCAGAGAGTTAGCTTCATTGTGACTCACAAGGCACTGTGGCCATTTTTGTCACCCTCCGCTTCTGTGCTTCAGGGTTCCAAATAGTTCCTGTTTGTTGCTTTAGCTCAGAAAGCATGATATTTGTCTTTTTGTGTCTGGCTTATTTCACTTAACATGGTGATCCATTTCTTACAAGCAACATGGTTTGCTCCTTGAGACCAGCTAGAATTCGTCTGTGTGAACACGCCATACTTCCATTGTCCGGTCATCTTTGATGGACATGTGGGCGTCATCACCTCGTCACTGTGATAGTGATAACAGTGAGCGGTCCACTCTGCCCTGATCTGGATTCTGTCATAGGTCTCTGAGGACTGGTACAGCCAGATCATGTGCTACTTCCATCTGCAGTGTTTTTAGAGACCTCCATGCCAATTTCCATTGTAGCCTGTTTTGTGTTCCCACAGGCAATGTAGACAGGTTCCTTCCCCCCAAAGTCCTCACCAGTCCTAGAGGTCACTGGCCACCCCCACCAGCCTAAGAGGTAAAACCAGGAGCTTCAGGATGAAGGATGCTATGTTGTAAGTGTAATATATCTTCCACAACAGTGAAGGAGTTTGCAGCATTCTGTCTGTGGGTGGCCATGCAGGACTCGCTGCATGCTGTCTGTGGGTGGGAGGCCGTGCAGGACTCGCTGCATGCTGTCTGTGGGTGGGAGGCCGTGCAGGACTCGCTGCATGCTGTCTGTGGGTGGGAGGCCGTGCAGGACTCGCTGCATGCTGTCTGTGGGTGGGAGGCCGTGCAGGACTTGCTGCATGCTGTCTGTGGGTGGGTGGCCGTGCAGGACTCGCTGCATGCTGTCTGTGGGTGGGAGGTCGTGCAGGACTCGCTGCATGCTATCTGTGGGTAGCAGCTGTGTGAACGATGTGTTACTTTAGTTTTTTTTACTCATCTCTATCTTTTAAATTTAAAAACAGTGCTTTGAGGGAAGATGGCCTGGTTCAATCTATCAGGTAGTTTTATATCTTATCTTTTGTCCTTCCTCCTAGAGTCCTGGTTTTGTTCAGGATACCAATATTAAAATATAAATCCTATACTGAAGTATAGATTGGGGTTGGCAAACTGTGTCTGGAAAGAGGCAAACAGCAGGTCTGGACCCATTGAATGAGTCCTTACAGAAGTCTACAAGTGACCAGGAACAAACAGAAGAAGCATTCTTCACTTATGGACCATAAAAGCAACGGTACCAAGATGGCTGCTGATACTTTATCTGAGGGTAATACTTACCCACTTGGCAGTTCTGTTTCAGAAATATTATAATCACCTTCCCCCACATTGCGGTCTTCTACCATGAGGAAAGACCACCATCTAAATCAGAGAACTCTGCTTCCTCAGGGTTTGATCTCTCACACTCTGCCTCCAGTGTGCACTGTCCATTTCTCACTTCCAGATCACCTCTGTTGTCATGAATGTGGCTGGAGGCGACAGCCCTGAGTCTGTGTCTTCCCTTCTTCAGTTAGGAACCATGCTAGTACCTGGGCTCGGCTAAACCCAGGATACCAGGGAGGTCAGTTCTAGTAACCTCACAGCCAGTGACCAAACCCTGAGTCATACAGCCCTAGCCCAGCCAGATGCCAGGCAGAATCTGCTCATTTACAAGAGCTTCCAAAGACAACCCTAAGTGATGTCGCTGTTCTGACAAGTGAGGTTCCCAGGTTCCACTGAGTTCTATGAAATAGGAAACTGCACTGCCCAGCCCAGAGAATATGTGCAGAGGCTGTCTGTGGTTGGTGGTGACCTAAGCAGGCCTCCATCCTGTCCTCCCAACATAGCCTTTCTCCATCTTGGGACTTCCTGAGGATGCTGAGCTGCTATGGATGTCCCAGGAGGACATGCCTCAGAGTTTGGAAAGGAACATTTTAAAAGAAAAGAAAATTCCCTAGAACCCCAGCATTTCTCCCATGTCTCCTCTGTTTTGAGTCCCAGCCCTATGGAGACCCGGGGATGGGGGTTGAGGTAAGTATTGTCACTGCTGCCTCCACTGAGGTTCAGTTTGGCCATCTTGGGCAGGACTTTCTGAGAACAAAAGCAGGGGGAAGGGAAGGCCAAGGATCTGGAAGCAGCTAGTATGTCTCAGGGCAAAGAAGGAAAACCTCGCAAGGAGGAAACAGGATCTCGAAGGTGGTTCACAGCTGGTCCACGGGATCCAAAGGCACTGGACACGCATGTGAGCCACAGGGATGCAGGCAGACAAAGCACCACACACAAACGATTGTAATTAAAAGCATTCCTTTTGAGTTTCTCAAGCCTTTGAAAAGGGAAAGGAGTGGGATGAGAGACAGATCTCAGGGCGGGCAGAAGCCAGAGCTGCAGAACAGCCCCACTGGATGAGAAGACTGAAGGTTCCTGGCCACTTCAGACTAAGACACTGGGTTTGATGTCACAGGGCAGGAGCCAGACGAGGATCCTAAAGTGAGGGACATCCTGAATGCTTTCCTAGAATTGATGTGGTTGGACATTCATCCAAGGAAGGCGGCCCTGTTCATTTTCTCTTGTGCAAACCTGCAGAGCCCCATTTTGTGCCTGCTTTGTTGAGGCTTCCAGTTGGGCTGAAACTCTTTGAACCTAAGTATGGCCTCAAGACCGTTCTGGATTTAGGAGGTGAGGCTTCCAGGAAGACTATTGGTCATTTCATCCTCCTAGTTAGAGCTCAGACATTATTTTATGTTACTGAAGGCAAAAGCTACAATCCCAGGGAAACAACGGGAAGATAAACAGAGCACGGAGCTTCATGAAACAAACATTTCAAGCTGTTGCACCCACCTAATGTGGTGGTCCACCTGCTTCCCTTTCTTCTGTGGGATACACAGATCACAGCTAACCACAGACACAAACTTTGCTTTGATTGAGAGACACTATAACCACTAAAAGCTAATATATCCTAACATATCTAGAGTCAGAGAGTAGCTGCCAGGAGTCACAAGGAACACTCTGGGAATGAAGAGGAAGCTTGTGAGTAGCTTCCAATAGGATAATGGGCTGGAGGGGACATTAAGCCAACTCCCTCATACCTAAGTCAAGCCACTATGAGATGGGCATTTTAATGGATGGGGCATTGATATGTTTTTTAAGGAACCCCTGGTTGGAGCTTGTCTTTCCCTAGGTTTTAAAATAGAAGGGGACCTAGCAAGGTGCTCACATTTGATGGCTGTGGTCTTCCCTGGCTCCAGCCAGAGGCACTCATGCCTGGCACATGTACCTTTCACATTCTGCAAGGTTGTCCCCTTCATAGCTCACAGCCACCTCCGTCTACCCCCTCCAGTATTTTTGGATGGCTTTCCAATTTGATACATGAGCATGCCATCAGTCAAAACAATCTTTTTAATGAACCTCTTGTCCTGACAGCTGTGTTTAAGACAGGGCTTGGGAAGCGCAAGGAAAGTGTGGGAAATCGTCCATTCTGTATTGAAACCTTAACGCCTGCCCTACACCCCAGCTCACCCAAAGCTGCTGTCTCCTTTAAAAATAAAGAGGATATTATGAATAGCGAGAAAGATGTAATTTGTGCAAATGAAGAAAAAAATTCTCCTGATCAGATAGATAGGAAGTAGATGAAAAATATAATTACCGAGCAAGGCTGAAATACGTGACAGACACGCAGCTTCCTGCCACACGACACATCCCGACCTCCGGCCACACACTATGCGGTTCTCACTTGATTTCCTAGGTGACTCCGGATGGTTTATACTGAGCGTGCTTCCAGATAAGGAAAGAAAGCCTGGAGATGTAGAAGCCTGGGCCTTGTCACTCAGCTTGGCACCACCAGAGTAAGCAGAGAACCTGCCTTTCTGACACTGCTCCCCTGGCAGTCAAATACTAATGATATGAAAAAGAAGAAAGAGAGAACCCTCTTGTGCATTCTCCATAGGTTTTGAATGCTTGGCTCATCCAGAAAGTCTTCAATTTCAAGTTGAGCAGCATCTTCTGTGGAGAAGAGGACTTGGGGCAGGAAGACTGCAGGCTGCAGGACTGTCATTAGCCATGATGTTCAGGCTGGAGAGTGGTTCTGGGTGCCAGCCACACTTCGTGGGCAGCAGACTCGTGGCAGCTGCCAAGCACCTCTGGGCTCTGGAGAGTAATTATTTCCCAGTACCAGTCTTTACCCTGGAGCTGACAGCTCGCAGGATGTAGAGAAGACTGTGTTCTGCATCGTGTGTGTGTTATGACCTAGCATGGAAATACCATGTGCTGTGACCTAGCATGGAAATACCAGTGCTGTGACCTAGCATGGAAATACCAGTGCTGTGACCTAGCATGGAAATACCATGTGCTATGACCTAGCATGGAAATACCATGTGCTATGACCTAGCATGGAAATACCATGTGCTATGACCTAGCATGGAAATACCATGTGCTATGACCTAGCATGGAAATACCATGTGCTATGACCTAGCATGGAAATACCATGTGCTATGATCTAGCATGGAAATACCATGCTACAAACAAACATCGGCCCCTCAGCCTCACCCCAGGGGTCACCGCGGCTCACTAACCTGAAACTCTTGCCCACTCTTTGCTATAGAAGAACCTACTATGTGCTAGGCAAGCTATACATACACTGGTCTCCTTTCCTCTTCACTGCCTCTCTGTCACCAAGAAGCATGAACCTCAGCTAGTTGCCATTAAAATGTAACTTCATTAATATTTAGATGAGGCAAGATAAGTATAATTTTCATGGCTAATTTTTAGGTGAAAAAAAAATGGTGGGGAATCCTTGGAAGAAAGAGAAGGAATCCCTGTAGGTTATACAGAGTGAGTGGCCTTGGGTGAAGGTCGCTGGGACAACTGAGTTATTTCTTCCTACCCAGAGGAGAGCTCGCAAGTGAAGAGTGAAGGGTAAAGGAATGGGGAAGGGGGAGCCAACAAGAGGAGGCTGTGGGTTCCAGAAAAGCCAGTTAGCCATAGCCCCAACATCCCAGTAGTTACCTGATAGGGCAGTATAAGCATCTGGGTACCCAGGGCACCCACCATGGGTTCAGCCCTCCGCTGTACTGAGGAGCCACTCAGAGTGGGGCAGATGGATGGTATGCACCAGAAACCAGAGAACCTGTGCTAATGATGACCAGTGAACTGAAGCAAGACATTCCTCCCTGACACCCCTCGCCCCAACACCTGAAAGTCCTGAGATGCCCTGAGATGCCTGAGATTTGCACCAACTGCCCAGGGCCCTGTGTCTGAGCAGTCCCAGGGAGTCTGAAAGACCCTTAAGCCACCTGCCTTCCATGAGGACAGTTCTTATTAAAAAACAAAAACATCAGCTCAACTCCCTAGTTTTTATATACCAGAAATACAGTTTCCAGTATTTTAGAGGAAAGCTCTGACCTACAGCTGTGTGTTTATTCATAGAACACCTGGAACATGTGTTGTTGACTGTAATGCACCACTCCACACATGCCGACATAGCATGTCCTACTTTGTGAAATCTTCATGCGTTTCTATATACCCCTATCATCCCTGATGTGTGCACACCGTCTGGAAAGAACTCCTAAGGTGGGCAGGCGGTTCACGCCGGTTTTGCCTTGACAGTCTGTTTTTCCAGTATTTGCTTTCGTTTTTAGTGGTCATCTGCTGCTCTTTTCAACTTTGTACGCAGAAATACTCTTGAGCTTACATTTACATTGTTAGGATGTGGTAGTGGAGGGCATGCCTTTACCCTTTACCAGGGTTTGACCTGACGGTGAACCCCATTGCTTTATTACTGTGATTTGTTTTTGAGAGTTATTGCATATGTGTAATATATGTGTTTAATATATGTGCCACACATATTAAAGATCCATTTGTGGGAAAGTTGCATGAGTCACACATGTGAATCCACTGCCTTCTGTTTGTTAACCACTCCTTAGCAGTCATTTCATCATCAACGCATGGAGATGTGTGCGCATGTGCTTGTGTGCACGTGTGTGTGCATTCATGTGTGTGTGCACACAGGCCACACTTTGCTCATCTGTCGTGAGGCATGATTGACTTTTGCAGGCAGTACAATGTACTAGTAGAGTAGAGCAGACTGAAGTGAGAGCAGGTTTGATGTATGTAACTTGGGCCAAGCTGGGGAGAAGCCGGGTGGCAGTCGGTCCTCAGGCTTGTCACTTACCTGCTGTGTGTTGTATGTGTGTCCCACAGTCACAGCAGTGTGACCTCATGAGGCCTAGCCAGTTGTGTTAGGTGTGGTCCCTAGCAGAAAACCGGGATAAGGATGAGATGGCTCTTGGAGGACAGGGAGTGAAGCCTGGGACTACAGCAAAGCCAAGAAAGGTAAGGTGCCCAGGACCTGATCCAGCCGGGTCCTGGAGACGCAGGGTAGATGCCCAACCTGTGTGCAACAGTACGTTTTAATCCTGTTAGCAGAAAACAAAAACAGAAAGAGAATGTTAAGGAATTTTAAATAACATGTCCTGAAGCTTTTCCACAGTACCCCGGCCAACGTGGGTCTCCAGTTACTGTTACCGATTGCCTTTTTCTGAGGCATTTGCTCACCACCAGGCAGTTCAGCATGTGCAACGTGTGTGCACCCCACAAGCTGCTCAGTGCTGTCTTTTCCCAGTATGGCAACCTTGAAACCTTCTGGCAGCTCCGCCTGCCTTTTTCCCTAACTCGCCCCAGCCCTGGAAACCTCAGCAGGGAATCTGTTCTGAGTTCCTTTAGCTGCTGCTCCAATGGCTGTGCCTCCTTCAGGCCTTCAAGGAAAGGGAACCTCTTGAGAAAGAAGCAGCTTTGCATCCTGAGCAGCCCACCTCCCCCCAGCAGAGATGGGACACGAGGCTGTCTCAGGGCTACGGGTCCCCATCCTGGAGTCTTCCTTAGTAAGTGCTGGGGCTCTGTCATGGCAGACTCAGCTGTCACCATGATGATTGACTGGCACTAGGGCAGCATCACCTGGGTGTCCGGGTGATAGGGACCTACTGTGTGTTGTCCTTCACATCCCTTGCTTGTGAGATTGCCACTGGAGAAATCTGTTAACAAATTCACAACCTTGGTGGCAATTTTAGTTGAATATTTTCCAAGTGACTTGAATCTGAATCGTGTCAAGTCTGGGAAAACAAAAGCAATGAAAACACTAAATCCCCATCCAAGCAGGATACTTCAGTTCTTAGCTGCATGCCTCTCTAAAGGTTATGGATAATTCATCCTTGTAAAGGGTGAGAAGAGGGAAAGGCTTAAAGGGCAGAATTCGGGCAACACCGACTGGCAGGTGGCTGTGTTTGTAACTTGGCAAATCCCAGAACTCTACAAAACAGTAAGTAGTAAGAGTTTTAGTAAGGTCCCAAGACTCCAAGGCTAGTAATAGGCAAAAATCAGTTGTGTTCTTACATACTCTTAGCAAACAAGTGTTAAGTAAAACTGTGAGGACAACTTAATCTCCAGCACCACGGAGAGGCCAAAGAGCTGCTAGAGGGGTGCAGGGAAAGCAAAGACATGAAGGACATGGGAAAGCATGGGGGCCATGCCTGCGGTGCTGCAGATGGGCAGGATGGCTCTTCCCCAGAATTGATACACAGATTCAGTCAAAGTTCTAGCAGTTGTTCCAAAGACGGGGTCTCACTGTGTAGCCCTGGCTGGCCTGGCACTTGTCATGATGACCTCTAGACTGGCTTCAAACTCACAGAGATCTGTCTGCTGGGTTTAGAGGCATACACCACAAAGCCCAGCCAGTTTTGTGCTTTGTTAAAATTTTGAGGCTGATTCTGTGTGCATTTCTGGATTTCTCTTGACAACCAATGGTCCATTCATGGGGTTGGGTGGGGGATGGGAGGTTCCTTAAAGTCAGTACAGGACATACCCAGATACCAGATTCTCAGTACAAAGGGCATTTATATCCCCAGAGGGACAAGCAGGTGGGGGTGGGGGGACTCCCTCTGGATCAGACAAAGGCAGACAGCAGCAGCAGGTGTTTTTAAGAAGGAGAGAAGTCTATGGTAGGGTGAGTCGGTAAGACCTGGCTGGACAGGTTAGCCAGTTTAGCCAAATAATGAATGTTGACGTCAAGACCTTGGCGTTTAGTTTCAGGAATGAGTCAGTGACCAAAGGGAACAGACCTTGGGGTGACCCATATGTTTAGCAAGGAGGGGGAGGGGAAAGGGCAAACCCTGCCCGTGCTGTGTTTGCCTCCATCGGGCCTGCTGGAGCCCTTTCGGGCTGACGGGCTGTTTACCTTACCAGTGCTGTGGCTCAAACTGGGGCCTCCAACTTGCTGAGCAGATGCTGGACCCGCCTGGAGATGGTTTTAAGATGTAGGGAGCAGGCAGAGGAGGAACATCCTTGCACAGGAGCTCCCCGCTCACTGGAGACGTGTTCTCCGTGGGCCTCGTACATCCTGGCATCCTCTGATGATGGACAGCACCCACCTTTGCGTAAGCTGTACTCACTGCCATACCGACCATCTCCCTTCATCTTGAGAAGCAGACTTGCAGGTTTTGCAGAATCTCGAGTGCTTGGCTGACCTTCAGCAGACGGAATGTCTCTTTAACAGTGTGTCTTCCTTTACTGCACAGTTGCCCTCCTCCTGGTCAGTGTTTTTGCTCACAGCTATGGCCTGGGATCCCACCCTTCCTCCCTCTGCCTCCACAGCACACAATGAACTGAGTGGTCCCACGGTCCACACAAGCTGACACTCACTAGGGAGGTTAGGAGCAGTCCTCAGAAGCTCTGTGGAATGTCCCTGGGCCCCCGCTCAGACGAACACCAGATGGAGAGTGTTCAGGAGGAGAGGACCCAAACCAAAGAAAGGCCGGGTGTAGGACACCTTCTCCATATTTCTGGCAGGAAGGCAGATGTGGGGTTGGCATTTTGCTTAAATCATTTTGTCCTTCCCCAGCCCAGATCCAGCCTGCCCTTATCCCCGCTCTCTCACACAGACCTGCAGCTGTACCCCACATGAACTCACACACACACACACACACACCCGCTCATCCCCCAAAGAGCTTTTGTCACAAGCTCAATGTCGACAGGATTGAAGTGCGGGAAATACATCCCGAAGCTCCCAGAAGGCCAGTGAGCCGTCCAGATTTTTGGTTCCTGGGCTTCTGAGGCCCTCCTTGACGCTTTCTTTGTCGTCCCCAGATTTTAGGTATCTGTTCAGCCCAGTTGTTACTGGTGAAGATCCTGGCCCTGAGCCACTCCCTGTCTTTCGCCAAATGCAAGATGTTCCAACATCTTCCTTTTCTCACATGTAACACTGAGGTCATACCTGTACTGCCTTCCTCCTTAGGCAAGGGTGGAGTGTGTTTAAAGCATGTTGCGTGCCTGAGGGTGTCTGACAGGTCATAAGCTCTACATCAGCGTTGTCAATAGTAACTTTCTTCATGTGTCAGTTCAGAGAGTGTCTGAGGCCAGCTCTGACAACCAATAGGGGTCCCCCAGGGCCAGAATGAGGATTGAAAGAAAAAGGAGACATGGTTAGTTAAAGCTGCAGCATGACCTCGGTCTGACTTGAGGCTGAAACCTCATCGGAAGCTGAAGGGAGGCCTTGTTTATTTTTCTTGTTTTAAACCACTTTAATTACATCAGTTCTAAGACAGGGAACAAGCAAGTTTACAATCAAAGATCCTGTAAAGATCTTTCTGGAGGCCAGGTGTAATGATCAGGGACAAAAGGGGGTCTCAAAAGACAAAGAGACTATTGAGCCCACATCTGCTGAATCTGCCCTGAATCTGCCTTGTCTGGAGTTCCCTGGGTTTCAGTCCTAAGTGTTTTGCTCTGAACTTCAGATGCAAATGTGCTTAATTCTAGCCCTTACAGGGGACAGCACAAGAAGCCAGTTTCCTGCCTAAGGTCAGCTTCAAGGTGTCCTGAAAATTTAATATTACTCCACCACCAACTGATTAGAGGTGCCAGAAATGCTCTCCACAAGAGAGGATCAGAAAACTACAAGTGTAGGTTTGTTCTGATCAAATCCAGCCTCCGGGAAGCATAGGAATTACAGCTCTGAGATCATTCAGTTTTGAGCATACCCTAAGCCAGCCTAAATCAGACCAATGTCTAAGTTGTATGCCCCAGACAAGCCACCTGAGCTCTGGATTGTCATTCTTCCATTGTGTGTGGGTAGTTTCTTCCCTGTACAGTAGTAATGGTGTATAAGATGGCATGTGTACAAAGTGCCCCTCCCAGCCAGTATCAGTCCCAGCAATGTCCATTGCTACCTGGTCCTGTGTGGGCCTTGAACGATTGTTGGGAAGGACATCTGAGATCAGCAGATCCATGTTGTGCATTGCCAACCTGTGGCTTCATGAGGGGGTTTGGCACTTGGACCTGCCTCAGACTGACTGAAGAAACTGCCTTCCTTGAGAAGCTGTAGTTAACCCCCCCTCCCCACATTGCCTACCAGGATGTTGAGAATGCTGTAGACTTCCCAACTAGAAGCCCACAGGGCCCTCACTGTAAAAGCCCAGAGCAGGTCACCAGTCATGACTGTTCTACACTGGCATCCTGGCTGCTTGCTGCAGAAACCTCATACCTTGAGCGATTGTGCATGTGTACCTGTTGTCTGCAGGGTTTTACACACACACACACACACACACACACACACACACACACACACACACACACCTCCCTTGCTCCCTTCCCCACTTGTGAGTTACATTTTTCCTCCGCACTGAGGGAGAATCAATCACGAATGCCTGGTGATTTATGCAGTTTTCACTGCTGCAGCTCGCAGTATGAAGAGACGTAGCATTTTCGTAAATACCACTCAACGTGAAATGAAAATGCAAACTGTCCAATTAGAACTCAGCACATTTCAGACTGAAGTCAGCAGCACCTCAGCTTCAGGGCCCACAGACTGAAACTGCTGGTTACACCTCACCTCCGCAATTTATGGCTTTCCAATATTAGTGTATTAAATTACATGGAGATTGTATCCCAATCCTCTGATTGATTCCAAATGAATTTAGGGTGACTTAACAAACAACTTCTTTGTCTCCTTGTGACTTAATACCAAGAAGAAAGAAAGAGCCGCAGCCACATGTGAGGTCCTCACAAGCGCAGGGATGGCCTTTGCTGGGAATCCTTTCTCTGGCAGTGAATTTTTTTTTAAATAAGATTTTCTGTATTTACGTTTGAGATGTTATCTCTTTACCCCCTCCCCCTCCAGTTGCCTTCACAAAAGTTCACTCCCTCCTGATCCCTCTCTCCACCCCATTGCCTTGGCAACCCCTACATTGGGAAAACATGCCCTCCCTGGAACAAAAGCCTCTTCTCACATTGATGCCAGACACTGCCATCTTCAGCCACATATGCAGCTGGATCAATAGGTCTCTCAAAGTGCGCACAGAGGTTGGTGTTTTAGTTCATGGGAGTTTTGGAGGGTTTGGTTGGTTGATAATGTTGTTCTTCCCATGAGGTTGCAACCCTTTTAGCTCCTTAGGTCCTTTCTTTAGCAACCTCATTGAGATCCCTGAGTTTAGACCAAAGGTTAGCTGCAAGCATGCTCAGCTGTATCTATGTGACTCTAGCATAGTCCCTGAGGGGCATCTCTGACTGGTTTCTACCAGTAAGTACTTTTTGGGACCAGCTATAGTGTTTGGATTTGGTGACTGCATATGTGTTGAATCCCCGGGTGAGGCAGCTTCTGAGTGATCTTTTCTTCAATCCCTGTTCCTCTATTTGACCTTGCATTTCCTCCCATGAGAGTTTTTGTTCTCTTTTCTAAGGACTGAGACATCCCCATTTTGGCCTTCCTTTTTTTTCTGGCAATGATTTTAAGAGAGCAGTTTATAACTCAAGTCAGCCTAACCATAATTCTCAGTGAAGGAACCACAGGGGCATGTTAGCACAGGTTACTGGCGAACAGGCAGAGTGGAGATTCTGCCTAATTCCCAGAAACCCACCACCATCAATCCCTCATCAGGGAACCGGGACATATCGATATATTCCTTTCTGCTACTGAGATCCATGCTTCTCTATCGGAAGCTGTTCAAGAGCCGAGGCTCCTCGGCCATAAGTGTAAAGATGGTGGAACCCACATTTGGACTCATCTCGCACGTGGCAGAGCTCGGGTGCCAGCAAGAGCAACTGGGTCGGCTCTGGAGAAGGCAGCAGGCGAGGCTGAGCAGTGAGCGTGTTACACACAGGCACAAACATGTAACCGATGACTGAGACCCAGTAAATCCTACTCTGAAGGTCCCATGGGCCCTTGACCATTCAGGGCTCCTGCTCCTGTCTCTGTGAATGCTGAGGAGCATGGCTTGAAATGTCAGCAAAAATGAGTCTGTATAGCTAACTCCTGCTCCTGCAAGCCCTCCTCACACTCAGTCTGTATAGCTAACTCCTGCTCCTGCGAGCCCTCCTCACACTCAGTCTGTATAGCTAACTCCTGCTCCTGCGAGCCCTCCTCACACTCAGTCTGTACAACTAACTCCTGCTCCTGCAAGCCCTCCTCACACTCAGTCTGTATAGCTAACTCCTGCTCCTGCAAGCCCTCCTCACACTCAGTCTGTATAGCTAACTCCTGCTCCTGCGAGCCCTCCTCACACTCAGTCTGTATAGCTAACTCCTGCTCCTGCGAGCCCTCCTCACACTCAGTCTGTATAGCTAACTCCTGCTCCTGCGAACCCTCCTCACACTCAGTCTGTACAACTAACTCCTGCTCCTGCAAGCCCTCCTCACACTCAGTCTGTATAGCTAACTCCTGCTCCTGCGAGCCCTCCTCACACTCAGTCTGTATAGCTAACTCCTGCTCCTGCAAGCCTTCCTCACACTCAGTCTGTATAGCTAACTCCTGCTCCTGCGAGCCCTCCTCACACTCAGTCTGTATAGCTAACTCCTGCTCCTGCAAGCCCTCCTCACACTCAGTCTGTATAACTAACTCCTGCTCCTGCAAGCCCTCCTCAAAATTACCAGCCCCCCCATGGTAAATTAGTCATAAGGAGTCAGATCTCATTAACGCTTAACATACACAAAGAACACTGTGTTCTGTGTAGCTACCGAGAGTTCCCAAGAAGAGCTGAACTTGAGGCGCTCCGATGACACAAGCCTTCCGGTTTCAAGGAAACACCAGTGACCACAGACTCGGGTCTGTGCAGTTGGGAAGATTTGGTTCTCTGTAGACAGAAAGATTCCTCATGTGCCTAGCCTCGCCTACTGCACCTTGTGAACCGCACAGCTCACAGCCCAGTGTGAACCCAGTGTGACAGCACCTGCATCCCTACTGTGCTTGCCAGGTCCATCCGGCCCCCACTGTCCTGTTCACATCTCCTTGGTATGCTGCCCTCAACTAAAAAACAAGTGGTGCTCACTCTAAGTTCTTACCTACAATTACAAGGAAGGCACAGACACCCCCTTGCTCAGAACCCCCCAGTTCACTGGATTTACGAGCGGTGAACACTACCCTCATACTTACGTATTATTTTACAAACGCAAAAGCATAAAACTCTGTTGTGTGTATCAAGCTTTGCAGTACCAATCCGTGTAAGCCTGCCTCCTCTTAGAGCACACTCAGTAGCCTCCCCTCTAGAGATTCACCCTGCACATGTACCTGTCATCCAGAATACTAACCGGAAGTTCTTCCAGGAACAAATGGTTTATAAATTGTAAATTCTGTGCTATTCTGAGTCACATCCTGAGGTGTCATCTGGAGTTACCCGGCTCTGTCCTACTGTGGACTGTCCTTCTGTCTGGTGCCCACCCATGTGGTCATGTAGTAACCTTCTCAGATGTCACAGACTCACAGTGGCATTCAGGTAACCCTGCTTCTGCTTTATCACCCCAAAGTGCAAGACGGGCAGTAAAGCAGAGCAGGAGGAAGGACAGACAGATTCCATTGCCCCAGAATACACAGGGAAAGCATGGAGTTCATGGGTCAGTATACACAGGGAAAGCATGGAGTTCATGGGGTCAGTATACACAGGGAAAGCATGGAGTTCATGGGGTCAGTATACACAGGGAAAGCATGGAGTTCATGGGGTCAGTATACACAGGGAAAGCATGGAGTTCATGGGGTCAGTATACACAGGGAAAGCATGGAGTTCATGGGGTCAGTATACACAGGGAAAGCATAGAGTTCATGGGGTCCGTATACACAGGGAAAGCATGGAGTTCATGGGGTCCGTATACACAGGGAAAGCATAGAGTTCATGGGGTCAGTATACACAGGGAAAGCATGGAGTTCATGGGGTCAGTATACACAGGGAAAGCATAGAGTTCATGGGGTCAGTATACACAGGGAAAGCATGGAGTTCATGGGGTCCGTATACACAGGGAAAGCATAGAGTTCATGGGGTCCGTATACACAGGGAAAGCGTGGAGTTCATGGGGTCAGTATACACAGGGAAAGCATAGAGTTCTGGAGATGGTACAGCCCATTTCAAGCATCCACTGGGGATCATGAGCAGTGTTGATCATGAGTAAGAGAGGACATCTGTGTACAGTGTATATTCATCTATAAATGAATATTATAAGCAGCATTGTACTGTATCCACACACACACACAAACACACACACAGTCCACAACTTTGGTCCCTTCTCTGGAGACCTCTGAGGTAAAGAATTTCTTCCAGCTTCCTCTCCATCCCATAATTTGTCTTTTATAAAATTCTCCCTTTCAAAGTAAAACTCAGTAGTTGAAGTACTTTCAAGAGGTTATCACCATCACCACTGTCCCAGAGCTGGCCGTTTGAACCATTTCACAGAGAACCCTGCACCCCGGGCATTTTGTGCCCGATCCTCTGTGTGGAATCCACCTGCCATGAGGTTTCCAGGGTCATTAGCATTGCAGTGGGCACTCAAGCTTTGTTCCTCTCTGGCCAGATGCTGTTCTGTTGTACAGAGAGACATTTACTTCATTCCTACATGGGAGTAGGCTGCTGTAAATGCCACCAGCACACACTCGTGGTTTCATTTCTCTTGGGCCTTTATCTATTGTGGTAGCTAATGTCTGACATTGTTGAAGAAGCGTTTGACACCTGCACTACTGACTTCTCACGTCATGACAGATGTGTGAATGCCGTTGCTCTCTGTCTTCTCATCGGTGTCCAGCCGCATGTGATATTCCTTAGTTTCAGTTTTGTATTGTTTTGTTTTTTGTTTTTTGAGACATGGTTTCTTGGTGTAGCCCTGGCTATCCTGGAACTCACTCTGTAGACCAGGCTGGACTCAAACCCAGTCTTCCTGCCTCTGCCTCCAGGGTGCTGGATTAAAGGTATGTGCCACCTAGCTCCAGAGAAAGTTGATGTATCAGGGTGGAAGGATATCTAGGAGGGAACTCAACCCTCTCAGAGGAGAAGAGGAGGGGAACGGGGATAGGAGGGGGGGTGACTTAGAGAGGGGCAGCGATCAGGATATAAAGTGAATATAAATAAATTAGTAAATAAATAATAATAATAATTCATAAGTAGTGGTTTGGGAAATGATAAAATCTAATTATGTCCTCACATTTCTAGTCATGCCTTTTATTTTGCCCTCTGGAGTTAAGTGAGCTAGGTATAGAATTTAAGGTTCCTGGCTCCTTGCTCCCAGGATTTGGAAGAATCTGGTTCCTTTGTGTGGGGGCCAGTCTACGGTAACGGTATCACTGTAATGGCTTTCTGAGGACGTTTTATTCCCCTCCCTCTCTCAGGTGCCACAGGTTTCCTGCACTGTGCGTCACTGTGCATGTCTTGTTGGCACTCTACTGAACATCCTTTCCTCCACATCCTTGCCCTTCTAGAAAACTCTCAGCGATCTTCTCTTTCCTTATACCAGTTCCTGTTACTCATCCCCCAGATTCCTCTTTACTTCTTGGGCCCCGTGGAGAGTGGGTTCACACCTTTGTATCTGGTGTGAACTCTGATCCATCTCCTTGGTGCTTTTCTTCAGTTATCCCACTTGTTTTATTGAGGCTTCTTAGGGTGACTTTTGGTGTGCATCTTAATAAACTGTTTCTGAGCCTTTGTTGCTTCTCACTATCCAATATTTGCCTTTCTGTGAAAGGACCTTAGTCTTACTTAAGGACTCTGATAGACAAACAGCATTTGCTTTAAATACTTGTCAGACCCTTTCTGTTAATTAATCATACCTGGAGAGAACTCACACTACTGACTGTGGAGTCTGGTCTGCTTTACTTAGCTTAAGATTTCTCCATGAGCAGTAAGATGTTTCTTTTTTCTGGTTTAGTGTGAGACATCAGGACCTTGCTTTTGTTCTTGCCCTCATCTTCTGGGTTTGATACACACATACACATGCGTGCGCGCGCGCACACACACACACCTAAGTTCCCAATTGCCATTTAGAGATCCACTGTAAAATCCGGACCCAACTGTGTGGTTCCTGGATATGAGCCCCACATCTGCTGCTCTTTCTAGAATTTCAGATTGTGATACTTGGGCTCAGAAGTATGTTGGAGAACTCCTAGGTACATGTATTCATGTGCATGTATGCACTGAGAACTATACTTAGGCCCCCACACCCTCCACTACTGAGCTCAGGCCTAGCCCTGTGACTCTTACACTTGAAGGAACTTTGTGAACCTGTTAATGAGATGCTATGAAACGCTTGGTTGGTGCATTCTCTGTCAGTTAATATCATCCACAGAGTCAAACTTTGAAACACACATTCGACATGGAAATCCTTGGCCCCTTTAATGTCTTCTTCCTTTCCCTGCAGGTATCAGAGCTGTGTTCTCAGGCCACTACCACAGGAATGCTGGGGGAACCTACCAGAATCTAGACATGGTTGTTTCATCTGCCATCGGGTGCCAGCTAGGCAAAGACACCCACGGGCTCCGTGTGGTGGCCCTCACTGCGGAGAAAATTGTTCACCGTTACTATAGTTTAGATGAGCTGAGTAAGAGAGGAATTGAGGACGACCTGAAGGAGCTGCTGAAGGAGTGAGTGGTCCCCACAGAGCCACCCAGCTTTCAGCCCATCACCATTCATTTTACCAGGATATTCTCAGCCCCTTACAGAAATGTCTGAGCAGAAAGGCGGTCAACGGATGTGCTTTTACATAAACCAAACTGCGGGGCACTCTCCTTACTTATTTTCAGAAGAGGACTGTCTTTCCTTCAAACTCCAGACAAGACAAGGTATTTCTGATTGTGGTGTGAGACTGTCCACGTGGTCTGGGTAAATTCTTCTCATTGTACAGCCTCAACTCTGCCCTTGAATCCACTGTTTCTGACAACTTAAAATCAATAACCACCTCCTGCCCTCAGTCCCAACACAGTACCCGAGAGTGATCTTTAATAATCCCTTGAACAAACTGCATCTGCTTTTGTTAAATTGTGGTCATGACTCAGGAATGTTAGGAAAACAAAGGTTCCCCCTCCTTCCTGGCCAACCAAATAGTACCCCCCTCCCAGGGCCACATAGATACATCGCCATAAGAAGTAGCTTCATAACCATCACTGGCTGCGACTTTTAGGACTCTCGTTACTACTGATGCTGTGAGCACCGTGCAGGGGTCCACACCACGGTATGCTTCTTTCTGATGACAAATGTTACCTTCAGACGTACAGACTCTGTGTTCCAGAAGACCAGAACGGAAGCTGCAGCGTGAAAACTGCACAGCCTACGTGCTTCTCTCTGTATTTTCTCCTGCTGCAGGCGGCCCACCCCATTGACAGAGCCATGGCCTGGTGGGAAGGATGGGTTTGGCGCAGACTTCTCCCAAGAACAACACAGAACTGTGTCATTGGGTGTAACTAGCATTATGCATGTTAACTGCCACCATATCCCTGGACAGAAAAGAGTGTGGGTTACTTAAAATCCTTTTCACTGTGGAATTTGCTCTGATGCCTCTTCTGGGAGCTCTGACCTCTGTGGATTTTCCTCTGTACCAGCTACCCTGGTGCACAAGTAACCAGGGCCGCTACATCCTGCTAAGGAAGTTTTACTCTGTCCTCAGTGACACCAAGGAATCCAAAACCAACTTTAAAACTCACTGGTTATAAATGAACCACAAAGCTCACTAAATTAGAAAACTTTCTTGTTAAAAAGTTTTAGCCAATGTAGCAAAACCATGAGAAATTAAATAAGAAGATAATTGGATATGTAAATTCATACGGAACAAAAGATACAAGAAGTTAATTATTTTATAGATTGGTGACACACTAGAGCTCATTGTTCAGAAGCACAAAAAAATTAAAATTTTCAAACCAGACTGATCTTGCAGTGCTTGGCCATGTTCCTATTTGTTTCTGTTTTTTACAGAGTGTAAGAGGTCAGGAGAGGTCCCTGGTCCCAAAACGTGTGGGCTTGACTCCATGACGGGTGAAAGATTAGTCACAGTGGGCTGAAGGCGTGCCCTTTGTCCAAGTTACATATGAAAAATGCAGCCTCAGAAGGGGGACGAGGCTGTGGGATAAAGCAGTGGAAGCAGAGTAAGTGTTTCCTCAAAACACGTAATTACAGAGCTGACGCAGGCCTGGGCCAAGGCGTTGCCAGTTTTCAGTGGAACAGCAGTATCCACATGGGGCTTGCTGTTACGGAGAACAAGAATGTGTAACCCGTGTAATTCAGAGAGAGACAGGGAGAGAGAGAGAGGGAGGGAGGGAGGGAGGGAGGGAGGGAGGGAGGGAGGGAGGGAGAAAGACAAAAGTATCTCAGTTAGTAAATAAATAAATAAAGACTCCCCGCACACCCATGCTGTTTCTGGATGTTATTCAGGCATCTCTAGTGTCTCAGCTCTGGAAAGCCCGGATGTCTGAGCCCAGCCCATCAGTGGACATGGAAGGACAGGGCTGCAGGCAACTGCGTCCTCAGACAGCGTAGGCCTGTCAGGGAAGGGGCCATTCTTTGCTGTTGCTGTGGTTTTGATTGGGATATGGTTCATCCAAAGATGTTTCCTGACTTGGACGTTTGGTCCTCGCCATGAAGTCTTGTGTGACAAGGTCCTGCAGAAAGCTCTTAGGTCATTCTTGGGCTCTGGCTTTCTGTCTTACAGTGACATCTCTGGCCATTGCACTGTTGTCTGCCGAGAAGCCTTGAACTGAGCACCACCACGGTATGAAGTGCCTGGCCTCAGGTTCTCCTTACAGCAGCACACTGATACACTCCTGGCTCATCATGCCCACCCCTCAGGTCCAGAATGCTGGTTCTCTCCCCTTCCCGTTAGTCATTTTAATTGGGAAATCAGAGAGGAAAACTTATTTAAAGTGGTCTCAGCTGGGATTTTTAAGACTCAGGGGAGGGAGTTTGCAGAGAATGGGCTGGGTAATGATTGTCTTACTGAATTTTTTATAGGTTTATCAAGGATCCTAAAGATTTCTGGGGGTAGCAAACTGTAGCTAACAAACAGCCTACTGTGTGTCTTAAACGACTTTTTTCATTAAGCTACTGCCATAGAGAACTACAAGGCAAAAGACTAGTTTGTCATTTTGGTTTGGTTTCATTTGGTTTTCACTTTTTCTTCATTCTTTGTGTGAGGTTCACACTGTGTATACCCAGGCTCCGCTCACCTCTTCATCCCCTCATCTGCCCTTCACTCTTGTGGTGTCCCCCCAAAAATAAAACACATAAACAACAACAACACAAAGCATAGGAAACCTCTCTTGGAGGCATGCTGTAGTGTGTCCGTGTGTCCCACAATATGTCCCTCTATCCACACATCTTCACCCGCAAGTCTTCATTGCAGAGAGTTCGTGGTCTGGTCCTGTGGCACCATCAACATTGGATGCTCACTTGGACTCCTCCCAGTTGTCCTGTTGTTGCCCTGTGTCATGGAGATCCTGCAGCTTTGGAGCAGCAAGACTGGCCCTTTCACATGTCCCAACCATTGGAAGATGATACAGATTTGGGGACCAACTCAGAGCCCTGGATCTGAGCCTGGCTGGTAGCTAAGATGGTGAGCATGCTGGTTCTTCCCTACCTACACCACCAGAGCGAGCCTTCAGCACTGCTCCAGCTGGGCTGCCCAATGCCGCCATTGGCAGGAGGCAGGGTGAGCTCTCTTACTCTCGTGCCCTAGGAGCTGGATCACCAGCACCCACACGACAGCCAGCTCCACTATACTGCCCAGCAAGGTGCAGAGCCCACTCTCCTGAGTGCTACACCCAGCGAGAGGGGAGGGCCAGCTAGCCTTCTGTTCTTAGGACCCAAGGGCCAGCTCTCCTGACAGCCACAGTAGGATGAGGGGCAGGGGTGGGTAACACATCATCCCTGCATCCACACAAACCCACAAGTGACAGGGTCAGCCTTCCACACTCACACTGTTGGGGCCAGCTCCACTGTGCTGCCTGGGTACGGCACAGGGCTGCTCTCCAGTGTACTGCCGCAGATGAGAGATGGGGCTGGCTATGCACATCCCCTGGACATCCACATGATGCCTCGTGGCTGATCCAACGAGGAACAGCCCCCTGTTCTCTAGTGGTAACGTGAGCTGTGGATATCAGCTTGGACTATGTTCTAACAGACCCGGCTGTGACCCTCAGTGGCAGCTCTGGCTGGAACTTCCCCATGGCCCCAGGTGGCAGGACTGGCCACTCTCTGCAGGCTCCTCCTCCCTGCCCTCAAGTCTCCAGTCCCATCTCTCTTCATAATGCCCAAGATGCTCAACTTCTCTTTCTCTCCCCTCTGACCACTCGCACATACTGCCCTGGCCCTGCCAGGTATAAAAATAGCACCAACAACGTGTCTCTTTGCCCACCGCTAGGGAGGCAAAAGACTATTTTTAAGCCCAAGCAAATGCCTAGAACGTTGGTGAAGAGGCAGCAGACGCATGACTGCCATGTAACTGAAGTCTCTGTGTCTCCTAAGCTGCAGCGCCCACAGCTCTGTGGCCATGGCGTTCAGCATGGCATTGTCGTGAGCTAGCAGCAGGTTCTGTCGATGCTTTCTATCACAGACACAGAGGGGATGCTGTCCTCTCATAACTATAGCAACTTGGCTACACAGGTGAAAGAGAGCATGCGGCTGGTGATTACATATATCCATAAAATGCTGTCTTTTGTCATCAGAGAAGGCTACGTGTGTGCACAAGCACATGCATGTGTGCACATATGTGCTTTTTAAAAATCATCACAGCATTTTTCCAGCTAGAGTCTCCCCTTCAGTCAGTTTCTGTTTCCCTGTTTGAAAAGCTGGTGACTTCACAGTGCTTCCTGAGCCAGTCTTGGCTTCATGCCTTCACAATCATGTAGAAAGATTTGATCGGTAGTGAGGCATCTTTACCAGTAATCTCCCTCGCTGGCGGTGTTTAGAATAAAGTCCGTATTGAGATGTCAGGCCCCACTCACTGCATCCCGTGCCTGCCTCTCGAGCCACCCCTTCTCACTGGCTCTGCTGTGACAGGCGCTGGGATCTTGTTACCACTATTTTTCAGATCAGCGGTCACTCTTGAGAGTGGTTCTCCTGGACCACATAGCCAAGTCTACTTATTTGTCTGGCTTGGTTTTGTTTTTAGCAAATTTAGAAATGTGCTTGATTGACAGTCAAAGACCATTAAAAATCACCTCCACGGGGATGCAAACCACAGGACACCAGGGTCATTCCTGCTACCTGCCATCTGTCCCAGTGCCCAGCAGTGTGCCTGAAGGGATAGCATGGCTGCTCACTGAAAAGAGAGAAAGCAAAGCTACAGCAGCAGCAGTCACAGGCAGCCGATGTGATCCCTTGGTGGAGACAATGAAGGAGCCTGTTCCTTAGCCCTGTGCTGCAGGTGGAGTAGCCCTAACCTAATGGAGCTGTTCTAAATCTCAGCTTTTATGTCATTTGAACTGTTTGTTGAGATGGGGACTCGAGTATCCCATGTTAGCCTGGGACTCGGATGTATAGCCAGAGAAAACTCTGAATGGTGTGTGTGTGTGTGTGTGTGTGTGTGTGTGTGTGTGTGTGTGTGTGTAAACATAAAGGCATCTGCCCATGTAGAGGTTGCAGCTGTTCTTACTGTGGGAGGAAAGACAGTAACTGAAGTGATGGACAGCTTCACCTCAGAGAGAGAGAGAGAGAGAGAGAGAGAGAGAGAGAGAGAGAGAGAGGGAGGGAGGGAGGGAGGGAGGGAGGGAGGGAGGGAGGGAGGGAGGGAGGGAGAGAGAGAGGGAGGGAGGGAGAGAGAGAGAAGTAGTAAGATGTTCTCAGCTGATGGTTTCCTGGGTTTCTGTTCATCGTTTTGCAAGGTTGGGTTGGACCCACAAAGAAGCAGAACCTTGCAGAAGTAGGAGCATGTGGCAGAGGCTGCTCACCTCATGTCTCTGCTTCTGTCTGACAGTTACGGGCCATGGCACAGAGAGAAGACAGCAGGGGCAGGACTCCGCACTGAACATGGGGGTGAAAATTTAAGCTGACTAGAAGAAGGCAGAGCTGGGGAGATCCAGGGACACAGGCCTGGTGAGAAGGCATTTCAACTAGGCGGGGTGCAGAGAGATCTCTGCCGAGCACACTCAGAAGGTGCGCTCCCCCCCCCCACTTGGTTAAGGGAACCAGTAACCCAGCATTGGGCTGTTCCCAGCCAGAGGACTTTGACTGCAGAACGGGCACTCAGACCATCCACCACCAGGAACAGTGGAGATCCAGAAACACAGGCCTGGTGAGAAGGCGTTCTGACTAGCCGGGGAGCAGGAGATCCAGGGACACAGGCCAGGTACGAGGGAGAGGCAAGAATCAATGACTGACAATAAGACCACGTATAATCACAGACAACAAGATGGCAAGAGGAAAGCGAAAGAATATACCCCAGGGAAGCCAAGACAACCTGATAACACCAGAATTCAGCTCTCCCATCACAGCAAACAGCGGAATGCCAAACACTCCAGAAAAAGAAGACTCAGACCTGAAATCATACCTCAAGATGATGACAGAGATCCTTAAACATGAACGGGAGGAAAAGCATAAAGAATTAGAAGCTTTTAAAGGAAACAAGAAAAACACTCAAAGAACTCAAAGAACTAGAGGAAAACAGAACCAAAGAGATGAAGGAATAGAAGAAGGAATTTAAAACGGAAATGGACACAATAAAGGAAACACTAAAAGAGACAACCCTAGAGGTAGGAAACCTAAAAAAAAGAAATCAGGAGTCACAGATGCAAGCATTTCCAACAGACTACAAGAGATGGAAGGGAGAATCTCAGGGGGCGAAGACAACATTGAAAACATAGACAAAACAGTCAGAGAAGTTGCAAAAACCAAAATCCTCCTAACCCAAAATGGCCAGGAGATCCAGGACACAATGAGAAGACCAAACCTAAGGATAATAGGAATAGAAGAGGGCAAAGAATATCAACTAAGAGGCACAGTAAATACCTTCAGCCAAATGGTAGAAGAAAACTTCCCAACTCTTAAGAATGAGATGACCATGAGCATAAAAGAAGCCTACAGAACTCCAAATAGGTTAGACCAGAAAAGAAATTCCTCCCAACACATAATAGTCAAAATGTCAAATTCCCAAAGCAAAGAAAAAATATTAAAAGCAGTCAGGAAAAACGGCTATGTAACATATAAAGGCAAACCAATCAGAATCACACCCGACTTCTCAACAGAGACTATGAAAGCTAGAAGAGCCTGGACAGACATCATGCAGACCCTAACTAAGAGAGCACAGGTGCCAGCCAAAGCTGCTATACCCAGCAAAACTCTCAATTACCATAGATGGAGAGACTAAGATATTCCAAGACAAAACTAAATTTACACAATATCTAACAACAAACCCAGTACTACAACGAATTATAGGTGAAAAACCCAATACAACAAGGGGAACTACATCCTAATAAAAACAAGAAAACTCCTAAGAAAGAAAACCAAAAGAAGAAAGACATATAGGCACAATTCAACCTCCAAAATCAAAAATAGCAGGAAACAGCAACCACTATTCCTTGATATCTGTTAACATAAATGGACTCAATTCCCCAATAAAAAAATATAGGCTATCAGACTGGATACATAAAGAAACCCAGCATTTTGCTGCATACAGGAAACTCATCTCAGAGACGAAGACAGACGGTATCTCAGAGTAAAAGGTTGGGAAAAAAAACCTTCCAAGCAAATGGCCCCAAGAAGCAAGCTAGAGTGGCCATTCTAATATCGAATAAAGTAGATTTTCAACCAAAAGCTATCAAAAAAGATAAGGAAGAACACTTTTTACTTATTACAGGGGAAATTTGTCAGGAGGAACTCTCAATCCTTAACATATATGCTCCAAATATAAAAGCACCAATATTCATAAAAGAAACCCTACTAAAGCTCAAAAAATACAATGCGCCCCACACACAATAATAGTGTTAAATCAGGACCAGGGAAATCATCTAAATAATCCCACAACACCTAAAGAAATAGAAGAAGTCATCAAAAGCCTCCCAACCAAAAAACAGCCCAGGTCCAGATGAGTTCAGTGCAGAATTTTATCAGACATTTATTGACAACATAATACCAATACTCTCCAAACTATTCCACAAAGTAGAATCAGATGGAACACTACCTAACTCATTTTTTGAGGCTACAATAACTCTCGTTCCTAAACCACACAAAGACCCTACAAGGATAGAGAACTTCAGACCAATCTCACTTATGAACATTGATGCAAAAATACTTAACAAAATCCTTACAAACTGAATCCAAGAACACATCAAAACGATCATTCACCATGATCAAGTAGGCTTCATCCCTGGGATGCAGGGATGGTTTAATATACAGAAATCCATCAATGTAGTCCACCATATAAACAAACTCAAAGAAAAAAACCACATGATCCTCTCACTAGGTGCTGAGAAAGCATTTGACAAAATTCAACACCCCTTCATGTTAAAAGTCTTGAAAAGAACAGGAATCCAAGGCCCATACCTAAACATAATAAAAGCAATATATAGCAAACCAATAGCCAACATCAAACTTAATGGTGGGAAACTTGAAGCAATCCTACTAAAATCAGGGACTCGACAAGGCTGCCCCCTCTCCCCCTACCTATTCAACATAGTACTGGAAGTCCTGGCCGGAGCAATTAGACAGAAAAAGGAAATCAAAGAGATACAAATTGGAAAGGAAGAAGTAAAAACATCACTATTTGCAGATGACATGATAGTGTACTTAAGCGACCCCACAAACTCCACCAGAGAACTCCTATAGCTGACAAACAATTTCAGCAAAGTGGCTGGATATAAAATTAACTCAAATCAGTAGCCTTCCTCTACTCAAAGGACAAACATGTGGAGAAAGAAATTAGGGAAAAGATACCCTTCACAATAGTCACAAACAATATGAAATACCTTGTTGTGACTCTAAGCAAGTGAAGGACCTGTATGACAAGATCTTCAAACCTCTAAATAAGGAAATTGATGAAGATCACAGAAAATGAAAAGATCTCTTATGCTCATGGATTGGAAGAATCAACATTGTTAAAATGGCCATCTTACCAAAAGCAATCTACAAATTCAATGCAACCCCCCATCAAAATACCAACCCAATTCTTAATTGAGTTGGAAAGAGCAATGTGTAATTTCATCTGGAATAACAAAAGACCTAGAATAATGAAATCCATCCTCAACAACAAGAAAACATCTGTGGGAATCACTATCCCTGACATCAAGCTATATTACAAGGCAATTGTGCTAAAAACTGCGTGGTACTGATACAGAAATAGGCACGTGGATCAATGGAATAGAATAGAAGATCCAGAAATGAGCCCTCACATATATGGTCACTTGATTTTTGACAAAGCTATAAACATTCAATGGAAAAAGGACAGCCTCTTCAGCAAATGGTGCTGGTCCAACTGGCACACAGCATGCAGAGGAATGAAAATAGACCCTTTCTTAGCTACTTGCACAAAGCTCAAGTGCAAGTGGATCAAAGATCTCCACATTAAACCAGGTACACTGAAACTATTAAATGAGAAAGTAGGGAAAACCTTAGAACACATAGGCACAGGAGAAAATTTCCTGAACAGAACACCAATGGCTCGTGCTCTAAGGTCAAATATTGACAAATGGGACTTAATGAGATTGCAAAGTTTCTGTAAGGCTAAGGACACTGTCAAGAAAGCAAAATGGCAGCCAACAGATTGGGAAAAGATCTTTACCAACCCCACATCTGATAGAGGCCTAGTATCCAAGGTATACAAAGAACTCAAGAAGTTAGACACCAGAGAATCAAACAACCCTATTAAAAAATGGGGTCCAGAGCTAAACAAAAAGTTCTCAATTGAAGAATATGGAATGGCTGAAAAGTATCTAAGGAAGTGCTTGACATCATTAGTCATCAGAGAAATGCAAATCAAAACAACCCTGAGATTCCCACCTCACACCAGTCAGATTGGCCAAGATCAAAAATTCAGATGACAGCAGATGCTGGCGAGGTTGCGGAGAAAGAGGAACACTTCTCCACTGTTAGTGCAGTTGTAAACTGGTACAACCACTCTGGAAATCAGTCTGGCGATTTCTCAGAAACTGAAGACCCAGTTATTCCACTTCTGGGCGTTTACCCCAGAGACGCTCCAACATACAACAAAGACACATGCACCACAATGTTCATAGCAGCTCTATTTATAATAGCCAGAAGCTGGAAAGAACCCAGTTGTCCTTCAGTAGATGAATGGATACAAAAATTGTGGTACATTTACACAATGGAATACTACTCAGCTATCAGAAAAAAAATGACCTTATGAAATTCTTAAGAAAATGGCTGCATCTAGAGAATATCATCCTGAGTGAGATAACCCAGTCACAAAAGAACAGACATAATATGCAGTCACTGATAATTGGATACTAACCCCAGAAAGCTCTGAACACCCCAGAAACAGCTCACAGACTGTGTGAAGTTCAAGAAAAAGAAAGAAAAGAAAAAATTATTATGTTTACTCCTTACACACCAGGAAAACTTTGACTAATTCCAGGTTACATCTTGTTTTACATGTACTTTATTGTAACTAGTAAGATCTTAATGCACACTATCAAACCTTATTTTTAAAAAAGCCAAGCAATGAGAAAATTGTATTTGTATACTTTTATGCAAAAATGCGTAAAATTTGTACATTTATCTTTGTTTTTTTAAATAAAGTTCTTCAATAAAAAAAATGAAAATAAAATATGTATACTTAAAAAAAAAAAGACAGAGCTGACAGCCACCATGGGTCTCCTGTCTCATCTTGAGCCAGCCTCCCTTGGCCTTCCCTGATCACAATTCATTCTGAGTTAGAATATCTTCTACACAGAATCCACCTAAATGGATTCTCTTCCCACAACTCCAAAGCTTTTCTGAGGTATTAGGAATTGAGTCCATGCCTGGCATGCTGGATGAGCCCTTCACTGTTGAACTGAATCATCGGCTTTCTTCTGCCTTTATCTTTAGACATGCCTTCTAAGTTGCCCAGGGTAGCTTTGAACTCATACTGTAGCCCAGACTAGCACTGAATTTGCAGTCCTTCCTCAGTCTTGCAGTAGCTGAGACTACAGGATCAGCTACAGTTCCAAACTTGCCTCCCCTAAGCCAGCCAGACCCCTCTTCCAGGGCCACAGGCTGACTGCACAGTGTAGAGCTGTCATTCGCCAACAGGCAGCTACCCTAACTCTACGGAGCACGGTTTCCTCACACCTTGTGTCTGAACTAAGACGTGCCTTGTTACCGGTGGCCTCTTTTTAACAGCAGACCTTTAGAAGCAGAAAGAAAAGAAGAGTAACTAATGGGATGAACGTGGCTTCCGAGGGCTGTGTCCCAGTCTTGGCACTCTCTCAGTGGCCCTGTGTGAGGCCGTGAGAGAGGGTGACCGCTTCTGGGGCTTGAGTCTTTTTCCATGAACGGAACTGTAGAGAGCGGTCCCGTGAGATCTTCAGGAGTTTATTCGTGAGCACATAAGTCACTCCTTGCTCAGTGTGGATCCCTCTGTTCAGTGTGTGACCTGCACCTAGCGGGAGACACTGACCTTGATCACCCGCTTCACATGGTTGGTGGCTGACGATCAGAGAGCCCAGCAGTGCAACGGCAGAGATGGTGGCTGTCCCAGCTCACAAGCTGAAGCTTCCAGGATACCCTTGAGAACATTTGTATGCCTAAATGCCAAGGTTTTCATTGTTGGTGAGATTATGAGGAGGGGGAGGGGAGAAGGCAAGTGGTCCCGCTGTACATCTTCTTATAAGTCAGCCTCGAAAGAATCAGACTTCTTTTTAAGAATTTATTTGTTTATATGAGTATGCCATAGCTGTCTTCAGATACACCAGAAGAGAGCATCAGATCCCATTACAGATGGTTGTGAGCCACCATGTGGTTGCTGGGATTTGAACTCAGGACCTATGGAAGCGCAGTCAGTGCTCTTAACCACTGAGCCATCTCTCCAGCCCAAGAATCAGACTTCTTGAGACCAGGAAGATAGTTCAGTGGGTGAAGTACTTGCCTCACAGGCATGAGGACATTAGTGCCCTCAACACACATAAAAGCTGGGCACCCTGGTACATACGTAGCGGTAATTTGTGCTTGTATCCACATGGGACATAGTGGTCACATGCCAAGAGGAGACGACATGTATTACTAGGGCTCAAAGCCCGCCAGTCTGACCTAATTGCTGAGCTCCAGACCAACAGGAGACCTTGTCTCAAAGGAGTAGTGTTCTTTAGGAAACACTCTAGAGCACCTAGAGCACCGGTTCTCAACCTTCCCATGCATGTGACAGTCCCTCGTGTTGTGGTTAATCACAATCATAAAATTATTTTTGATATTACTTCATAACTGTAACTTTGTTGTTGCTATGAATTGTAATGCAAATTTTTTGGAGATAGGGGTCACAACAAAGGTAGAGCTGCTGCTGTATGTGGTACAGGACTGCACACACAGACACGGGGACACACAGGAGCACACCTCTCTTATGTGGTACACGGGACTGCACATAGACACAAGAACACACAGCAGCACACCTCTCTTATTAGGGGTTGAAGGGCATGTTAGTTAAGTGTCCAAAGCCCCGCATCACCAGCCAGGGCGCACTGAAGCCTGAAAACAACCTTCCCACGTCGGGACCTGCACTGTGCCCGTAATCAAATGAAGAGGCTGAGATGGAGGGACGGAAGAGAACTCATCACACATCTCATAAATGACTAGAGGTGACATTCAACACCAGGCGGTGTAGCCCCAGCACCTATAGCCATCACTGTGACAGTGCCGGCATCGCTGTGACCCTTGGGCACCGTGCATGCTTGGGCCCAGCGTGAACAGTGGATGAGGTTGAGCAGGGATAGCAAGTGGCCAGATGACCCAGCTTCCCTGAGAGCAAGTTTGTCTCCTACGGTCACGTCTCCAGCATCAGATAAGTCTGTTTAATGACTCAATTCCGTTTTCCCCTCTCCAAGGAATTTTAAGCAGCAAAGTCACAAGCTCTCTGAAAGACCTCCAGCAGGGGGTTTCTGGGTCACAAGCTCACCTGCAGAGTCTCCACGGAGATGAAAGAAAGCGCCAGCAGTTTATTTATTTCTCTCAGCATAGTCAGCCAGCGAGGACCACACTGATGTCATCTGTAATTAGCAGAGGCCCCTGACTGCTTGGTCACAGTGAGCACTGGCTGCTCTGAGCAGAGAGAGAGTCTCTGAACTGGCCTCCCTCTCGGATGTGCTAATTACCACTTAGGAAAACAAGCTTTTTGATGTTGTATAGGCAGTTGTCAACATCTCCCCAACAGGGCAAATAACTGTTTAACACACTCCCAGCCAGGGAGAGGCTCTCCAGAGACTACAGCACCAGGGCCTGGGACCTAGAAATTAGAATTCATCTTCATTTCCAACTGTGGAGCCCCTGGATAGTTCCCACTGCCATGGAATCAGAGCACCCAGACAAAGAGGTTCAGTGTCTGATGGCTTACAGCAGACGGTGTGAGCCACCACCAGTAATGCTCACAATGGACAATCTGAAGGAAGAGAATAAGGCCTATCTCATCCCCTGTAGCAGGGTCCCCTGAGCCTCCGAAAGACTGGGATTTCTAAGGAAGTCAGTTACTCACAGACTGTCCAGTTTCATGGTATTGCTTCTGTTTCCAAGTATCTCAGTAAGAGACAAGGCACACCGCAGGGCGCCACCACGGTCCCTTTGCTGTGAAGCTTTGCCTTTGGGTGGTTTAAATAAAAATGACCCCCAAAAGCCATTAGGGAGTGGCCTTATTTGAAAGGATTAGGAGGCAAGCCTTGTTGGAGGAAGTGTTTGGAGTGGGTGTGGCCTTGTTGGAGGAGGTGTGGTTTTGTTGGGGTAGGTGTGGCCTTGTTGGAGGAAGTATGTCACTGAAGCTTTTGAGGTTTCAAATTCACAAGCCAAGCCCAGTGTCACTCTCTTCCTGCTGCCTTCCAATACAGACGTGGAACTCTTAGGTACTCCTGCAGCGCCATGTCTGACTGGATGCTGCTCTGTTTTCCACCGTGATGATAATGGACTAAAACCTCTGAAACTGTCAGCCAGCCCCAGTCACGTTTTCCTTTGTAAGAGTTTCCGTGGCCATGGTGTCTCCTCTCAGCAATGGAAACCTATCCAAAACGCCTTCTCCACTGCTTGTCAACATGGCCCTTCAGGACTACCTGGCCTCTGTCCCTACTGTCACTTTTCCCTTTTTTTGAGACAGACTGTCATTGTTGCCAGGGCAGACCCTCACTACCGCACAGGTTGACCTCATGCCTGAGTGCTGGGGTCACCCGCATGTGCTACTACCCCAGCTTGGATACACAGCATCCTTCTGTTTCTGCTACACAAATTTTCCGCACTTACAGCTATTCCCTTTCCCTGACTACACACACTGCACAACGTCTGCCAACAGTTGCCCTCTGAGAAACTATCACACACCCCACGGTACCCATGAAGCACTGGGGATCTGGTTCCTGGGTTCTCATCTCAGGTGTTACCTTTACCAGTGCCTCTCGTGGGTAGCACCATTCAGCAAACGATGCCCTGCCCACTCTTGCACACACACACACACACACCCATGCATGCACATACACACCCACATGTACACATGTACACATGCACACACACACACACCCATGCATGCACATACACACCCACATGTACACATGTACACACACACACACACCCATGCATGCACATACACACCCACATGTACACATGCACACACACACACACACCCATGCATGCACATACACACCCACATGTACACATGTATACACGAACACACACACACCCATGCATGCACATACACACCCACATGTACACATGTACACATGCACACACACACACACACACCCATGCATGCACATACACACCCACATGTACACATGTACACATGCACACACACACACACACACACACACACACACACACTCAGGCTCATTGAAGTCACCTGCCAGTCTCCCAGTAGCTCTTTTGTGGAAGGCGTTGAAAACTGGTTAACAGCCTGCCTTTCTCGCCGCCTCACATCTCACCTTTATCCAAAGTGACTTTGTTTTCAAGGACCGTCTCAGGAGGAAGAACGACTTACACCTGCGTAGCATCCCTCAGATGCCTCTCTGCTGTCATCTGGGTCGCTTGGTTCCTTCTGTCCCGGGCTTCTGGTAGTGAGAAGAGACGAAAATGGGATGCATCACAGTGCCACCGTTCTGACCGCACACCAGAAGAGCCGCGATGGCAATATGACCAGGTCCAACCACAAAGACACAGTCCTAGGCGGAGTGGGGGGAGGAGGAGCACTCTTCCGGCTGCAGTGTGCCTGGGAAGTGTGCCGGTCATCAAAGACTCTGGAGAAAACCAGAGCAGAGCACAGGTAAAAGGGGAAGATGAGGTAGAGATCAGCACGAGCACCTGGGTCCAGCCTTGCCTGAAGCTTCCCAGAGACAGTCTGAGCTCTGCTCGCTGAGCCAACGACATTGCTTAAGCTGTTTGCAAACCAAAGGGGCCCAGCTGATACCCAGTCTGACAAGTCTGCCTCAGTTTCCATGAGCCTCTCCTTAGGATCCTCTTGGCAGCTGAGCTGGAAGCTGAGGGGGAGACTGTAAGCATGGTGGGGGGTGGGGGGAGCAATGCTCACAGGAGAGGTGGCAGGTCCCAGGACTGTCTGGCTTGGTGGATGTGGTGCTGGGAATCACAGTTATGATGCCATGGCCGTGTCCCTCATCTCAGAGACGGGGCGACGAGCAGTCGAGATGGGCTTCCTGTGCCGAACACTCACTGAAGCGTCTAGTCCTTACCAGGCCGTGCAATCGACTGATGACACCATCCCAGTCTGATCCTGTCAAGAGATGGCCGCTTAAGTGGCTTTTATTCTGTCAAATAGGATCTACTCTCCTGCTTTTCAGAGTTGAGGGCGTTTGAGGCTTGTGAGTCGCTGTCTGGGTTTCTGAGCTGCCCATACAGCCAATGTTTCTTCCTCATTGATTCCGCGGTGGGTTCTGCAAAGTTGTCAGTGTGTGGCCGTGAGAAATCCACTGTGTGCTGGACTAGGAGCCTCAGAGTCACATGCCGGGCACTGCTGTGTGACACTATTCCTACAGACAGGCAAGCAAGCGCACACTCACTCCAGATTGGGAACCAGTCGCAGACCAGAGCACAGAAAGCAGCGATGTGCAATTGGGGGAACCACTGGGTTTTACCGGGGTTATTTACAGGGAATCAGGGGAGTGGTCACTTACAGGAGGAGAAATCAGTCACCCAGCGCAGGTGGCCGAATGAAAGATGAAGAATTGTGTGATGTGGGTCTACAGCAGAACCAAGGTGCAGGCAGGGGTTGTCCTGACGACTCCCCGTGAACACTTTGCTACATGTCAAGTTTGAAGTTTCATTTAAAAGTGTTGGGAAGGAAAAGGGCACCTGGACTCAGAACTCAGTGGCATTTGCCAAGCGGTGGGCGGCAGGAGCCGTGCTCTGAACTTTACATCCACAGCCTGTTTAATTTGCACAGGAATCCGGTGCTCTTGGTTCTCCTGCCCTGGATTGAAGGCATGAGCCCCAAGTCCGATGGTGACAGCTCATCCGGCTACACCAGCACCAGCAGGAACTCAGAAGCCAGCTAGTGCCTCTCTAGCCCATCATAGTGTCCATGAAAAAGTTGGGGGGCCATGCGGGAGAAGCCCCGCTGAAGGCAGCTGCTCCCCACCTCCCCACAGCCCAAGTCAGGTGATATTTTCCACTGTGCCTCCTCGCATGGCTCCCGAGAGTCTGACACAAATCTGGTGGAGCCAGGGCCTTCCTGTGGTCCCGCCACAGGAACCCAAATCCCTTCACTCAGGAGCGACTTAGTCATGCCAAAGATGCTCATGACTGACTCTACGAAAATCTGTCTGCTCTGGTTCTTTGATCCTGCTGGACCCTACCACGACAGCCCCCTCCCATCTGTTCACCAACTCCTTCTAGTATAGTCCAGGAGGACAGGGCTGTCACTCTGATCCTCCATCAAGGGTTCAGGACTTACTGCAGTGAGAACTGACTCAGTGAGGAGAGTGCTTGTCACCGTGTATGAGAATCCAAACTCATGTAAGGACATCGACTGCGCCTTGGAACCCTAGCACCACACAGGCAGAGCGCTTGGTCCTGAGGCTGGCAGGCCAGTTGGCACAGCTTAGTCAGAGGGCTCCAGAGGAAAGTGACCAAAACAACAAATGTATACAGCGTTGACAACCAATGGTGGAGGTTGTCCTCTGCCCTCTATACATATGACCACATACCAGCACACACATGCACATGTGTATAACTTAGTGACATGCACACATACAAATACATACACACAAAGAAGCGTTGGTTGGTTGACAAAACCAAAAGATATATTCGTATATGTATGTGCATATCTACATATGTGTGTGTGTGTGTGTGTGTGTGTGTGTGTGTGTGTATCTGACTGGTCCCCCCCATTCCCTAGATGTTTGCATGTATAGTTTAGAGAACAGTAGTCATGGTTTCTGCTCTAATGGAGCATCCTTAGGAAACAATGACTATTACACACCACTGTGTAACATTACACCAATATTTCCAAGTGCTTCTCACACTTCTGAAGGTCAGAGCAACAGCCGATCGATACTGGCTCAGGGTGTCTCATATTGTTTTGCTCGGTCACCTGAGGGCTTCCTTAAAGCCTTCATGGCCTTCATGTGGTCACCCACATGGCCTTTGTCAGGTGTCCTCAGCGTGTGCATCTCAATGTCTTGGACATGATGGCTGCGTGTCCCCAATGATCCAAGAGAGATTCTTCATATAACCCTAGTCTTTTCAACCTGAACTTAAAGTGCCACAAACTGTCTCTGTCACAGAAACTCTGCAACAATACGGGAAGAGACCAGACGGACATGACTGTCAGGAGTGTATCCAGAGCCCTCCTGAAGGCAGGCACCGGTCAGTCAACTACCGCACACATGAACACACCACTGTAACTGGGGTCTGTGCTCTCCGAGTGCAGATCGTGGCTGTAGAGAGAGTGGATTGGGAGGAGCCAGCACTTGGAATTAGCCAGAGATGCCAAGATGGAAGAGAGAAGTGGGAGCTCTTCACTCACAGCTTTGCCCAGGGGAACCTTCCATGCAGGGATGCCTCTCGCCCCGCAGAGGGTCTAGGTGGCCAGAGTGAAGCCCGGATATAGGGGAGAGCAGGCTGCCCATGGTCCGGAGCTGTAGCCTAAGTCCAAGCAGGGCCAGAGCAAGGGAGAAGGAAATGCCAAGTAGAGACTAAGATAAAAGCTGCGTGTGAGCGCCTTGTGCTCCCAGATGAGAAGACCAACAGGTCACGGGCGGTTAGAGTCAGTATAATTATAAAGCTGTCTGAAATGCCAGCCAGGGTCAGCACGGTGACCTGTCCTTCCATGCCTAGCAGGGACGCTAGGACAGGAGGTGGGCTCTGTGGAGACTCTACCAACCTCCTGACATTCAGATTCTGTGTGTGGGGAGATGGGGAAGCATTCTGTGCCATGCCTAGACTCTTTTATCTCCAGCAGAACCTGTGAATTCTTTTCCAAGACAGCCTAGGACACTGACAGCCCGCCCCGCCTCCGCAGTGGCATGAGAAAGGTTATTTCCCACCTCCCATTTTTAGCCCCACATTAAGCAGAGGGGGTCCTTCCTTTTCTGTCAGTAATGATCCCCTGCCTCCCAATAGGTGACTTCTGGGTGTCTTTCTTGAACAGAGGAGATGGTGACTCATAGCTCAGCAGACTACAGTCATTAGTATTGGGGGAAAAATGCCCCACGGTGAGCCCTACCCCTTGGTACCCTAAGCTTATTGAGAAGAAACAGATGATACAGGGTTTAACCAGGAGCACAGGAACCAGAGACTATTACTTCCAGTTCAGGGATTGTTAACGGGGCATTATGTTCCACTGAAGCCTTGGGAGAAATTAGAACTAAAATAATATCTTAAGAAAATCTACTTTAATGCTGGGTGTAGTAGAGCAGGTCTATAATCTCAGTTCTAAGAAGGTAGATCTCTGAGTTCAAGGACGGTCTTGTCTACAAAAGTAGCTCAAAGACAGCCAGGACTACACAGAAAACCCTGTCTCAAAAATAAAATAAAATAAAATCTACTGTAGAGATGTCAGTAAGTATCACCATCTCTGAACTTCAGATCCATACACACATTAAAACTCACCCCAGCAGGGGTGAGAGATGGCTACTTACCAGTGTTGCAGAGGATTATAGTTCAATTCCCAGCACCTACATAATGGCTTGCAAATGTTTGTAATATCAGTCCCAGGGACCCAATACCCTTTTCTGACCTGTATGCATTTGATATACTTTCAGGCAAACACTCTTACACCTGAAATGAAAATAATTAAAATCTTGAAAACAGTGTGTCTGAGTACGGCCTACCTCTGAGTCTGCCTCAGGGCTACATGCTAGGCAACTCTACTGTCCTAGGGTTCTGTTGCTGTGAGCAGACACCATAACCACAGCAACTCTTATAAAGGAAATGCATTGGGGTTGGCTTACAGTTCAGAGGTTCAGTCCATTATCATCAAGGTGGAAACATGGCAGCATCCAGGCAGGCATGGTGCAGGAAGAGCTGAGAGTTCAGCATCTTGATCCAAAGGCACCTGAGGGAGACTGTCATCTTCACTTGACAGAGTTTGAACACAGGACTTCAAAGCCCACCCCCAAGTGACGTACTTCCTCCAACAAGGCCACACCTCCTATGGGCCACTTCCCATGGGCCAAACATATTCAAACCACAACTATAAATTGTGTTTTTCACCCAAGATCTGCATTTTGTTATATAGTAAAATTACGTAAGAATTTCAGCCTTTCACACTCCCATATTTGAGGAGCATGGTGCTTCCATCTGGACAGCCATATTCACACAGGATGGAACATTCCAATCATTGTAGACAGATTCAGTGACATCATTACCAAATGTCAGTAATTCATCTTCCATTGTCGGGTGTGTGTGTGTGTGTGTGTGTGTGTGTACTCATGCACACACATGCACACTACATTGGCCACTTTCATTTTTAAGTGTCTTATGTAGCCCAGGGTAGTTTCACACTTGCTATATAGCCGAGGATGACCTTGAACCCTGATCCTTGTATCTTTACTCCCAAGTGCTGGGGTTACAGGTGTGCACCAACACATCTTGGGCTTCCTTATGCCAGGCAAGTTCTCTACCCTCTGGCCTGCATCCGTAGCCCACGGCAGCCTTTAAAAGGTATTTACTTAATAAGGGCATTCGTGTTACTTCAGTCTCCTTTTTTTGTTGTAACAGATACAGTCCAAGGCCCTCCCCAGGGGCCCCAACTACACATAATGGCAAATGCCTTATGTGTGCTGTCCTTCTTTACAAAGCTATGACAGAGATTAGCCCATAATTAGCACAGTGAGATTAGTAATAACTGACGACAGGATAGTTAGAACAGTATAGGATGGTTCTTTAAAATTTATAAAGTCGTTCTGTAATTCTCTCTCTAATGCGCCATGTTGCATTTGGCCACAGAAAGTAAAACCATGGCTGAGAAAAAGAAAAGCAGCATTATTTTTCTCTCCTCGAACGCTGTGGGAATGCGGCCATCTGCGTGCTCAAGAGTCAGCAATGGAAGGAAACTATTCATGTTCTGAACCTGAAGACTGGATAGTGGCCTTCCCCAAAAGCTGATGTCTGTGCTGTGTAGGAGTCACTAAGGGTCTCCCTTCTAACCTGCAGGAGGCCCAACAGCCACCAGAAGTGGGGGGAAGTGATGTAGAGGATTTTGTGGCCTGTCACGCTCCCCCTCAAGCATTTTCCATGGAATTTCCCCCTCCCTGTGCCTGTCTGCAAAGCCACTAGAGTCTGTGTCTGGGGTTCCTTGTAGCTGTTAGATAGATAGGGCTCAGGTGCCTGGCTGCAGGAAGCAATGCTTACGCAAGAATCAAAAGCTCGGAGTTGAACCCCTGAGATGTTTGGACTTACTCGTTTAAGCAGCTAACATTGCTTATCCTGACTCTTCTGCCAAATGCTGAGGTTTGGACATGCCAGCAACCAACTGAGGTCTGTCCTTGACAGAACCAAAAAGGCTGGAGAATAATCTGAAATGACCTTGCCACTGTGAGGGTCTGTGTGGAGCCTACGGTTGTGCCTCTTCACCTGGGATGATGGGATGTGACTTATCAACACCAGGAGAAATGGCTTCACTTCCTAATGCTCTGCTGTGAAAGTCCTATGCCAAGGGAAATTTTGTCCAAGAGGAAACCATTTGTTGCTTGTGTGTTTCTTTGAGACAGGGTCTTACGATGCAGCCCTGGTTGGCCTGCAACTGTTGGAGGGTGGAACTTGCCTGCTTCTGCCTCTTCGGTACTGGGGTTACAGGCATGCTCCACCATGTCCTGCAGAGGAAAATGTTTGTATCTTTTATGTCATCCTGCCTGGGAATTTTTCAGGTGGCAAGGTTTCCACCAGAAGGAATATGTCAAAACCATTGCTACTCGTTGTCACCTAAGGATCTCAGTCCTGTGTGGTAGTGCATTCGTTAAGAGCAGATACTGATCTCCCAGAGAGCCAGACTCTGGTTCCCTGTGTAACCTGCCTGTAACTCCGGTGCCCTCTTCCAACTTCCATAGACGCCTGTTTGCACATGACAGAGCCCTCCCCAGGCCCCACACACAGACACATAAATGAGAGAAATAAATGTACTGGCTCACACTCAAGTGTTCCTACCTCGGCATTACTGAGCGAGACTCAAACACTAATGAATGGACAGGAACCTGGTTCCTTGGAGATGTTGCCTTTATAAAGAAAAGTGCCTGTGACTCTTCCACTCAGCATAGACACTGTCTGTCAGGAGAATGTGGACTGTCACTGGGTGGGTATGCACTATGTTGGTACGTCCACGGGATTATTGTTTACTTTTGGAAACTGTCTCTGGTTGGAAATCTCTGGCTTGCTCTGACTTGATGCCTACTGCAGATCAAATGGCTGTAGGGCATCAAGCTTTGTGGGGCCGCTGTCCCACTGATGGGATCTGTAGGCCTCTGTGAAGCATCCCACTTGGGCTGCCAATTGCAAAGGATCTGAGCACTGGTTAGTGTAGTCACTACAGGGATGTGGTGCTGTCCTACAGCTGCTGTGATAAGTTACACACACCCCAACGTATAACTGGGAGTGTGAGGTCGAGCTCACACTGCAGGCCCTGAGCACAGTCTGTTCCCTCATAGCTTCTGCTGGCTTCCAGGACTCTTGGTGACCTTTGTCTTACAAAAGCCTCACCTCTCGCCTCTGCCTCCACCTGCATGTTCACAACACGTTCTCTGTGTATCTCGGGGCTCCCCCGGCTTTCTCATAGGCCACCAGGCACTGGGTTTAGAACCCACATGGGAAATACAAGAAAATTCCATCCACACGTCCTGAGTTCCTCCCTCACCATGCATGCGTAGTGGTTTCAGAGCTTTGTCACAACTGGGGGAGGGATAATGCTTCTGTACTCAAGTAGGTAAAGACTGGGGTCGTGGCTAAGCATCCCACAATGCACAGGGCAGACCTCCATGACAGGGAATGAGCCAGCTCAAAATGTCAAGATGGCTGAGAGCCCTGGCTAAGGATGTGGAGTCCTGTCTTACAGGAACACGGAGTGGATAAGTAGATATGAGTTGCCTCTCCCCCCCACCCCCACTGCACTTCATCCAATCTAGAGATTTTATTTCCCTATAAGGCCACATCCACAGGTACTTGAATATGGGCCTTAGGCATATTAAGAAGCACTAGGGCCTGTGAGACAGCTCAGTGTAGGTAAAGCCACCCGACACCAGGCCTGAGCACGTGAGTTTGGTTCCTGGGACCCACGCAGTGGAAAGGAGAGGGCTGTCTCCTGAAAATGGCCCTATGACCTCCATAGTGCACCAGGCATGCCCTCCCACAAAGATACATGCAGGAAAAATAAAGTAAATAAGATGTGTTTTGATGAAAGCCCTGAGCACCCACTCATTCTGGCCCCGGCTCCCCGTCCCAGCCTAGTACTGACTCACTGTACCGTCATATGAAGGGCCCTAGAACAGACCAAGGCTGTTCTTTATTTTTCTGTTCTTATTTTTTTCAAGGTAACATTTGTTGATCTTTCTAAAAACATTCTGCAACACACAAGGATGTTGGCAGTTACAAGTCTAATGCAGACAGAACTGAGGGAAAGAAAAGACTTCAGCTTCCTTAGAAAATTCTTTTCTGAATACTGCTTCCGCACTGTCTCTGAAATTCTTATTGCTTTCTGAGCCCCCATGGAGGACTCAGGCCCCTCTGCCCTGCACCATCTAAAAGAACAAGCAAGCTCCAAGACCCTGGCTCCTTTATCGCGCTGACTGGTCCACAAGATACATGGCCCAAACTGGACCAGTCAGATTCTCCTTTGGGTCTTGTCCTAACTGGGCTGGTCTTCTCATGGAGACAGCAACTGTCTGGGACCAAGGACAACTGCTCAGTGCCCTGAAGACAAATTGAAGAGAAGAACAAAACAGAAGGGAAGCCAACATCAGACACTGGAAAGTGAGACTCCTGACTTACTTCCCGTGTCCTGAGACATATTGCTCATCAGCGATCACCCCTGCGTCCCATGTCAAATGTCCTCCATCTTAAAGATTACGATGAAAGAGTCTGTTAATCGTGTCTGGAGAACCCAGCTGATTTTCTTCCTTCCTCGTCAGTCTTGAGCCTCATCCATAGCCCTGTGGACAGCCCTCATCCTCCTGGGAGTCTCCTCGTCTCTAATGCATGCGCATTACTGCATGGGGTTATGATGCAAGCTAAATACGAAGGAATTCTGGAAGTATAGAGAAACTATTGTGTATCACCCTCTTTTGGTAGAAAATAAGTTACTCTGTGTGTGTGTGTGTGTGTGTGTGTGTGTGTGTGTGTGTGTATGTGTGTGTGTGTGTGTGTGTATGTGTGTGTATGTGTGTGTGTATGTGTGTGTGTGTGTGTATGTGTGTGTATGTGTGTGTATGTGTGTGTGTATGTGTGTGTATGTGTGTGTGTGTGTGTGTGTGTGTGTGTGTGTGTGTGTGTGTGTGAGTGCAGACACACATAAGGTACAACATGTTTGTGGAGGTCAGAGAACAACTTGGGATGTGGTTCCTTGCCTTTCATCTTGTTGGAGGCAGAGTATGGTTTTGTTGTCTGCTGTCTCACCCATGTGCTGCTGAGGTCTTCCTGCCTCCACTGCCCATCCTACTTTAGGAACAGCAAAGTTTCAAATATGCATTGCTGTGTCTGGCTTTCACATGGATCTTGGTGATTCAAACTTAGGTCTTTGCAGTTACACAGTGTCTTAGAGTTTTACTGCTGTGAACAGACACCATGACCAGGGTTACTCTTATAAGGAAACCATTTCACTGGAGCTGTAGCAGGTTCAGAGGTTCAGTTCGTTATCATCAAGGTAGGAGCATGGCAGCATCCAGGCAGGCATGGTGCAGAAGATGTTGACAGAGTTCTACATTTTCATCTGAAGGCTGCTAGGAGAAGACTGGTTCACGGGCAGCTGGGATGAGTCTCTCACAGCCCACCCAGTGACACACTTCCTCCAACCAGGCTGCACCTCCTAAGAGTGCCACTCCCTGGGCCAAGCGTATCCAAACCACCGCACACGGCAAGCGATTTATCCACCGGGCTGTCTCCTCAGCCCAGACATTACTACCAACTCCTTGCCTGTAAGGAAACCAAGGCTTGCAGGAGTTGTGTGTCCCTCAAAGCCACACAGCTTGTGGTAGCAGCAGGTTTGCAGTGTGCTGTTTCTGCCCCGTGAGCTTCCCAAGTGGCTATCACGTCAGACCGTCCACATGGAAGTTTTAGGGCCCCGTAGCATCTCTGAATCTGGAAGGCATTGGCAGAGCTGCAGCTCTTGGCAGGGCAGGTGGGCTTCTGGGGAACAGCAGGCTGTCCCACATCTGCTCCCTGGAAGTCCCTGGAGCTGGAGCTGATGTGGAAACTAGGGGCAGGACAGGAGCTCAGCATGCCACCTGCTTGGCATGCAAGCCCGCCTCTGCAGAAGGGCTCATGACAGGAGCCTCCCACGGACGTGCAGACGCCTCTTGCTCACCCAGTCGAATCAGGTGGAGGTGCCAAGTCCCATCAGGATCACCTACAGATGCCACGTGGGGCAGACGCCACCTGCATATATGCCTCAGCCTCTGCTCCGCTCTCCACCGAGGCTCTAGAGCATCGCCCTGCTTGCTGCTGCTTTTATTTTAATTAAGGCAGATGATTCGTCCAAATGCTCCAACAGCAGCAGGGATGTAGACATATGGACGCAGATATAACCTCAGAGCTCCACACCACAGCCTTCCGGGGCCACCCCCCTGAGAGCCTTCCTGAAAATCTTTATGCGTACCCAAGTCTACTTTAAAAACACAGGCACACACGTTTGCTCCTCGTTAATCAGACATGTTGGGACTCAGCGTCACTTGCTGGAGAGCAGTTATGTGCTTCCTGTGCTGCCCCGGGACTGTGTGACGTCATTCTGCTAGTGCATGGATGGCGATGGGCCCACCCACTCATCCTACACCCTGTGCCTCGGTGAGCACGTCACATTACCTGGATTTGCTTCGGGTGCAGGGAGCTTTGTCAATAGCCAGCTCCTGGTGACAAAGTTTCTGGGTCAAATGTTACTTATGTTTCCTTTTTATTCCAATAAATGTCAGCAGCTTACCACTGGAAATAGTGTAGACTACCAGGGCAGGTCCCCCCCCCCCCGCTCAGTTTCCAGGTGTGGGGTGTCCGGTCTGAACATTCCTCACTGTGCAGTGGGCCCTCTTTCAGGCACAACCCCACCCAGGAGCTCTAAGTCAGAATTATGAGGCTGGCTGCCAAAAGCATTTTTAGAAAAAAATCATGTTGAGAATATGAATAATTCACGTTCACATGAGTGATTGGAACACATGCCAAGAGATGGAGAAAAGCTTTTCCAACATCCGACGCATGATAAATGTGGGTGGCTGCAAAGCCGATTTTCTGGCTTTGTTTGTTTGCGTTGTACGGTTGCTTGTGTGCATATATGTCTGCCAGTGTCTGCACAGGTATGCAGGACTATGTGGAGACCAGTGCTTCCTCAGGGTCCACCACCTTCCTTTTCTATTTGTGTTGTGTGTGCCCTCCACAGCACACACATGCCCTTGTGCCCAGGTCTGCCCGCACAGTTAGAGGAGACTGCCGGGTATCTTCTGCTCTTCTCTTAGTCCCTTGAGACAAGGTCTCTCATGAAACCTGGAACTTGTGGGTTGGTGGTCAGTGAGTGCTGATGAGATCCTGTCTCTGTGAACCTTCCCCTGTTCCCGGAGCCAGGTTCCAGGCACAAACAGCCATGTCCAGCTTTGGGAAGGACCAGAGACTCAGGCCTCCATCCTTTGCTCTGAGGTGTCACTGAGGCAGCTGTCTGTACTTGAGTCTGTTTCAGGCCCTGTAAAATAATGACGTAATGCACACTCAGAAGATTCATTTTCTATTCTAATTTTGGGCCTCTGCATGTCTTGTGGTTGTAGCCCTATGCCCTTTCTCCATTAAAAAAAGGGGACTTAAAATACTTTATGATCTCATTGATATACTATTAGTATAAAATTGCTACAACAAAATTATTATTATACATTCAAACATTCTGCTGGAGCTGAGAGTTCATGTTTTGTTTTCCTCTGTTTTTTCCATCCTTGTAGACCTTGGCCTGGCGCTTACTTACTTGGTATAATGGAGAAGCCCAGGACACTGAAGTCATTACCATTCTTTATTTTTACAACAATGAGCTCATGCTGATGTCTCTCCAAGAACATCTCTCACCCTGGTGTGTCATAGCTGCTTCTACAAACAAGTAGGAGTTCACTCTTAGCAAGTGAACTTCCTCAGTCCCATGGCTTGGCTCTGACAGTGTCTGTTCCTCCTATTCCCAACCCTCCCAGCGCACAGCTATGGCTTCTGTGCCTTCTCTTTCTGGTCCCATTATCTGAGAATGGTTCTACAGCCACAGCCCCCAGCACGGGGTTATCCAGAGAGAGGGAGGACAGACAGCTAGAGAAATGCCTGTAATGGTGGTGACAGTTGTCGGAGATGCTCACATCCCATGCAAATTAGTCTCACATGCCTGCTGATGCTTTATCCTGTTGCTCAACCCAACTCCCATCCTGCCTTGCAGTGCCCACTGGGAACATCTCCCAAATAGACAGTTGTATGTGTCTTTGTCTTGTGAAATACATACAGCTGATAGGGAACAGCTAGATTGCTTTTTATAGCACACAAATGACCCACATTCAAGTGGGTAGATATTTGCAGACTGCTTTTTAGTTGATACATAGATATGCATATTTATGGGGCCAGTGTTCTTTGGATATATGCATACTGTGTGTGACATACGTGTCAGGTGAGTGATCTTTCCCCTCTTTTAAGCACTTGGCTTGGTTCAAATGCTGCACCAGTGTGTGGGACTAAGCCCTCGTCTCTCTGCCCTTCCCTCATACCTGCTCTCCCCAGCCTCTCACTTCCTACTCTCTTCCTCCATGACATTAACTGCTTTATTCTTGTGGACTGATGCTTTTGTTTGTAAAGAAAATTCTCAGGACCAGAGTGGCTGGGTCAAGGGCTATGTGCTTGCTTTTGTTATCAATCAACAGCTACTGTCAGAGTCTGTGCAAGAGCCCAGCTAGTCCTAGCCTGTGGCTCCCTTCCCTGCCCCCTTCCATCTCTCTCTTGGTGTGTAGTGTATGTATGTGGTTATGAACACATATGTGCATGCATGCAGAACCAAAAGGCAGTGTCACATGTCTTCCTGGATGGCTCTTCAACTTATTTCTTGGGACAGAGTTTGTCACTGAACCCGAAGCTTACTGATTGGCTAGACTTGCTGACCAGTGAGTGCCATGCCTCTGTCTGCCTCCATCAGCTCCTCTGCCCTCAGCAGTGATGCTGGAGATTGGAACTTAGGTCTTCATCCTTGTATGTGAGCCATTCCCTTCCTCTCTCTCTTTTGAGACTAGGCCTCACTCTGTAGTCCAAACTTGCCTGGAAATTGTGGTCCAGTTATCTTAGCCTCTCAAATGCTGGGGCTGTAGGCATATCTCTCACTATTCACAACCCTCATCTTCTGCTTTCTTCTGACACTACTCAGTACCAACCCCAGAAAAGCTGTTCCATGTTGGCACCCAGTACAGCCAACACAGCCTTTCTCTTTGAGTGGCCATTAAAGGTTTGAGTTTGTGCTCATTTGGAGAGAATAATAGCTTTCAGGTTCCAAAAACTTCAATTCTATGTGATTCTTTTGGTCTTCGTTGTGAAGTAATTCTCTGCCTACTCCAACTTGAGATGTCTACTGTCTGTGCTTTATCAGAAAGATGCATGCGATGTATTATAAATGCACACCAGACACACTTAAATGTGATTTATAACTTATAAATGTACATTTTATGTTATGAGCCATTTGAATAAGATGTTCACTTATTTCTGCTTATTTAATTGTCTAGTGTATGTTTTGCTTGGACAAGGTCCCTCCATTACACAATCCCCTGTGTTTATCCGCTAGGGAGTTAACAGACACACAGTATTAGTATCTCTTGCAGCTAAGGAGTTAACAGGCACACAGTACTAGCATCTCTTGCAGCTAGGGAGTTAACAGGCACACAGTATTAGCATCTCTTGCAGCTAGGGAGTTAACAGGCACACAGTACTAGCATTTCTTGCAGCTAGGGAGTTAACATGCACACAGTATTAACATCTCTTGTACAGATCACCTTTTCCAACAGTTATCTCACAAGCCAGAGATTATACATTTTTTTTCTGGGCCAGGCTCCAATCCAGAACAATGGATTCCTCTTCTTGCAGTGATCTAAGTCTTTAATCTTCCTTCATCTAGAATGTTCCTCGGACTCACTCTGCCTTTTGTGACCTTGACATTTGTGAAGGCTCCAAGCCAATTACTGAGCAGCATGTCCCTCATTGTGGGTTGGCCTGACATTCCCTCATTACTAGATTCCTTTCTCATATCTCCAGTGGGAAGATCAGAGACTGATCCAGTCTCTCTTTGCCAGGCAATGGATGCTCATTCTGTCTCCTTCTGCCCTTCATTTTGATCGTTTAATTAAGGTGGAGCCTGCCCCGTACCCCCTCTGTCGATACTGGCCTCTCTTCCGTTGCTCTCTAATGAGTACTATGTAGCAAGATATTTTGGGACCATGTAAATGTCTTCCTTTGCTACAGACACCCTTTAATTTTAGATTCATTGAGGGCTCTCTACTGAACAATGTGTTTTGGACCTGACTGCAAATGTCAAACTGAGAAGATTGTAAGCTAACATGTGTCAAGGCCTCTTTGACCTACTAGCTTTATTTCAAAAAGATATTCGGAGAAAACATGCAGGAAGCTTATAACCCAAAGATTTTTATTCCAACACCACACCTGAGATTCCTAGAGTTGAGCCACACACAAAATTGTTCAGGACATAGGAGACAATTCCCATCATGCAGTGCTATGTGGAGAGTAAAATGACAAACTGTGTGTAGGCAGATGCAAGGCGGGGTCCTGGGTCAGAGAGCATTGTGAAGTTCTCCCTTCCCATTCCAAAGTAAAATCACCACTAAAAAGTTAAGGAGGGTAATGGGGAGTTTTTCCTTGTTTGCTGTGGTGGTTTTGTGGGTTTAGAGAGTGTCCAGACACATCATATGCATTAAATTTACATAGTTTGTTTTAAATGAATCATTTATTTTAAACCTGCATGTTGATGGGGAGGATGGCTCAGTGAGAAAGTGCAGATCCCAAACATGATGTCAAATCGGGGCAGTGTGGCACACAATTGTAACCCAGTGTTGGTAATATAGAATGATCTGGGACTTACTGGTCACTATTTCCCCTGAAACAGCAAGGCCCAGGTGGAGCAACTTTGGAGAAATACCTGATGTCAGTCTTATGCCTCACCCCTCAATACACACATACACATAAGAAAACTGCCTCCCTCGCTCCCTCCTTCCCATCATCCCTTCCTTCCTCCCTCTAGAGAGGTGCTTAGACGTTGGGTCCAGTCTCCAGCAGCCCAGGAGTGGGTTCTTGCTATCTCACTGAGTTCTGGGGATCTGTTTGACTATAAATGTAAAGTTCTGAGAGGAGAGTTGCCTGAGAAAAGCCTAAAGGGGGAGACAGAGGCAGAGACAGAGGGACAAAGACAGGGGAAGCTGGGCAAGGCCACAGTGAGGGCAGAGGAAGGAAGAGCAACAGGCAAGTGCCTAAGACGGCCTTTGTTCATTTTTAAGAGAAGACTTCATGCTTTCCAGATAGCACTTTCTGCAGAGGGAGGCCTGGGTATGCTGGAGGAATCAGTGTCCTTCCTTTGTCTGCTCACAGGCTGTGACCCAATTAGTAGGCAGCTCCAGAGACTCGGGCTGTTCCAGGGCAGATGCTGGTTCCAGGTAATAATTCAATCCAGCGCCAGCTCAAGGGGCAGGGCCCTGTTTGTACATGGTAAAACATATGGTCCCCTCCTAGGACTCCTCACAAAGTCACCTTGTAAAGAGGACTTTTGGGGGAGCCTGAAGAGGGATGCCATCTGCTGGGTGATGGGTGAGGCTTGGGCATTATAAGCATCAACAGAAGGCAGGAGAGATCCTCTCAGCTGCAGGTGAGCTCAGCATGGGACTGACCTCAAAGGGCAGCTTTCCAGATTGTGCTGGGGCCATGGACAAGATCATTTCAGTGTCCCTCCAGGATGAGAAAACAGGCTAAAATTGTTGCTTAAAAGGGGGGATGAGGGGGTGCAGGCACAGTTAGGGTGGGTGGCCTAGAAAGAGGTATAACCTCAGCACTGGCCCCAGCAAGACAGACTCGAAGGGTGTTTACTAGCTGAGTAGGCAGAATCCGCTGTGAAGTCCCAGAGTGAGGGGCAAGCAGGGTAAGAACACATTCTCCAGCACATCTGTAATCACGGCACTGGAGAGGATGAGGCCAGAGGGTTGAGAATTTGAAGCTAGCCTGGGCTACCTAATGCCAATCTCCTGTTGCTCTCATCAGACTCACCTGCAGTCCACCTCCAGTCCTACAGGAAGGCAAAGGGGCCAGTTCCGAAATTCACCCCAAGTACAGCTGCTTCTCTCCCTAGTCAAGATGTGCTTGTCAAAGTGACTGTCACACCCAGAGACAGCCCTTGTCTGCAAATGAATCACTCTGTGGTCTTGGCCCAGGCCTTCAAGGTTGTTAGAGATCAGCATGTCAAATACACAGAGAAGCCTGCCAGGGAGGGTCAGCCACTCGGGGCTGCCTCGGTGCTGGCCTTGGTGGTATGCTGGCCCACGCAGCGCACCTAGAAAGGAAGGGTCAGATGTGTTTGCAGGGTCAGGAAGTGGCGGGGTTGATAAAGTATTTGCCTTGACCTGAGATCAGTCCTCAGATCAGATGTGAAAATGCCACAGTTGGTGGCACATGAGTGGACCTCCAGCTCTGGAGAGGCAGACAGACTGTCCTTTAGACCCACTGGTCACCCAGCCTGGCCTACATGTCAAAGACAGGGTGGTACCTAAGGAACTGTACTCACAGTTGTGTTCTCTCTTCCACACACATGTGCCCCCACATGTGTGCACCAACACACACACACACACACACACACACGTGCATGTGCACTTGTGAGCAGAGGGAGAAAGATGCAAACAGAATGATAGTAGGTTTGACTTACGAAGAATATTCCATCGTAACAATGGACCCCTGGGGAATCCCCTTCCAGGAAAGGCTGAGGCAGGAGAGCTCATGCCCTGCCTGGTGACCTTTCCCACACATCACAGGTCACCCTGGAAGGACACTCATCCTGTAACCAGACCCAGGCCTGATGCTTCTCCACTAAGTGTCCTTGGGAGAGTCCGGATTTGTAGAGCATTAGTGACCCTCCTACCTCCCAGGATGCTGTGAGAACTGTGAGCGCCTATGGAGGGGGCGGAGCAGCGGCTCAGCAGGTAAAGCCTTCAAAACCTTGACCACCTCTCTAGGTTCCATCCCTGTGTCCCACACAAGGGGAAAGAGAGAACCAATTCCACAAAGATGCTCTCTGGTTTCTACACATGTGCCATGGCTCATGTGAAATACCCACACACATACTGCAGATACACACCAATAATATCTTCACACCTACATTCACAATAATAAATTTTACAAGATTTTTTTAAGTGAGCAGGGGGCCTGGTGAGATTGACCAGAAGCTGAAAGAATCTGCCACCAAGCCAGGTGGTCTGACTTCAATCTCCAGGATCCACAAGGATGTACACACACACATACACACACACACACACACACACACACACACTAAATGTGATAAGAATATTTTAATAAAATAAAAAATGCCTAGAAAACTACAGTGCATTGTGTTAACCTTGGCGTGGGTTCCTTTGCATCTAGTGATATCTAAGAAGTTGGTCCCCAAAGAGGATCCTGGTCCCCTATCCATAGGGGCTCTGGGGAGCCATGCTTGACTCAGGCCGCATAGGGAGGAGCGTTGAGCTCAGCACACAGAACCCATCAGCTCTGGTTCCAGTGATGGATGCTGCTCCTCTTACTAAGGCCACTGGCCTCTCTAACCTCAGCCTTCTGTCCGTCAAAGACTCCCAGACCACGAGCACTCACGCCTGCACAACTGAACGCCTCACCATCACCGTTTAAGACCGTGTGAAGACTCACTGTTGTGATCGGCAGGGTTCCTCACTGTACCTTGTAGGTGTGCATTCCATATTAAATGTGGTATTTGCAGCCTTTTGCTTATAGTGCACCTTTGGTTTCTTTGTTTGTTTTTTGCATTTTTTCTTTGTGTTTGTTTGCTAAGCATGTGCTTGGGATGGGCTATATGGCCGTCTTAGGTTTCTGTTATGTCATTTCTTCCCTTGGGCCGCAATATGACATGGGTGTCAAACTCATGAGAAAATGTTGGGAAGAAACAAAGCTTTCTGTTTCCAATGAGTTTAATTACTCAGCCCATGAGGGGGCTGTAGCCGGGCCTTTAAAAGACTGCTAGGTGTTTTTTTTTTTTTTTGTTTTTGGAAAGTTAGTTCCAAATGATGTTTTCTGGGGCACACGGGTGAAAGGATGTCTTGCTCAAGCAAATACGTGAAGGACTGTTTTCCTGAAGCAGACACAGCTGAAAGGGTGTTGGGTGCAGCACACATGGAAGAGCCTGTGATGGAGGAGGACCAACGTGACCCCACAGACCGTGGGAGAGGCACTGGGCTTCTGTTTGGTTTGCTCCGCCTAGCGATTCTTCGCTAATGCATTGGCTGGCCTTACACGGCGTTGTTGGGCTCAACTTGTGGTAACGCAGCCACAGAGAGAAACTCATCCAAGGACTGCTCGTGAGGTTCCTGTGGTAGCTTGCTGCTTCTGTGGCCTCACTTCAGGCAGGTTGGCGAGCGTGGTGGCTTCTCCAGGATTGAACTCCAGCTGCAGGTCTGTGTCTGCCAAGAGGACTGGGCTGGTCGTATTTGGTGTTTGCTACAGAGCTGAATTTCTGAGAAAGAAGATGGAGATCTTCCCCAAAGAACCGTTGCTAACAGGTCCATTTCTCCCATATCCTAATAACTTTTCTCTTCCACTATTTCTGGTGGGTGGTGGACTAGAGGAGATGTTGAACCCTTATTAAAAGTATGTTGCAAAAAAACGTATGCCTCCCCGATACACTGGCACAGGGCTTGGTCTTTCCCATTCCCTGCAGGGTGGTTAGGCTCCCTGTGCGCCTTTCCAGTTCTATTCTATTTCGGTTAATGTATGCACATCTGTCTGTGTGTGACTATGTACCACATGTATGTGGAGACAGGAAGAGGCCAGACAAAGACATCAGATCCCTGAGGCTGAAAGTACAGGTAGTTATAGGTCTCCTGATGGCGTTGCTGAGACTGAACTCTCGCCCTGTAAAGAGCAGAACACGCTCTGAACTGCTGAGCAGTCCCTCCGACTCCGACTCTGACTCCGAGTCCAGGATTTTGCTTTTTGGTGAAAACAGTGTCGTGATGTGCACCTGGCCATACGGCTCCCTTTTCTTTGGTGTCTCAGATGTCTCAGAGCAGGACTTAGGTGTCAGAGACAAACCAAAGTGGACCGAGTCCCCTTGCCCTGGGCAGCCGATGCTCACTGCGTGTGGTGATGCAGTCAGTGGGCAGCCTGAGGTGCTGTGATGCTGGGAAATGCTGTCCTGGGAAAAGATATGAGAAGAAGATAAAAGTGCTACATTCGATGCTGGTCCTTTAGGCTAAGTTGCTGAGTTGACCCCTCCAAGACAGACCATCTTATCGAAGTCTTGGTAACTTTTTAATTTTATTTTTAATTTCCGTGTATGTGTGTGCACATGTGTGCACATGTGTTCAGTGACCATAGTGTCAGATCTCCTGTAACTCTTGTTAGAGGCAGTTGTGAGCTGCCTGTGGGTGCTGGGAACCCAACTGGGATCCACTGTATGAGCAGTGAGTGTATTTAAGCAGGGTGCCAGCTCACTAGTCTGCAGTCTTATCAATTCGACAAGTAAAGGAATCACTTCAGTAGATGGATGTCCTGATCCTCAGCAAGGCTCACACGTCTGTGGGAGTGCTGGCGTCCACCTTCCTCTCCCATGGATCCCTTCTCTTCACCATCCTCTTGTAGGTAATGTGAGAAGAGGCCACATTCTCTATGCACTCACATGCACACATGTGCACACACATGCACTCACATGCACATACATGCACACACGTGTGTGTGCTCTCACATGATCTCACACACACACTCATATATTCTCATCTACTCTCACACATACTCATACACTTACACACTCATACACTCACACACTTTCACACACTTCACACATACATTCACACACTCACACTTCCACACACTCACACACTCACACTCATATATACATTCCCATACACTCTCACACATACCTTCTCACTCTTACACACTCACACACAATCTAATTATTTTATTATGTTTCAAAACCTTCTAGAATATACTTCTAACTTTTGTCCTCCAGAATCTTAACATCTGTATAGTCAAAGTTAGTATTGTTGTGTACAGATAAAGTAAATCTTCGCAAAGTCATTTAAAATTAAAAATTTTTAAATCAGTTTTTAAAATTTTGTGTGATAATAGCCCAAGTTTCCAATTTTTTCTAAGTGTACAGACAACTATTGAGAGATAGGAGCCTCTGCTTGTATAAATCCTCCTTTAACACCCAGTAAGCCTGTGTCTGTGCCAGGGCGTCAGTGTTCTGCTTCAGTGACCCTGTATTCCCACTCTAGTGTCCCGGCCTGTGTGATTACTGATGGACACATTTCCCTCGGCGCTTCCTGAAGCCATCCTTGGCTCTTTTGCATTTCAGAGTGAGACAGATTCTATAGAGACGGGGTGCATTACATTCACATCACAAGTTAGGAGGATAGCCAGACAGCTTTATTATGTCTTACTTTAAGATTTATTTTTATTTGTAATTGTGTGTGTGTGTGTGTGTGTGTGTCTGCACATGTTCACATGGCTGTGGGTGCCTGAGGAGGCTGTAAAAGCACTGGATCCCCTGGAATCACAGGCGGTTGTGAGCCACCCGGTGAGGGTGCTGGGAACTGGACTCAGGTCCTCTGCAAGAGCAGCAAGTCACTAGTCACTGGCTTGTCTCTCCCGCTCACTGATGTCCGCTCATGAGCAAGCTTCACGCCTCACTCACCTACATCATAATGACCTACAGTTTTCTCTATAAAGATCATGTCTGCAAATTTACATACTGCCTGTTTACAGCCTAATTGATTTTATTAATTTGAGTTTTGAAAGATTCTTGTCAAACCCAGTATGTATACACAGCATACACACACAAACACACTCACACACACACACACACACACACACACATACACCAAAACCATGCATGATTATGAGCATTGTATTTGGCTTAAGTCTCTTCTTGGATAATTTGTAGTAGCCATTGGAAGTCTGTTCACAGTCTAGAAAGTAGTGGAGGACTTTCTTGTGTTGAAAGGACAGAGACATTCTGTGTTGGGTTAACAGCTCATAGTCTCCCTGGGAGCACACTGAAGGCCTGTCCGCCCCCTCTTCCTAGCTTTCTCTTTGTATCTAATCTACAGTTTGTATTTGGGGGTTTGTGGGCACGCTGGGAAAGAAGGGGCAAGTGTAGCCAGCAGCTCTGGGCTGGGGCTCCTGTCAGTACATTCTCCCACCCTCACACTGCTGTGTGTGCTCTCACTTTCCTCGGTACCGGACAGCTACTTACGGCAAACTGATTTAAGTTCACGGTTTCAATCCATTTCTGGGAGCAGACAGGGTGTGGTGCTGGAGCTGTGACTTCTTACATCTTAGCCCACGAGGAAGCAGAAACCCAAGTGACTTGGTTCTGCTCCTAGGTTGTCCCAAAGGGAGCCCCTAAAACAGCACCACCCCGGGATGGGGCCACATGTTTAGATACACAATTCCTGTTCATATGACAACCCTATCAGATCCTCAAGTCACTTGAGATCTCCTGATTCTTAATATCTAGGGGAAGCCGAGTTAAACCCTGCCCCATGATTGCTGGGGAATCAAAGCAGCCTTAACTAGTTTCCCAGATCCCAGGTGTATTTGAGAGGTCACTTGGGTTCTGAGTTTGTACTTCTATCAAATTCCTACTCGCACTAAAGATCAAAAGAGCCATGTCACAAATCCTGGTTGTGTACCTTCAGTGCTGTCCTTAACGTTTCTGATCTTTGCCTGTGTGAAGAATGAACCAGAAACTGTTCCTCATGGTTGATCTGAGGGTTGTGACTAATAAATGTCAGATGACAGTTAACATGTGCAAAGTTAAAATCATGGGCACCAGGGAGGTAGCTCAGCGGTGAAGAGCACTGGTTTTGCAAGTTTGAATCCCCTGCACACACATAAAATACAGAGGGAGGGGGAGGTGGCTCCTGAGCACCAGTGAGCTTCAGACTCAGTGACCGACGTCTCAGTAAAGTGAATAAGAGGCAGACATCTGAAGTCCTCCACCGTACCCCACCCACAGTTACACACATGTGCATATCACACACATACATACACAGTGTCGTTTCTTTTCCTATCACGCCTCTCATCTTCTTCACTTTTTATAAAAGAGCCATAAAAGCCACACGCCTCGTTGCACTGGTAATGGTGGCACTTGGGAGGCTGAGCTGAAGGGGCCTGGCTGGAGGCCATGAAGTAAGACCCATGGCTGACAGAAAGCACCGGTCAACAAACTTTGGTGCTGGACCGAGCCCAGAACCTGGAGATGAGCTGGGACACAGTCACACCCACCTCCCAGCTAAGTGGTTATAATACAGTCAGATGCCCTAGCCGGGCTCAGTGCCCCCTGGCCTTTTAGGGTAGCTTTGCCAAACCCTCACAAGGGCAGCTTCTTCCCAGGTTGCCTTCAGCCTGTCCATCCAGACTGGAGCCACTTTATTCAGGTGGCTGGACTTCCCAACAAGGAATAATCACTGCTTATTTAGTGAATGTGTGTGTGTGTGTGTGTATGTCTGTTAGTGTATCTGTATATGTCTGCGTTTATATGTTTGTGTTCTGTGTGTGTGTGTCTATGTATGCTTGTGTGCATGTGTGCACACACAAGCAGTACCCACCATCCTCCTGATGGACGTGTTCAGTCTGCTTATATACATACAGCATGTCTGAGTTCCAGGCCAGAATGGAAACCAGTCCTGAGCATATTCTCTAACCTTTCCAATCGGTCCAAGCCTGGCACTAACAGGAATCCAATGGGTTTGCCCATTTCCACTGACTGTTAAGACTGAGTGGGGTAGGCCAGGGAGGGCGTGGCTGTGTGTGGAGAGAGCAGGGGAAAGAATGGAAATTAGCAGGGGGCAACTCGAGGGCGGTGCAGAGACTCAGGACAGGGGAGGCGCCTCTAGCTGAGACTTCTAGAAGTGGAGAAATATGGAGCCTGATGTGACCACCTCCAGTGGCCAGGCAGGACCCCCAGTGGAGGGATAAGGACAGTAACCCACCCAGAAAACCTTTGACCCAAAATGTGTCCTGCCTTCAAGAAGTGCGGAGGGGAGACTGGGGAGAGGCTGGGGGAGGCCAGGAGGAGAAGAGATGGATAGATGGATGGATGAAAAAATAAATGGCAAAGGGATGGAGTGAGGTTTTGAAAGTGGTGACAGTGATGGAGTAGAGTGGCGATGGATGCCACAGCACGGCTTTGTGGGCTTGCTCTCCCTCCCACAGTGCGTTTCTTCAGGCTCATGCACAAAGTACCTTTGCCACTAAGCTATCTTGTTGACCCATGGGTTGGTTTTGTTTGGTTTTGAAACAAGGTCTCTCTGTGTAGCCTTGGCTGTCTTAGAACTTATAAGGAAGACCAGGCTGACCTTGAATTCACAGAAATCCACCTGCCTTTGCTTCCTGAGTGCTGGGATTAAAAGTGTGCACCACCAGGCTGGCCACTGGGTTGCTTTTTTAAAGCAGTCTTTGCTGCCAGTCTGTCCCTGGCTGCCTGTGAAATGCTGTTCATCCTCCTTAGGAAGTGAGGGACCCTCCCCAGCCTTCCTTTATACCCTTCAGCACTAGCCAACACCCCTTTCTCAAGGCCATGCCTCTCCCAGTCCCGGCCCCTACCCTGCACTCCCATCACCCCTGGACCACAACAGGAGATGCTTCTCTGCCTGAGCAGTCTAAGGATCTCCTTGGAGGGGAGCAGGGACTCTCCATCTGTCTGCTGAGGCCTAGGATATCTGTGTTCCTTCAGCTCAGAATGGAGGCTGTTGAAATTTCAGCTGCTTTGGGTTAGTGGCACTGTCTACCCACCTCATTCCTTCTCTATCTTCAGAGACTGACATCTCAAAGTGCTGGCTTGGTGGGCATTTCCCTACCCTCTTCTGTCCACTCCCAGTTACTGTGACTTCTCCCTGCAGAGTCTCTCTTAGCAGACACCAAACAGTAACCTGATTTTTGTCTTATGTCCCTAAATGCCAGCGTAGCACATCCCATTTATTTTGGTTGTTTTCTCTTAGCTGTATTTTCTAGTTTTTAGCACAAAAAAACTTATTTTTTGTTGCACAATAATAAATAATTATGGCAAAGTACATGACATAAAGTTCATCTGGATTGTTGCAAGTGATGTAGTTCAGTGGTATAAACATGTTTATAACATTGTGCACCCACAGTACTGCCTGACCCTGCCGTTCTCCATCTTGTCAAGGCATTGACAGTAACTCATGGCCCTGTTGACCTTCTTAACCCCTCTAGCCCAGCATCTGAGTCTAAGTCTAAGTCTTCTACTGTAAGTGGGAATCATCCAGTTTTTCCTTCAGTACCAGGCTCATTTCCCCATAGCTCGGTGTTCCAGGGTTCTTTTGTTTTGATGTACGTGTGTGTGTGTGTGTGTGTGTGTGTGTGTGTGTGTGTGTGTGTGTGTGTATGTGTGTGTGTGTGTGTGTGTGAGGGGGGGAGAGGGAGAGAGAGAGGGAAAGAGAGAGAGAGAGAGAGAGAGAGAGAGAGAGACCTGTGGGAGGGGTATCAGCACGCCCTGGGGGAGGCGTGTCAGCACGCCCTGGGGGAGGCGTGTTAGCATGCCCTCCACTCAAAGGCTGATTGACACATCCAGCTGTTGGCAGATACAGTGCCCATCTTTCCCACCTTTCTGGTACTGGCTGTCTGACTGGGGGAAAATGAGCTGTCAATGAGCTTTCTCTGGTTGGTTACATTGACCATCTTTTGTGTGTTGTGTGTGATAGTTACTTTTTCATTCATTTATTCTTCTCTCATGTAATCCATCCTGACCACAGCTCCCCCTCCCTCATCACCTCCCAATACCCCACCATCACCGTCCACTCCTTCTCTGGTTTCCTTTAGGAAAGGGAAGGCCTCCCAGGGAAATCAACCAGCCACAACAGACCAAGCTGCAGTAACAGAGGGACAAGGCAGTCAGTAGGAGGGAAAGTCATCCCAAAATCAGGCAAAGGAATCACACGGCATGGGACTCCTCACGGCATGGGTCTCCCCTCACGGCATGGGTCTCCCCTCACGGCATGGGTCACCTCTCACAGCATGGGTCTCCCCTCACAGCATGGGATTCCTCTCACGGCATGGCTCTCAAGCTCATAACTGTTGGTTGACCTCTCTCCCAATTTCTGAGCCTTTTCCGCAACACATCTTACAGGCAGGACAGGTTGTAGGCTGAGGTTTTGAGACTGTCCTGGTGCCCTATCTCTCTACTGGAAGCTTGCCTGCCTCCTTAACAGGAGATGGCAGTTCAGGCTCTGTGTCCCCATTACTAGGGGTCTTAGCTAGGGTCACCCTCATAAATTCTGGGAGTTTCTACTGCATTGTTTCTATCTTGCCCCCTGAAATGCCCCCCAGTTCTAATTGTCTCTGCCAGTATTCTCTTCCTCTATCTTCCCCCACTTGGTCTTTCCTATTCCCAACCCTCCCTGCCTCCTGTCTACCCACAATAACTATTCAATTCCCCCATCCCTAGGAAATTCGTGCATCCTAAACTTGAGCCTTCCTTGTTACTTGGGCTCTCTGGGTCTGCACCGTAGCATGGTAGGCCTTTACTTTACAGTAACATCCACTTCTAAGTGAATGCACACCATGCTTATCTTTCTGGGTCATGCTCATAATTTTTTTCTAATTTCATCCATATTCCTGAAAATTCTATGATGTTATTTTTTAACAGCTGAGCAATACTCCCTTGTGTAAATGTACCACATTTTAAAATTCATTTCTTGGTTGAGAGACATCTAGCGTGTTTCCAGTTTTTGGCTAATACAAATAAAGCTGCTATGAACATAGTTGAGTCTGTGGGAAGGTGGAGCATCTTTGGGTATATGCCCAGGAGTGCCATAGCTGAGTCTTGAGGAAGAACTCTTCCCAGTTTTCTGAGAAAATGCAAAATTGATTTCCAAAGTGGTTGTACAAGTTTGTACTCCCACCAGCAATGAAGAAGTGTTCCTCTTGCTCCACATCCCCACTGGAAAATGCTATCTTTTGCTCTTGACCATTCTTATGGGTATAAAGTGGAATCTCAGTTGTTTTGAACTGCATTTCCCTGATGACTACGGATGGTGAACATTTCTTTAAGTGCTTCTTGGACATTTGAGATTTCTGTTGAGAATTCTGTTTAGCTCTGTACCCCCATTTTCCAATTGGGTTGTTTGGGTTGTTGGTGTCTAACTTCTTGAGTTCTTCATAAATTTTGGATATTACCCTTCTGTCAGATGTAGGATTAATGGAGATTTTGTCCCCACTCTGTAGTCTGCCAATTTGTCCTATTGACGTTGTCATCTGCCTTACAGAAGCTTTTCAGTTTCATGAGGTTGCTTTTATCAATTGTTGATCTTAGAGCCTGAGCCACTGATGTTCTGTTTAAGAAATTGTCAACTGAACCAGTGCATTCAAGGGTTTCTCCCACTTTCTCTTCTATAGAATTTAGTGTATCTGGTTTTATATTAAGGTCCTTGATCCACTTGGACATGAGTTTTGTGCAGGGTGAAAAATATGAATCTATTTGCTTCCATCTACAGCTAACACCATTTGTTGAAGATGCGTTTTTGTCCAGTATATAGTTTTGGCTTCTTTATCAAAAATCAAGTGTCCATAGATGTGTGATCAATTTAATTCCATTGATCAACCACTCTGTTTCTCTACCATGCAGGTTTTCTTTTTAATCACTATTTCTCTGTAGTACAGCTTGAGATCAGGGATAATAACTCCTCCTGGAGTTCTTTTATTGTTCAGTCCAAACAAGGACTATACTGGGTTTTTTTGTTTGTTTGTTTGTTTGTTTTGTTTTTGCTTTTTTTTTCTATATGAAGCTGATAGTTGCTCTTTCAAGGTCTACAAAAAATTGTGTTAGAATTTTGATGGGGATATTGCATTGAATCTGTAGATTGCTTTGGGTAAAATGGCCATTTCACTATGTTAATCCTACCTGCTCATGAGCATTAGAGATTTTTCCATCTTCTGATATCTTCTTCAGTTTCTTTCTTCAGGAACTTGAAGTTCTTGTTATACAGATCTTTCACTTGCCTGGTTAGACCAAGATGTATTACTCATGGCTACTGTAAATGGTGTTGTTTTCCTAATTTCTTTCTTGGCCTGTTTATCATTTGTATAAAGGGAGGCTACTGATTGCTTTGAGTTAATTTTGTATCCAGCCACTTGACTGAAGGCGTTTATGAGCTATAGGAGTTTTCTGGTACAACTGTTGGGGTTGTTTATGTATGCTACTGTAACATCCACAAATAGTGATACTTCTTCCTTTCTAATTTGGATCACCTTGATCTCCTTTAGTTGTTGAGTTGAAAGTTGTTCAGTTTTCCTGAGGGTGTAGGCTTCTGTTGTTTCTACTGTTTAGGTCCAGCTTTAATCCCAGTGATCTGATAAGATACATATTGTTATTTCAGTTTTCTTATACCTGTTGAGGTTTGATTTGTGACCACCATTATGGCCAGTTTTGGAGAGGGATCCACAAAATGCTGAAAAGACCGTGTATTCTTTCATATTTGGTGAGATATTCTATAGATTCTATAGAAATATTCTATAGATGCCTGTTAGGTCCATCTGATTCATAATGTGTGTTGATTTCATTATTTTTCTGTTTAGTTTTTATCTGGATGATCTGTCTATTGGTGAAAGTGGGTAAAGTCTCCCACAATTAATGTGTGGGGTTTGATGTGGAATTTAAGCTTTAGCAATGTTTCTTTTACAAATGTGGGTCCCCTAGTGTTTGGGGCATAGATGTTCAGAATTGAGCTAACATCTTGGTAGATTTTTCCTTTGATGTGTATGAAGTGTCCCTCCCTGTGTTTATTATTATTATTATTATTATTATTATTATTATTATTATTAATTTAGTGGAATTTCTTTTGAGTTCTCTCCATTTAATTTGATGTAGCTATTGGCTTGCTGTAAGTCACCTTTATTATGTTTTGGTCTGTTCCTCATATCCCTAATCTCTCCAAGACTTTTGTTGTTCGTGGTGGTGGAGGTGGTGGTGATGTAAAAAACAAAGTTTTTAGGTGCTCTGAGATGTTTCCAAAATACCCCATTCTTAGAATGTGAGACCCTAACAACATAGAAATGGTTAAAGTCAGACTCAGAGACTTTCCAGTCATCTCAAGGCTATGAGATCCTGCCTGTGCCTGACAAATAAAAACAATGGCCCAGAGTAATTCTCAGAAAAACACCACAGAATATGCTGACTGATAGCCAGCTGGCCTCTAGAAAGCCCTAGATAGGGTCCTGACGCATGTCATAGTTAGCTCATGCCCTAATCATCCAATTCTGAGAAACAAAACAAGGACAAAACCCCTCAATGTTTTGAAATATATAAGCAAGGTTCTGAAAATGTAAAAAAGTTTTAATAGACAGGTCAAGCTATACTGACCAAGTCGAGTTAAGACAAAACAAAAATGACTGCTTTAGGAACAGCTCCCCTACCCTTCCCTGTACTGAATTTCAAGGAGAATGCAAATTGTCAACAACCTTACTGCCAAAGTTTCTGTCCCCTTTCCTCCCCACTTCCTCTCCTCTTTCTGAAATTATACTGCTGACCAATGGTAAAATAGTAGTCCACCCCCCCCCTACAAAAAGGTATAAAGGATGTATGCTTTTTGAGTTCACAGTTGAGCAACCCCATGAACATGGAATTAAAAACCTCTTGTTATTACATTGGTCTATCGTCTAATTGTGTTCTGTGGGTTGCGCTCCTGAGCTGATTCCTCAGTATCTTACAACAGTGTCTGCGTGTTTCCCTTCTTTTGGTTTTGCTGGTGTGAAATTATTTCCTGTGTTATCATGGGTGTCCTTGGGTTAGAATTTTCCTTCTAGAACTTTTTACAGGAATGGATTTGAGGATATCTATTGTTTAAATTTGACTTTGTCATGAAATATTTTGTTCTCTTTATCTATGGTGATTGAAAGTTTTGCTGGCTATAGTAGTCTGGACTGGCATCTGTGGTCTTTTAGGGTCTGCAAGATATCTGTCTGACTAGGCCTTCCTGTTTTTTTGAGTCTCTGTTGAAAAGTTGGGTGTAATTCTGATAGGTGTGCCTTTATGTTACTTGGCCTTTTTCCTTCCAGCTTTTAGTATTCTTCCTTTATTCTGTATATTTGGCATTTTGATTATTTTGTGGTGGGGGTACTTGTTTTTCTGGTCCACTCTATTTGATGTTCTGTAAATCTCTTGTACTTTTATAGGCTTGTCCTATTTTAGGTTAGGAAATTCTTCCATGATTTTGTTGAGAATTTTTTTCTGGGCCTTGAAGCTGGGACTCTTCACCTTCTTCTGTTCCTATTGCTCTTGGGTTTGGTCTTTTCATAGTGTCCCAGATTTCCCGGATATTTTGTGTGAGGAGCTTTTTAGCTTTAACATTTTCTTTGACAGATATATCAATTTCTTCTATCATATCGTCTGTGCCTGAGAGTCTCTCTTCTTTCTTTTGTGTTCTGTTGGTGATGCTTCTGTTTGTTGGTCCTGTTCTCTTCCCGAGGTTTTCCATCTCCAGGGTTGCCTGTGTGTGTTTTCTTTATTGCTTCTACTTCTGTCTTCAGTTTTATTCATTTTCTTCCTGTTTGTTTTGTTTGTTTTTCTTGACTTTAAGATATTTATTCCTTTCCCCCCATTGTTTATGTTTTCCTGGATTTTTATTTCATCCAATTGTTTAGGTTTCCAAAATTTATGTAAGGCAGTTATTTACTTTCTCTTTAAGAACCTCTATCCTCTTCATAGAATTGGTTTTAAGGTCATTTTCTTGTGCATAAGTTGTGTTGGAATATGTCAGGGCCACTGCAGTACAATAGTTGGGCTCCATGCTGCCGTATCTCCCGGACTATTGTCTGTCCTACTGGCGTGTAGGTATCTGGGTTGGGGATGAGTGAGTATAGGTCTAGGGCCTGTTTCTGAGTTTGTTTTGTTGAATGGGTGCTTTTGTTCCTTGGTTTCTTGGTCTTCTGGTCTCTGTTGTTTGTATTTCTGTTGGCTGGTGTGGGACCTCCAGTCTGGCAGGGAGTCTCTGTCAGAGTTGGTGGCTGGACTTCTGTAGTTAGCATGGCCTCTGGTCCAGCAGGGATCTCTGATCTTCTGACTGCTGTAGCTTGCATGCACTTGAGCAGCAGGCATCTGCCTCATAGGAGTGAGGGCTCTGCAGCTGAGGAGGGGGAGGGCAGTAGGCACTGTCAGCAGCTTTGGTCCTCTGACTCTGAATAGAGGGAGTGGGAGGGGAGTGTTTAGAGAGCAGGCTCTTTTTTGTTCTGTCTTGTGTGGCCCACATATGAGTAGTGGATATCTGCCCTAGGTGGGGGTAGGGTTATAGCAGGGGGGTGCACAAAAAGAGGATATCTGCAGTATGGGTCTTTGGAATCAGAACCAAGTGCAGGCTCTTACCTGTTCTGACTGGCCTGGCCAGCATCTGAGCAGTAGCTGTTTACCCCATACAGGTCAGTAGAAGAGGGGGTAGGGCATGTGTCTGCAGTATGGGTCTTTGGGCTCTGAACCAAGGGCCAGAGAGTTCTCCCTGTTCTGGCTGGCCTGGCCTGCATCTGAGCAGGTACAGGGTGATCATTACTCTTCATTTTCAACATGCCGCAGTCTAGACTCAACTGGGATGAGTGTCAGTGAGTGATTGTTTGGATCAGTGTGATGGCTGCTCTTGTTGTCAATTTGGCTGTTTCTGGAATCAACTACAATCCAGAAATGGAGGGCACACCCATGAGAGATTATTTTGACTCGGTTTAGAGTGGGCGGATCCATTTCCTGTCCAAACCTTGAGACAGAAAGACACACTCCCTTAATCCAGATCCTGAGGCAGGAAGACACACAGCTTTAATCCAGATCTTGAGGTGGGAAGACTCAACTGTAATCTAGGCCAACCTTCTGCTGACAGCCTATATAAGGATGGGGAAAAGGGAGCTTTTGCTCTTTGCCTCTTGCCCTTGCTTCGATAGCACATCCGACTGGCACTGGAACCTACCACTTTTGGATTTCAGAATAGACTGAAGACTACCCGAAACATCCAGCCTTGTAGACTGAGCTACTACTGGATTTTTAGACTTTCACTCACAGCCAGCCACTGTTGGATTAGCTGAATTGCAGCCTGTGAGCCGTTCCAGAAAATTCCCCAAATATTCATGTTCATGTCATTTTATCTAATCTATACCCATATCATCTATCTACCCAGAGATGGGGGAGGGGAGAAAGGGAGAGGACAGACAGAGAGTCTGGCTATAGAATCCTGACTAATACAGATTTTGGAAATATAGAAATGGGGTATTGCTGTGTTAAATCATGCTTCTACTTGGCAGAACATAGAACACTTTGCCACTTTGGGCTAGAAAAGTGACTGAATACTTTAGCAGGTCTTAACAACACTAGTAGGAACATGTAGGATGATTGTGCTGAAGGTGACTTGAACTGTAGGGGTTTAAATTTTCTGGCTCAAGAAGTTTCAAAGGAGAAGAATATTAGTATGTGGCCTAGAAACTTCTTGTTGTATTTGGGCAGTTTGTGCTTGCTTTCTGCTCTTGTCCAAAAAATCTGCCTGAGGTTAAATGAAAGAGTTCTGAATTAACAGCTTTGGCAGAGGAGATTTCCAGACAGCGTAGCACTGATGGTGCTACTTGTTCATTAGTGACCACACTTATACAGATCTATAATGAAGGGGCAAGCCAAGCAAATACACAATGTACAGTCTGAAAGGAAAGGGGCCACCAGGAAGATTAATGGAGCTAACCCCTGTCCTGAAGGAAATAAAGAGACTAAATACAAACCCAGTGCTAGATGAAAGGAAGGGACTGGAGACCTCAGGGTAAGACCTCACCCAGCTCAGTTTGTGAAAAGGAATTCAAGAAAAGCTTAAGGTTGGGTATGGTGGTGCACACCTTAAATCTCAGCACTCCAGAGGCAAGTACTGGCAGATCTCTGAGTTCAAGGCCAGCCTGGTCTACAGGGTGAGTTCCAGGACAGCCAGGCTTAGGAGGTAAAGACCATGAGAAACAGAAAACAGAGGGAGGTAGAGAGCTAGTGGGTACGAGGACCCATGTTTCATTGTAGAACCCATGTAGAATAAAATCTAGGCATGGGAGTGTAGTGCTCTGACCCTAGCGCAGGGGAGGCAGAGTCCAGCAGGTCCCTGGGGTTTGTTGGCCAGCCTAGAAGAATCAGCCCCAGACCAATGAATGACCATGTCTTAAATTCTCCAGTAATGCCTCAAACAAATCATAATCATTAACAGACACGCCAGGGCTGGTTTCAACTGCAGTACAGAAAACACACAATTAGTGTAATTATGGGGCATAGGATGATATTTTATTACACATGTATGCAACATAAAAACACAAGTAGGAGCTGTAAACATCGCCACGTCTGATCCTCACTATCCCTCCCATGATGGCTGGTGACAAGGTCCTGTGACTGGCACTGTCTCCGGAAGCACAGGGGCAGAAGGATTTGGGGGAGCACTCGGTGAAGGATTTTACGCATTGATGTACTCACGGGGGGGGGGGTGTCAATGGGAACAGTAAATGCAGTGATGTCAAAGCTGGTTGACTAAGCCTCAGCACCCTGTCTGTCAGAGCTGGTTGACTAAGCCTCAGCACCCTGTCTGTCAAAGCTGGTTGACTAAGCCTCAGCACCCTGTCTGTCAGAGCTGGTTGACTAAGCCTCAGCACCCTGTCTGTCAGAGCTGGTTGACTAAGCCTCAGCACCCTGTCTGTCAGAGCTGGTTGACTAAGCCTCAGCATCCTGTCTGTCAGAGCTGGTTGACTAAGCCTCAGCATCCTGTCTGTCAGAGCTGGTTGACTAAGCCTCAGCACCCTGTCTGTCAGAGCTGGTTGACTAAGCCTCAGCACCCTGTCTGGCACAGGGAAGCTTCTTAGTTGAGCCTCACCCCCTTCCTTCACTTTCTTCATTAACCTCTGTCGCTCAAACTGGATCTCTAGTCTTTAAATCAAAGTGTGCCTCCCCAGGGCCTCATGTCAAATCTCTGTCATTATTCTATTCGGCATCCACTGTGGAGCTGTCTGCCATCCCCAAGGTGCTTCCAGGGGCAGCCTTAGGTGTCTGGGGTCAAGCGCTGTGACTCACCTGAGCGTCTCATCTCTGGGCTGATCTCCACTGTGGCATCATGGCACACATCCCTGGATCCCCTGTCACCACAGCCTTCCCTGGGTCTCCTGTCAGTCACCCGTGGTCTTCCCTGTGTCCCCTGCACTGCTATAACAAAATGCTCACAGCCACTAACTTTCTAAGAAGCCCCTTCAGCACGTGAATCTGGAGAGTAACCTGGCCCCGCAGAGGCTCTGCTCTGGGCCCTGTGGTGGGTGGGGGAGCACAGAGGAAGGCTCACCCCGTGAGACAGGAAGTATGGAGACAGACTGGCACTGTACATGCCTTCACAGATATAACCCCAATGGCTTACGGCCTCAGACCAGGTTGCCTGACCGCTTAGACGTCGGCTCCATCTTCAGTACTCTACCCCAGTGACCAAACCTCTGACCACAAGCCTTGAGGGACACTCATTACCTGTGGCCTTCTCTAGATTGTCGCTAGAGTGTGACTGACAGTTGCTTTTCTTGTTGCTGCGACAAAAGCAACTTTAGGAAGGGAAGGTTCACGTTGGCTCAGTGAGGGGACACAGCTCATCATGGAGGGACAGGCATGGCAGCAGGAGTGAACAGCTGGGACTTGGAGGAACAGGAGGCAGAGCAGACAGGGTGGGACCAAGCTATAGCCTCAAGACCCATTTCTGCGACACTTCTTCCAGAAAGCACACTGGCTGGCCATAAGGAAGAGCCTCATCATATATAAGCGGCCTGTCTTGTTTTCTCAGCCCATCCAAATGCTGCCATCTTTCATAGAAAGTTCTGGAAGGATGGTAAAGACGAAGAACATACAGGTAAGCTGAAAATGTAGACATGGCCCCAGCTCCTTTGTGTCTGACTCTTGCTCTTCATCTGGAGCCGTTCACTCACCAAGCCGACCTGATGGAGCTGCTGGCAGCCCTGAGATCACTGCCCCTCTGGACCAGAGCTGGCTGCTGAGCCTCCACTTCATCTGCCAGGATGGTTCTCAGAGAATCATTGAAGATAAGTCTGAACACCATCCAACAGCAGTTATCAACATGGGGCCCAGGCACCTCAGAGGATGCATAAGTCAAACAGTGGGCAAGAAATATGTCTAAATAAAAGCTACTGTGGAAAACATTACGATTTTAGAAGCTCCCTTCTAGATGTGCTTTATAAATAATAAGTAAAATATACTTTGTCATTTCTGAAGTTTACACAACAGACTTCTACTGAGCATTTAGCTCAGAATTTTTGCTAACAAGGACATTGATCAAGAACTTTTGAGAGCTACATTGTGCTGATGGTTCCTGACTTCCCCTAGGTTTGTTGCTGAGACCAGGTTGGTTCACTGGCCCCAGTATTCACTTGGCCTCTTGGGGATGAACAAAACATTAGGTCCCAAGAGCATCACACATGCACAAATGAAATGCAAGCAGAGGAGGAACTGCCTCTCTGGGGCTGCTGAGGCCATGTCAAGGGTCCCCAGCTCTGTGCCATTTCACAGTTGCTGTAGGTGATGGTGCTATTGGAAGTCAGGACGGGGTCATTAGGTCATCGGTAGGAGCCCCAACATGTCTCCAAGAGTGCTCTTGACAGGGTTGCTGTGACCCACTCCCCCCCCCCCCCGCCTCTGTCTAGTACGTTGCCACTTCTTGCTGCCCATCATGATCTGATGCAACCAAGAAGTGAGCATTCTCTTAACCACCAGAGCAGCAGCCCTGAGGCTCCTGGGAGAGTGACAGACCAGACAGAGCCGAGCGTATGAATTTCTGGGCCCAACGGTGAGTCTGTTGCTGTCTTCTTTGATTTTAAGATTTTATGTGCATGAGTGTTCTACCCACATGTATGTGTGTATACCAAATACATGCCTGGTACCCATGTACCAGAAGAGGGCATCAGATCTCCTGGAACTAGATATAGATGGTTTGGAGCCACCATGTAGGTTCTGGGACTCGAACCCTGTCCTCTAAAAAAGCTATTAACCACTGAGCCAACTCTCCAGCTCTGTCTTCCTTCTTACTGAGCCTAATAATCACCTGTCTAGCCACTCAACCAACATGGACTCTGTACTGCTCTGGGAGCTGTACATAGCCCTTGCACTATGGACATCCCAAATTGCATTATCCCCAATCGAGGGACTGTCCTGTGTGGTGTGGACGGCTCTCCTGCACGCTGTAGGTAGAGTACTTAACAGCAGCTCTGTATTTCAGTAGCATCCTCTTCCCGACATATACAGTGATATCATTCACACACACACACACACACACACACATTCACACACACACACATTCACACACACACACACACACACACACACACACACACACACACACACACACACACACACAAAGTGATGTGACCCGCAAAGCTTTCTTGAGGGAGCTCATCATGCTTGGTCAAGAGAGATTAAGATGTTCTCAGGGGCAGTAGCTGTACCTTGTGAAAGAGTTATCGTCAGTCATTGAATAATATGTAATATCCATGCACAGAAATTGATACTCATCTCCCCACCCCGACTGCCTCTTTCTTCCTTTTTTCTACTCTTTCCCACTCCCTCTCTTTTATTTTCTGGCAAGGTATCACTATTTAGCCCAGGCTAGCCTCAAACTCTCTATCCTCCTGCCTTGGCTTCTCAAGTGCTGGGCTCAGAGACATTGCCCCATCAGACCTGGCAGTGGGCTAGTTTCTGACAAGTATACACCCAAAAGCAAAGTTGCTGAGCTGCATACCAGTCAGCGGTAGTCTTCCAAGACATGTGTACTCCCCAGAGATGGAGGGAAGATGGGAGCTGAACTAGAGAGTAGCTAGAGGTCTGTTAGGGTCCTATGGTGTGGGCTATAGGGGCAACATGATGACGTGGAGTTGGGCTTGGGGTGCAGATGGGTTTGGGTGATGTGTGACTTTCTTCCTATGGCTTCTGTAGCACTGGACAGAATGGGCAACAGAATGGGTAGCATGTTTCAGCTGCTAGCCACTCCAGGAGTCAAGGCAGGGGACCCTACCCACTTGAGGCTTCGGGAAGGGACCCTCTCTGGCTCTTCCTGCTTCCGGTGTTAAGTCCAAGTTCTTGTCATCTCTTGACACATGGTTGTACAACTCTATCTCTGTGTGGCACCGCTTCTCCTGAGGCACTGGATTCATGATCTACTCACACTTCATGTCACCGACTGCACCTGCAAAGCATGCAAGAGTGTACTGAAGAGTCTGAACCTGCAATTCAGAGCAGTGTTGAAGGACCTGCTCTCGGCTGTGAGAAGCAGAGCACCAAGACTTGGCAGAGGCCCTGCTGTGATGGGAAGAGACAGGAAGGAAGGAAGTACACACGAGCTTTAACTACTGGCTTCGATTCCTTGTCATGGCAGGGAGACTATGGAGAGAGTTGGGTCCACGACCTTGAGCTTTTGTTTGAGTTGAACCAGCCTGAAGGTTTTACTTGTACCTCAATAGGTAGCTACTGTGTTGGTGAATCTAGATAGGGTACAGACCCCTGGGTAAAACTGTCCAGGCACAGTAGAGTAGCCATCATGGGGTCCACAACACTCAGAGGAAGAACAGGCTGCATTTGTAGACCCAGCAGCTGTGTTGCTGAGAGAAATCAAAATTGTGTTCTGTGTGTTCGGAGAAGTGGGCGGAGTCTCCCGCTCATCTCTTCTAACTGCTGTCGACTGGGAGTCTCATGGGTGCACGAGCCACACCTCAGGGGACTGGGAGTCTCATGGGTGCACGAGCCACACCTCAGGGGACTGGGAGTCTCATGGGTGCACAAACCACACCTCAGAGCAGGCCTGTCCCAGTGGACCAACTCTGGGATTTTGTAGGCTTTTTGTCTAATTTTGGTTTGGCCATTGTGGGTTTTAGAGTGTGAAGATGGTGTTGCAAAACCCAACATTAGAAAATTTTGGTCTGGTATCTGTCTTGTTTTGGCTTTCTGGGAGGGATAAGCACCCTCCACAGGAATTTTTCTTGAGAGCATCCTGCGAAAGGTACCGGGTTCTAGAAGGGTCTCAGAAATACTTCTGCTGCTGGCAACCTTAACCTGGGAGAGTCTTCTAGAAGCCCCTCCTATGAGAGTAAACTGAGGTATCATTGGGAAGGAGTACCTGCCTGGACAGAGCTGGAAATGGAATAAACTAGACAGGAGTCTCAGACTCCTTATTTTGATTTTCATTTTTGTGGGGTTTTGTTTTTGTTTTAGAGAGTGAAACAACATAAAGCTAAGTGGGTAGTGAGGTCGGATCTGGGAGGAATTGAGAGAAAGGAAAACATGATCAAATATATTGTATGAAAAATGTTTTAATGAAAAGTTATAAAAATAAACCTGCTGTGGGGGGAATGATGGCAGCTTGGAGGGTCAAAGGTTTATCTTGGAAAATGAGCTTCTGGTTGGGCTTAGTGAATGAATGAGGCACAGAAAGTGGGATGGACCAGCAGACCAGCATATGCAAAGAACCTGGGGTAGATAAAGATGTGGCTGGCCTGGGAACAAGACCAGGAAGATGGAGGCAAGGGAGTAAGGGGAGAAAGGCTGAAGGTAAGTTGGAAAAGCAGGCTCAGGCCAATGTCTGAGATAGAACTGAATGGATCAGTAGAGCCAGGAAGGGCCACACAGCTCCTCCCAGCACATGGTGCTGGTCCCCACTGGACTCTCAAGGCCCATGACTCTGCTTTGTGGAATACTTATGTTTCTTCTCCCACTGATGTGGTCCCCCTGCCTGCAGCTTCTCAACATGGCCCCAGCCCAGGAGGGCATGTGGGGAAGGCCTGGTCTAGACTTCAGGAGCAGCTGCTCTATAAGGGGTACAGTGATTTGTTGAAACAAGCCTTTTAGAGGTGATAAAGTTATTTAGGACCTTGTTGGTTCCAGAGTGTGTCTTCCAGCACGGCCGTGCTGATTCCTCCTCATCTGCCTGTGTCGGGACTGTGTGGAAAGGAACCTGTCATGAGGATGGGATGAACATTTTTCCGTGTAAGATTATTATTCTATTCCACTTTACCAAGATGAGTCTAATACTACAAGTGACTCCCACAGTTTAATTCAAACAAGGCTGTGTTAGCTGAACCACATCTTGATGTGTAGTGTGTTGCCTGAAGTGATAAGCGAACCTCCTAAACTTCAGAGGCTTTCTTGTGATCCCAGCTGTCAGTAAAGAATGCAGACAAAGGAGCCACAGAGAAGAGGCTAATTTAGAAAATGCCATTTAATCCCCTCACTGAAAAGCCCTCTCTCAACCAGATCGTAACAAAATCCACAGCTTATTCCAAAAGAAAAATTTAATACAAGAGATTTTAGAAAATTAAACACATTTGTTTAAAAAGTCTATTGTGTAAACCTTAACGTAAGAGGGGAGTTGGGATAGCACATGCTCAGATCTCTGGGCTGTTTGGGCTGGAGCAGCCACAGAGACCTTTCCAGGGTGGATGGGGAGACTGACCAGGGCCTTCACTCCCCTGGAGTTCCCAGCTCTCAGGTCCTCTTCCCTGGTGTGCTCGGCAACCCTACAGCTCTGTGCAAACCACTGTCACGTGGCCTATGTCCCACTTCTTGCGGCCTTCCCAATCTGTCCTACAGATGAAAACGAAAAAGAAACACAAACAAACCTCCATGTGGTCAAGTGGTCGCCTCCTGGTAGGGGCAGAGCTGAGCAGCTGCAGGTGGCTCTGGGACAGGGGGGCAGCTGTGTTCAGAGCAGAACAGGGCCCCAGTGAGAAGTGAACCTGAGGCCAGTCCGCTGCCACTGCGCCCTCTCCTCTCTCCACCCACTGCCTAGACTTTACTTCAGGCGCATCACAGAGACCACGGATCACAGCAACAGGGCCTGAACTTTTTGGCACAGAAAAATTAGGCAAAATATACAGTACTACCGTTGTGCAAAGTTAGCAGAACCAACCTAAACAGCACACACTTAACACTACCTTTAGTGGAATAATGCACGATTGTTTGAAGAATGTTTGTTACGATAGACCTTGTTCATAAGGAGGCACTTGCCTTCTGGTCACGGCTCTGGGGTGGGGAGCAATGTCTCTAGTGGGAACGCTGGGCAGTCAGGACTGTTATTGCCATGAGCATGAAGCTCCTCCCCCTTGCATGCTTCCCAGACTGTGGAGCAGGCAGGGGCAGGGCACCATGGTGAGACTACCTGCTCCTGAGTAGTCCTGCTGGCAGGAGAGCTAAGTCTCTCAGGAGCGCCTCAGCTGAGCATATCAGGTGGGTGGGTGCAGGCTGCCAACCTGAGGGAGTCTGGTGGCGGGCCTGCGACCTCTCCTCAGGGGCCAGTTGTGTCTACAGGTTACACAGACAGCTGGAAGAGATGACACAGTAACCAAGGCCCAGGACACTGGGACTTGCCCTCAGGACATGTGAACCATTATAGAAACAAAGTTTTAGCAGTCACAAGAATGCCAAGGCCACAGTCAGGATGAGAATTAGGCAGCAGTCTCCTGAAGAGCTGAGGTTGTATCAGGCTGAGTGAGCATGGCTCTGCACTTCTCTCTGGACTCTGGGTCTCAGATGTGGGAACACCGTGGTAACAGCCTTCCATCACCTGACCCTGCACTGAGTCCAACATGCTCTTGTGAGGTATAAGACTGGTAACCTGGAACCAAGAGTTTGCTGGGTTTCTGTGGAAGCATGGTGTGGGCAGGGCTGGAGTGTGGCTCACCGAAGAGCTTTTGTCCAGCACTTGCAAGGCCCTAGATGGGGGAAAGGACTGGGTAGGAGGCAGATGTCAGAACAGGGCCTATGAAGTCCCTGGAACGGAGCCTTTATATTCACACTATGGCAGAGTCGGGCATGTTTCCCATAATTAATCCTAGAAAACCAAGGCCTCGAGTCTGGGTGCCTGCCTGCCTTCCCTTTCCTTCCCCCTCCCCTCCCTGCTTTGGCTGTGGTGCTGAATGTGGAAGATGGTCCTGTGCCGTCTGCAGTGAGAGCCTCTGATGCGTAGGAGGTGTACCAGAACATGAGTATCGAGTACCCCAGCTCAGGAGGTGGACTGGGGGCTGCCATAGTCTCAGTTTTGCATGCTTCCGTTTGCCCAACTGAAAACTGCACGCCCAACCCACACTCTGGGTGTGGTGTTTGTGTGGAGCCTGAAACATCTTAGGCACACAGGAAGGGAGCCATGTTGGCTTTCTAGGGCTGAGAACCCTCTTGGCTCCTCCCTTTCCAGCAAGGTGAAGAGGGTATCCCTCCCGCCCCCCAGCTCCTGCCCCTGACCATGAGGGAGGGCAGCTATGTTCTTCCTCACCTGTGCCCCCATGTCTGTCCCAAGGCACCCTCTGTCCAGGCTTCTCCCTGCACTCGGAAGTCCCTCTGGCTTCCGGGGTTTTCCAAGGCACCAGGGAAACTCTGTTTCCTTAGACCTCTTGCCAAAGTCTAGCTTTGAGCCTCAGCCCTTCAAGTTCACATTCAGGCTGCCTTCACCACCGCCTAAGTAGTAGCCCCTTGTGAACTCCTTCCTTGGCAGGCAGAGTGTACACTGCTTGGTACATCCTCCAAGCTATATGAAGAAAGCAAGGAGGTTCTGACCTAGGGAGACAGACCACCCCTGACAGTGGGTTCTGAGAATCAGGGGGACCCAGGCTTGATGCCAAAGGGAGGCAGATGTAAAGCATCTGGATCGAATTCCACTCCGTGCACCCGAGCCCTGGTCTCTAGGATGGACCCTGAGATGAATGCAATAGAACCGCTCGTGGGGACACAGCACTCCGCTCCCTCTGAGATGTCAGGGACAGTCACTCTCTGCTCAGTTCTGGGACTGGGTCTGAGAGGCAACAGGGCCAGCCTTCCACAGCAATGCACAGAGCCAAGTCTCTAGTGACACGAGATCACAGCCAGTTTTCAGGCTGTCGCTGAGGGCTGTGCTGGAGGGTGGAGCCCATGACGGGGGAGGGGGGAGGATGGTTCCTCAAGGACAAAGTCACTGCCAATGCCTTTGCTAGGCCACTAGATGAAGAAATCACATCCATACCAGCCATGTGGCAGTGCTGTTGGGTGTCTAACCACCAGAGGGGGAAGAGGACAGGGAAGGAGACCCCAGCCACAGGCTGCAGCAGGCAGGTGCGTCAGGAAATTCAAGAGTGTAACAGTCATTCTAGTCCCCACATGAGAAAGTGTCACAGGTGGCATCTGAAGGGTTCTTCTGCCGTGGGTCGTGCGTCTCAACCAGGGGTCCGGGCCCAGCCTGGCACCCACTGTCCTGTTGGCTGACCCAGAGGGGGTGACAGCCATCCCTGGGCACCCTGGGGGTAGTGACAGTGTCCCCATCTGTGTCTGTCCTGTGAGCAATGCTTTGCTCTAAGGACAGAGACCCAGCAGCTAAAACTGACCAGTTTAATTGGGTGGCATGTGGCAGCAGGAAGGGTGTGTTCTCTGTGGGAACATGGCCATCCTGCCAAGGTATCCAGGGCCAGCTGCCATGGCAAAGTTGAGCACAAAGTGGCTGGGGGCTGAGAGTCCACCAAGGTCAGAGGTCAGAGGTCAGAGGTCACCACTTTGAGGCTCCACGTTGCGCACCTCCCTGGGGTGGCCTCGGGACAGCTTAGGGAAGCGGGAAACGACTTTGGGCCTGCTGCTCTTGCTCAGCGGTTCTCCGGGTGGGGTGATGTCCCTGCAAGACAGGAGGAGATCTGATGAAGTTAGAGCTTAAATGCAATGACACAGGTAGGGAACGGGGCCACATATGAGACCAGCAGAGACACAGAGCTCTAATTGGTCAGTGTAACTGGAAGAAATGAGGTATGTTTTTACGTTTTAAGCAGCCTGGAAGGCCCACTAACCTGGGCTGTCTGAGCTGGTTTTAGGGACCATGCAGGAGCCTGTTTTGAGGCTGTCACCAGCCAAGTGCTCTCTCTGTCACACATCCCTTCATCTCATGGCAAAGCCTCATCCCAGAGCTGCAGCTGCCGTGGGTGTGCCCGTGCCTGCCCACTATCCCAGCATCCCTACGAAGCACATACATTTGGGGATGGAAAACAGGAGGAAACATGGCCACCCGTCCGAATTCCGGCCTCAGACGGTGACTCTCAGTCATGTGCCTTCCCTTCACAGTGCTGATGCTGAGCCTGGCCCCTCAGTTCCAAAGGCTTCAATTTTAACTCAACCTGTAGTTCTGAAAGTCTAGCAACAAACCCACACACTGAACATCACAACTTCACAACTTCAGCCTGGCCTCTGAGCACGTGCCTGGGTCATTCCACTCCGCATGGCAGGCAGGGGGTGCTTACATGCTGCCAGACCTTGTATGTCTTGGACAATCCTGGAGTCCCCTCACTCACTGGGTACTTCCTATGGTTCCTCAGGTGTCACATTGAGGATGACTTCTCAGGATAGTGATGGCTGTGTCCACAGAACTGCACAGCATCCTTCAGACCATGCGTGCCACCAAGGCCTGGAAGATTTCTTGTGCTAGCAACTGCAGGTAAAGCTTTATTGGGACATGACCATGTCCGGTTACCTCCCTATTGGTTTTATTCCCACAGTATCAGCAAAGGTGAGCTACTGTGTCACAGAGTGACCTGCAGAGCAGGTCCTACTTCCAGTTCACTTTCCAGAGAGGCTGGCAGGCCTCACGGGTGCTGCCTGCAGGGGCAGAGCCGGGCAGGTCTCCATCATCCAGCTGGGAAGAGAACATCCCAAAGCCCACGTGTTAGTCTGGTGGGGGAAGAGACCTTGTTGCTACCCTAAGCTGTCTCACTCAGACCTGGGAGTGTGTCAGGTGGGAGGTGGATACAGACTTGTAAGCCTGCATCACACAGGAGGATGCTGAGCGGATACACTTGGGGTCCGTTCTGGGCTCATAAAAGTGGTTCTCAGCTCAGGTGTGCTCCAGAGCTGCCAGACTTCAAAGAGTACTCAAGCCAAGCTGCAAGACTCATTTAAAGTTTGCTGCAAAGTCCAGGGTGAGAACCAGGAAGCAGACAAAAATCAAAGTGCCAATCAATACAGGAGCAAATCCACTGGTCACTGACAGTAAAGTGGGTTTTGGTGGGCTGGCAAACTGTCTGGCCTTTGAGATGTGATTTTGGATTGTCTCTAGAGGAGGCATGCAAGTCATATTAGGAGGCCAGAGGGCTCTACAGTACTTCTCTAGAAGCCGAATGACACTCTCTTCATTCCAGACGAGGCCTCACCCAATAACACAGCTCACTGCAGCTGGAAGCCAGAGCTCAGCGGAGAAAACCCCTAGAGCAGGGCACGGCCACCACGCTCTGTTCCTCCACTGCTCACCTCACAGTTCATTTCCGGCTAAATGCGGTGAGTACATCAGCCTCCTTCCCAGGCTTCCTCCCAGAATAAAGCTATTAAATGTTCAGACAGAAGAAGGTGGCTCATAAAAAAGACCTCTGCATTTTCCTTAGAAGGCAAAGGAGAGGTGGCCAGAGAGACTGCTTCTCTGTCTCTGCTAGCTCAGTTTTCAGCCTCAAGCCTTTTGAAAGGTGGGACCTTAGTTCATTACTTCCTGGAATGGGTGACACAGAAGCAAGTTGAAACAGGAAGGCAGAAGTGAGTGGCAAGTGCATGTCCCTCCAGCCCTGGCCTCCAGGGGACAACCCCCTTTGCTCTGAACATACCTTCCTTGAGCTACCTACTGTATAGTGTGTGTGTGTGTGTATGTGTGTGTGTGTGTATGTGTGTTTGTGTGTGTGTGTGTAACTTACATACTGCTTTCCTTGTTAATTCTACAAACAGAAAATGTGCACCATGCTGCCTCTTGCTTCTAATGCCAGCGATACATCCTTGAGCTGCTTCCTAGAGGTCGGGAGGGCTTCTAGGTAAATCTGGAGGTAAGGCTCACATCAGATGTGCCTGAGAGCCAGGAAGGTGTTCTCCTGCCCTACCAGGGCCCCCTGCCGTGCTGTTTTGACCCTGATCACAATAGGCTCCTTAAATTGTTTCTTCCATTAGGAGATTCTGGCAGAGTTACTGTAGCTTAAGAAGGAACTGCTTGTGGACCCATCAGAAGTACCAGAGGTCCAGAAGAGGGACACAAATTAAAACTGACTCTCTAGATACCAGTGTTGTCCCTGAGGGCATGGTCTTGGAAGGTAGAGGACTCCTAGGAGTCATGGAAGGGTGTCAAGCAGAGAAGATAGTACACTCAAGGGCAGGGGAACCAACCAGTAGTCACCATAAACTTCCAACACGATCCTGTTCTAATGCGTTTATGAGTCCCACCTCCAACGGGTGTCCTCCAGACATTATGGTTGGGTGACAAATGCTACATCCAGACAGAACTGTGCAGAGACAAATGATCCACCTCTGTCTTGGGAGCAGTGAGGGCAGACTGCTATGAGATGTCTAAGATGATGCTGAGGCCTTGCTCCTGTGGGACTACACTGACCTCTGCCCTTTATCTTGTGGGATCACTGGATACGACCCTTTCCCAGGCTGCCAGAACACCAGACACCACAGAGCAGACAATCAGGCTCTTGCAAACTACAGGGTTTTTTTAGACAAGGTCTCACTCTGCAGCCTTGTCTAGTCTAAACTCACGATGTAGAGCAGGCTAGCTCCAAACTCATAGACCCACCTGCCTCTACACTCCCAGTACATGTGTCACCCCACTAGGCACCAGCTGCTATTTGAAGGCAGCTCTGCCTTCATTCTGCACCTGCTCGAGCTAAGCCACAGGAGGCAGACAGGGAGTCTGTGAAGCAGGGTCAGCTAACCTAGCCTACCCTCTTCTAGGCCAAGGGCACAGAGATTAGAGTTTGCTTTTATAGCCTAATTCAGATCTCCAAGAAAGTGTCTCAAAATCTTCAGCCACCTTAGATGTAGGAACAGCTCACCCTTGAAGACACAGTGGGATCAATCATGGGAGTTAGATTTCTTTGGGGCACCTTTACAGACCCAGAACCAAGAAGTGATCATTCAGGCCACATGCTGGGCAGGACTGCTTAACAAGCAGGGTTTCCAGTGCCCAAACCTAACCTCTGCCTTTGTCTTGTGGAATCCCTGGGTATTTGCATCTGTATCCTAGCAACTGCCAATGCTTACAAATGGCAATTGTGGTTAAAATCCTGTCCTCCTTTGAAGTGAGTGGCCAGGTCTCACATCTTCAAGCTTCCAGAGAAGGGGCTCCTGTTATAAACTGGGTCAGAAATGATCAGTATGATCAAGATTCAGGACCTGCATACAGATGGCTGAGCCCCCAGAGAAATCTTGCAATCTTGTAAGCCCTAAGCCTGCCACATACTTTCACCTGCTGTCTGGGAAGGGAACACCTGGTGATCTCTTGGGCAGATAGGGTGGTGCACTCTGGAATTGGGTCCTTTCCAGCCCAGTGAGAGGTGCAGGTGATCTTCATCAAGACTCAGGACCCGCCCCCAGATGGCTGAGACCCCAGAACTGCCTTGCAAGCAGTCTTCTGCCTGAGCCCACAGGGAGCTTGCCACACACCTTACAGGCTGTCTGGGAGGGATCTCCCGGAGCTCCTGGAGGACAGATAGTGTGGTGCACTCTGGAAGCCTTTCTGGCTCAAAAAGAGGGCCGGGTGACCTTCATCAAGGTCAGGACCAGCCTGCAAATGGCTGAGCCCCCAGAACAGCCTCACAAGAACTCTCCCACGAGACAGAACGGAGTCAAGGCCATCAGAACTCACTGCCTGCCCACAAAGAGCCCAACAACCAGAAGCAATTTCCTTCATGAGCCCATGGGTCCTCAGATATACAGGAGAGACAAGCTCCAGTCAGAGACAACAAGATCACCTATAATCACAGATAACAAGATGGCAAGAGGAAAGTGAAAGAACCTAAGCAATGGAAAACAAGACAACCTGGCAACACCATAACCCAGCTCTCCAACCACAGCAACTAGTGGATTGCCAAACATACCAGAAAAATAAGACTTAGACTTGAAATCATACTTCATGATGATAATGGAGATCTTTGAGAAGTGCATGAGTAACTCAAACAATTACAGGAGAACCAGGAGAAATCACTCAAAAAAAAACTACAGGAAAACACAACCAAACAGAGGAAGGAATTGAAAATGGAAATAGAAACAATAAAACACAAAAAGAGACAACCCCGGAGATAGAAAATCTAAAAAAGAAATCAGGAGTCATAGATGCAAGCATCAACAACTGACTACAAGAGATGGAAGAGAGGATCTCAGGAGCAGAAGACAACATTGTAAACATAGACAAAACAGTCAGAGAAGATGCAAAAACCAAACAGCCCCAACCCAAAACATTCAAGAGATCCAAGAAACAATGAGAAGACCAAACCTAAGGATAATAGGTGTAGAAGAGTAAAGACTCTCAACTAAAAGTCACAGTAAATATCTTCAACAGAATCATAGTAGAAAACTTCCCTACCCATAAGAATGAGATGACCATGAACATACAGGAAGCCTACAGAACTCCAAATAGATTGAACCAGAAAAGAAACTCCTCTGGACACATAATAGTCAAAACACTGAATATTCAAAAGAAAGAAAGAATCCTAAAAGCTGTAAAGAAAAAAAGACAAGTAACATATAAAGGCAGACCAATCAGAATTACACCCAACTTCTCAACAGAGACTATGAAAGCTAGAAGATCCTGGACAGACGTCATACAGAACCTAAGAGAACGCACATGTCAGCCCAGGTTACTATATCCAGCAAAACTCTCAATCACCATAGATGGAGAAACCAGGAGAAAAGCAAATTTAGACAATATCTGTACACAAATCCAGCCCTACAAAGGATGATAGATGGAAAAATCCAACACAAGGAAGAAAAAAAAATCATGCAAGGAAACCAAAAGAAGAAAAGCACACACACATAAGTCTACCTCTAACAACAAACATAACAGGGAACAACAATCACTATTCCTTAATATCTCTTAACATCAATGGACTCAATTCCCCAATAAAAGACTTAGACTATCAGACTGGATATGTAAACAGGATCCAGCATTTTGCTGCATACAGGAAACTCATCTCAGAGACAAAGACAGACATTCCTCAGAGTAAAAGGCTGGGAAAAAACCTTCCAAGCAAATGGTCCAGGAAACAAGTGAAGTAGCCACTCTAATATCAAATTAAAATAGATTTTCAACCAAAAGTTATCAAATTAAAAAAAAAAAAGGTAAGGAAGGACACTTTTTACTCATCACAGGAAAAATCTATCAAGATGAACTCTCAATCTTGAACATCTATGCTCCAAATACAAGGACACCCACATTTATAAAAGAAATCCTACTAAAGTTCAAAGCATATATTACACGACACACAATAATAGTGGGAGACTTCAACGCCCCACTCTCATCAATGGACAGATCATGGAGGCAGAAACTTAAAAGAGACACAGTCAAACTAGCAGAGGTTATGGACCAACTGGAATTAACAGACATCTACAAGACATTTCATCCTAAAACAAAAGAATATACTTTCCTCTCAGCATGTCACGGTACCTTCTCCAAAACTGACCATATAGTCGGTCACAAAACAGGCCTCAACAGATACAAGAAGATCAAAATACTGCCATGTATCCTATCAGATCACCATGGCCTAAGGCTTGTCTTTAATAACAACTAAAACCCACAACCGCATGGAAGCTGAACAATGCCCTGCTCAATGATAACATGGTCAAGGAAGAAATAAAGAAAGAAGACAGCACAACACACCCAAACTAATGGAATGCAATGAAAGCAGTACTAAAAGGAAAACTCACAGCTCTGAGTGCCTCCAAAAAGAACCTGGAGAGAGCATACACTAGCAGCTTTCAGACAGCATGCCTGAAAGCCCTAGAACAAAAAGAAGCAGATACACCCAAGAGAAGTAGAAATAATCAAACTCAGAGCAGAAATCAACCAAATAGAGACAAAAAGAACTATACAAAGAGTCAACAAAACCAAGAGCTGGTTTCTTGAGAATATCAGCAAGATTGATAAACCCAGGGAGGGCATATTTTCCCAATGTAGGGGAATGCCAAGGCAATGGGGTGGAGGAATTGCACCTTTGTGAAGGCAAACGGAGGGGGAGGGGTGATGGGAGCGGGCAGGAGGGAAAGGGATAACATCTCAAATGTCCAATACAGAGTATCTAATAAAAAAAAAAAGAAAGAAAAAAAAAGAAATGATCAGTGCTCACCCGACCCACCAATGCAGTCAGTGACGTAGCACAAGGACAGAACATGTGCTTCACGTGTGCAATGCCTGTTTCCAGTAAAAACAAAACAAAGAACCAGACCACCCACCACCAGCAGCAAAAACCAGCACCAAAGTTAGCAACAAGCAAGTGAGCTGGCCACATTCCACAGTTCTTAACCAGGGTAAACAAGCAAGGACCTTCCTGCATGCCCTAAGATACAGGCAAAGACATCACTGCCCTGCTTACTCTGCAAAGGCTCTTCACTAGCCTGGGACAGGGGTTTCTGCCATCTATCCATAGGGCCTGCAGGACGGTGGAACCCTGCAGTGGGGATGGCTCCATGCAGGGTAGGTAGGACCCCATCTAGCCCCACAGCTTGGTTCTCCTACTTTATGGCAATGGCAGCAGAGGAGGCTCAGGCTCTGAGGTCTCAGTGGGACACTGTTAAGGAGTGCCAGTGCCAGATGTCTACAGGCAACATCTGCCTCATCTTCAGAGCCTCCCTGCTCTGCTGCCATCAACCCAACTGGCAGGCCTGGAGGTTACTGCAGGGGCACCCAACACAGTGGACAAACCTCTGGGCACCTAAGTACTCCAGCTGAGCTACATGACATTTTCATATCGGCCTGTCTGTCAGTCAGCAGGGGCCATGTCATTCATCCCACAAAGATGCTGCCCTTCCTCACACTCCTGTACAGACCCACTGACAGTGTTGGAGAGGTCCGAGGCCTAGGGGAGAGAAACCAGGGTTCAGAAAGGGCACATGAGTGTCAAAGCATCTAGGTACTTACGTTAGATATGCCCCTCCTCTCCTGCTGGCCCTCTCCTGCCCAACACTCAGGGCTTAGCAGCAGCTGCTTCTCAAGCACAGTGCAAACCCTGCCAGGCCTTGATTTCTCTGCCCCCTGCCCACAGTTGGCTATACTTAGAATGGAGTCGTTGAGACCTTGAGTTATATAGGCAGAAAATGGCCCCAGGGAAGACTTCTGTTTGTGGCAACACCTAATTGCATTAATGTTGCCACTGGCTTCACAGGCCAAGGGTTCAGCCCTAAAGATCAAGATGGGGACCAGCTTAGGCTGAAGACAGTGGACAGAGGTGACAGAGGACGAGGTGAGCCTCTGCCAGCCCATCTAATGTGCCACTTCCAGTATCTGGACACTCTGGGCTGCACTTGCCTGGAGGTGTATGCCTGGGCCACCTGCTTCCCGTGTAGCAGCTTCTATTCTCGCCCCCAGGGTGGCAGAGGATACTCTAGTCTGGAAGATTCCATGAACATCACGCCTTCCCTGCTGGGCTGTGTCCCTCAGCTTCTAGAAGCAATCACTTGGGAGTGTGCTCCACACACCTCCTTCATGGGCTCCTCTTTACCTACTGACATCTCCCAGGTACAGCTGTGAGTCCTCTCCCGTAAACTACTCGTCCTCAATGACCTTACCTAACTTGGGATGCCAGGTGCCTGCACGGACAGCTCTTCAGTTTATGCCTCTGTCTGTGGGTTCTGGATGCACTACCTGCTCCGCACGAGTGTCCAAAGGCCTCACAAAGCCCATCCCTTGCATCTCTGAGTCATCATTTACTACTAGAGGGCAACTCTGTGCTTCTAATCCCTCATGCCAGCAACGTTGCCTCTCTCATCCACACCCAGAACACCAGTGCTCCATTCTAAACACAGCAGAACTAACAGCTGCACCTACCCCTCTCACCTCCCCAGCGTCTTGGCACTCTGACCACCATGCAGAAAACCTGTGGTTTTCTCTACCTGGTCCTGTCTCTATCCTGTGTCCCATTACCTTTGAGGGCTTCTCTAACCACACTAACACATCCATACCAGGCCTGTGCCCACTGGTCTCTGAAGCAACCACCAGCTGGTATGCATGGGCCCCCACCCCAGGCTCAATGTCTATGTCCCTAGCCATAGGTGGGGACATGCCTTGCCTTAGCACTGCCAGCACGCTTGGCATGCATTAGGTGTCCACCCTGTACTTGGTGAAGGGCAGCCACTACTCTGGCTGTGCTCCTGGCCAGCCTGGGCTACTTACTACACTGACAGATCCTAGGGCAAGCTAAGTTGCCTGGTCCTTTGAGCACTGGGACTAATTTGAACCCTTTGATTCTATAAATGTGTGTGTGAAGTTTTCCTTTTTTTTTTTAAGCAAGGAAGATAGCTGCTTAAACATCTCTAATTTTCTCATCATGTTTTGTTCATTTTTTAGTCAAAATAACAGTTTGAATCACAGCAGTCCTGTGGGTAATAAGAAACAAAGATTTTCCCCTCTTGTTCGTGGTAATTGTTTATAATTACCAATCAATCAATCTAGTATTCATATTCCCCTCACTGTATCCTTCATGGGGTTGAAAGGAAACATGGGGTGCATGATTAGAGCACCTACTATGTGCCTTCCGTACTCATGGCTCCAATGCTGCCGTCCCATACAGTCATGTGAGCATCTCCATGTTGTGGGAGCACATGCGAGTGTTTCGGAAGCACAAAGACAGACTGAGCCCACCATGGCCTCATTGTTCCCGTCCCATACACTGAGGAGGGCTGACCCCAAAAATCAGAGTCCTGGGAGAGGCCCACATCAGCCCTTTACTGTTGGACAGTAGCTATCCCAGCTTGTCCCTGATTCAGGCCCCTCTTAGAAGTAACTTGTTCCAGAGAAGGTTCTCTTTCTCACTGGGGTGGTCCAGCAGCCATGGATGATCTGGAAACTACAGTAGGCAATGAGAAGACCCGGCTGGGGGCCTGAGGGCCCCCTCCTGCTGACCGCAGTCCACATGGGTGAGAACCACTGGTCATCATGCGGAAGCACCCTTAGGTGGACTGTGGCCGTCTCTCTCTCTTCCAACACACTCCGTGGCCTGACTGCCATTTCATTCTCTAATGGCAGGGACAGCTCCCCAGGACCAGGGCCTGAGCTGTGGAGTCTCACATCACTGAAGTCCAGGCCTGCAGCTGGCTATGTTCTCAGTCTAGTCACGTCCAACAGGTTTCCGATTTCCCACCTGTGCTGAGGGGTGACTGGAGGAAATGAGCCATTGTGGGTAATCCCCAGAGTTACTAGAGGGTGAGTGGAAACCACTTCATGGCTGGCTGAAGAAGTCAGAAGAATCAGTGACTGTCTCCAGACCATTTATATGACACCATTTCTGTATGTATGCTCAACCATGACCCTGGTGTGAAACTTGGCCTCTTGGGTAAGGGTCAAGAGTCCAGGAAAAGCAAGTTACTAAAGGTTACCAGAAGGTTCCATGACTCTCCCTGGTCAGTTCATTCCAGCTGAGTGTCAGGACGCACCATCAGAACCCCTGGCCACCATCATCACTTCTTTACCTCCTGGGCTTAGAGAGAGTTCTGCAGGAGGAAAGCCTGGGCAGCTAGCTGTCTTTGCTCACCAGCTACAGCCTGAGCCTGTCCCTTACTGTGGTTGACTCAGCCACTCAGCTGGAGGTATGTCTGAAGGCCCCTCCATGGAGCTCTGATGGGGTTGGTGACTCTGCCAGGGATGGGAGCCAGGCTGTGTGGGCATCCTATACATGCCAGGAGGCTCAGCAGGGGCAGAAAGCAATACATAGGTGTTCTAAGTTTCTCACACAACCCGTGAGAAGGAATCCCCAGCCCCAGTGCACAGCACACTGGCCCCTTCCTCCCACATCACCCCTGCTCAACCTGTGAGTTAGTGTGGGCTGACTGACCCTCTCCCTTTGCCCTAGATGTGATCCAAGGAGAGGCATCTGGGGCCCCGCCAAGAGAGAGTTAACTCCAGGGCCTCATCTGAAGTGGGAACAGTGCTCAGACTTGGAGCCACCAAGACCTAGGACTGATGTTCTCTGCAAAGCAGTATCAAGGCAGTGGGTATCTCGGTGGAAGCCCAGTGAGATAACCACTTATGGTCACCCTAAACAGCACATTTTAAAGTTGGAAGGGAAGGCTGTGTGACTACCTGACTCACAGACAGAAAAGCTGTCACCATGACAGTGTGGCACCATGGTGTCAGCGCCCTGTGTGCTGTCACCACACCTCTGCTATTACGGGGTGGGGGTACTTTTTTTTTTCACTAACCCTAAATTGGATGGAGGGTATTGTGCCAAAAATAACCTAATCTGCTTCCCTTTCTCCAAACTGGATTTTCTGAGGTTCCACTGTTTAAAAATAAAAGCCAAGAAGTAGGGCAGGCAACTGTAGCAATGTCTGTGGCTGCCGAGCTGTATTCTCTGGGGACTCAAGTGACACTCTGAACACAGGAAGCCAGGCTGTGGCTGCAGTTAGAATGGCACCCTGCAAAGCACACACTTTGAATATTCTTAGGCCTCTGAGGTCTTTGTGACTCTGAGCCCTGTTTTACAGGTAAGGACACTAGGGCAGAGAGTGAGCCAGGCCACCAGGCACTGAAGGTCTAACATCTGACTGGAGGTTTATGCATTCTTCATTCGCATGGCTACAGTGTGATGTGGCCAGAGTTCCACCACTGCAGTCTGTCGTGAACATGCTTGCTGTGCCCCTGACATCTCAGAATACCACACAATCTCTGCCCTCTTGCACACCCCCACTAGTGATACCAGCACCTGTCACAACTGCAGCTCTTGTGCAGCCCCACCTCAGCGTGCCAAATGCCAACACTGTTTGCAGAAGGGGAAATGGAGGCACAAGCCCATAGAGGGGCAAGTCCACAATCACCAGGTTAGTGAATAGGACACAGCCTCAGGACACACTCAGCCTAAAGCTCCCCATCTCCACAGATGCCAGTACTGAGCCCTTAAGAAAAAAGGTGCCAAATGTCTGTGCCAAGTGGCAACAGGATGGCTGTTTCCTGTTGTGTTTGCAGGTTCTCAACCTGCCTTCCCAGAACAGGTGGGTGAGACACACCTGCAGCCCGTGAACAAGAGGAACCCAAGCAGCTTTGCTCCTCTCCCCCAGGTAGCAGCCTATGCCCGCCCCTTAGCTGCGCTGCTGAGCTGCCGGATCACGGGCCTCAATGTTCTAGGGCCATCTAGCATACCCTGGGCATACTGGACACACGGGGGACACGAAAGGGCTGTGGTTCCCCAGCAAGCTAGCTAGGAACAGCAGGTCAGGTAAGTGAAGGGCAGACATCTGAGGCCCTGCTCCGCACTATGCCAGAACCTCAAGCTCCTCACTGTATCTTCCTCAGCCTCGTTTTCCAGGCCTTTCTGAAAGCCCCAGAGTGCAGGCTGAGGTAGGCTTCCTGTGGCATCACTTGGAGGGACTGTAGCAGGCACAGCTTGTACCCGGGGAACTTCCCCAGGAAATGGAGAGCAGCCACATGCCCCAGCAGGCTTTATTCTGACTTGGGCAAGAGGACCCCCTACTGGAAACCCTGAACCTGGCAATGGTGAACTAGTAAGAGAACATAAAAGCTTTCTGCAGCGCGTCCTCTGAAGCACGTCCTCCCTCGTGCTCCCAGATTCCATGCCCCAGCGGCACACTGCGTTACTTCATTCTCATGTTTGTTTTCTCACCTAGGAAGGGTCAGGACACAAACACCAAAGGGAACAAGTGGGTCTTAATGACCCAATGGCAAGAAGCCCCAGCCTAGCGCAGGGTATCCGGCACAGTTGAAGAACACATCGTTTTCAATACCCCTCTCACTCCTGACAAAATCCAACAAGCCTACTCAGACCATCTCAGCATGGCAACACATGCCCACAGCCAAAGGTCCTGTTTCTGAACACACTATTCACTGCAGAACGAGGGCTTCCCACACCTGCCAGTTGGGAAAGGCCCTGCCCTAGAGCGAGCTGGCCCGGTCCCTTGGAGCTTCCCTATGTTGACCTTATGGCTGACTCAGGACACTCTTACACTGATGGGGTGGCAGGGATGCCACCATAGTTGTACCATGCCACCTGCTCTGTGAGGCCTCTGCCAACTTGGCAGCCTAGGAGCGGACAGCTTGCTGTTCTAGATGCTCTACGACTGTGTGTTTCACAGCTTGTTCATACAAAGGAAAAACTTTGGAAACACTCCCCTCCAACCCTGACAGTTTCTTCCCAGCTTCCCCTCCGCCTGGCTGGTGCTACACTCTACCCTGTCCCAGCACCTGACATTGGCCATCGCTGCTTTTTGTTCCTCCCTCTTTGGGCACCTCTACCACCTCAGTGACTCCCAAGTCAGCCTTTCTCACTAGTTTCCTGGAAACCTGCGTCCCAAAGAATGCTCCAAATCCCTAAGTGAGAGAAGTCTTTATAAGTCAATTCCAAAGTCAGACTTGAAGACTGCCCCAACAAAAACTTGTTCTTAGAACACCCTCTATGTTTTCCACTCACTATTAGAGCCACTCACAGCAACCAGTGCCGTGAACAGGCAATGCTGGCTTGGGCTGGACTGACCCAGCAACAGCCTGGAGCGAACTCCTCAGGCTAGCACTGCTGCAGTAGTGTGTGCTGTGCCCACCTCCTAGAGAGTCTATAAGCACCCCAGATTCATGCTTCCAGAGTGTGCTTTCGTACGCCCCTGTGGTACATCCTATGCAGATAAACACATTAGTGTTTATTTTATTGGCAAGCATCCCCTTTGTTTGCCATCTCCGTCAGCATCTGCAAAGGCAGGATGGGCAAACAGGGAGGAATGAAAACGGAGAGGAGAAAAATGGGAGCCTCACAACACAACGGCTCAGGAGGGTTGGGTGCAAGGTTCAGTTCTCCCGACTAAATAGAGATCAAAGGACAGAGGTGGCCTCCTGTCCAAGTCAGACAAGAGCTACCTGGCAGATGAGACTGGAGGGCTGCAGAAGGACAGAGTGCAGCAAGCAAGCCATGATCCTTCGCACCCCGAAGGCCAGTGCAGTTACACTTTCTCCACTCGGGGCCTGTAGCTGGTGCGTCACTGATGCCCTGAACAACTCCGAAGTAATGAGGACCGTGGAGCCCAGAGGGCTCCTGACGATCCACCACACCGACTCAAGATAAAAAGTTCTGAGCTGTACGAATCAGAAACATCTTTTGAAGCTAAAAAGCCTCCATGTGGGCTCAAGTAGGCCCTGGAAGAGCACACTGGGGCCCTGGGCTAAACTTAATTGCTCTCTGGGAGAACATGGCTCCTCTCATCGCAGCAGAAACTATATTTAACAGTGTTTGGAGTAAAAGCGACAGTGGGTAGAGAAACATGGCCCACACTTCTGCTGAACCTGCAGTGGGGGTCTGTGCTGTGACCTACTTTATTCGGTCTCCCCACATCTGTCCCTCCCAGGGGCATGGCGGCTTTCAAGGGACGAGTTACACTTCAAAGATACATTTTAATGATAATATGTTAAGTGACAGCCTAACAAATCACTGAAGCCCTGTGATGTGCTGCCCATTTCCTCAGAGAACTCTTGAAGTCAGGCTGCCTTCCTCAGGGGTCTGAGCAAATCTCTGCAGGTCACATTCCTTGGGATCCACCTTTCTCCAAAGTGCCAGGAGAGCACAGACAGTGCGGGGCTCCTCGGGGCTCAGTGAGAGCAGCTATCTTTCTGTTCCCTATCTGGAGGTGGGGACCCCCAGCACTCCCATGTGCCACACTGGTACAGAATCCAAAATTGAGAAAAAATGCCCACTTCCTGTTGTCCCACTTTCGGCCTCAGTGTGGGTGATGCAGGCTTTGGGCACACTGGACCTGCTGATTCTCTCAGATCTGTGGGAATAGCAGGCTGCTCAGAAGCCATGCTATCTTCCCAAACACAAAGACACCGAAGACCACAAAGTATATGTGGCAGCTGGCTCCAGCCAACACCAGACACAAAACTGCAAAACCCTGAGAACTTGAAGGCACATTCAGGAGGGAATTCACCTCTGATCGGCTCTGATCCCTGCCCCGTCTCCAGGTCCACAGGCTACTGGAACAGGAAGTTAGCAGAGTCTGGCTCATAGACAGGGTATCGCAAGTCCATCCCTTATGTGGAAGGGCCCTTAGAAAGAGTGGGCATGATCCAGGGCCATACCTTTGAGTCTCTGCAGAGTTAGGCAGGCCCCATGACACTGTGAGCATGTGAGAAAGCAGCCAGAGAACCATGTGTATGGCAGGGAGGCTGAGCTAGCATCTAAGAGACAAGAGGATCTAGGAATACAGTCATCAATGCCCAAAGCTGAGTGCCATATGGTGGGGATGGGGCAAGATCAATCTTATGTTCAGGAGAAACCCTGACATTATTTCAATGTCTTAATCTGATGCATTTAGTTGTTTTACAATGGAAACTGCTTCACTTAAACAGATGAGAAAATTCCACTGTCTGCTCACATGGGAAGCAGGATTAGGACTGTCCATGGGCTGGTGAGGACACCATCTTACCCAGGCTTCCCATGTGCTGGGAGGGGCCCTGATACCAGTCATGTCTCCTCTCTTTCCATGTTATAAAATAGTTCACTAATGCAACCAGACTGCTATCATCTTGAACTGGATCTTTCAATACACAATGCATTAGACTTATGCCTTTTCCCAAAATCTCAAGACAACCAAATCCAGTGAGTGACCTTCTCAGCTCCAACTGAGATCTTTGCAAAGAGTATCTCTCTGTCTGGTCAAAGCTCAGACTGGAAAATCTTGGCAAATCCTACAGACAGAGTAGAAATCCACCCAGTTGTGGTTATAGCACCATTGTGGGTGTGAACAGCCCAGGTGCCTTTCTACACACTGTTTTGAAGAAGGACACTCTGATTTTATCCCAGTATATTATACAGACTCAGACAAGGCTTCCCAAGTGAGATTCTCAAACCCATCTGTGGGGACCCACAGGCCTTTCTCTGGAGCTTTTCACACCTGGGACTTCCACAAGGAGAAGATATTAGAAATAGTATCATTAACTTCCCATACATGGAGACCATGAGAATCACAGAACTTCATGATCCTGGTCATCTTAACTCAAGGACATAAATGTTCCAGGCAATGAAGACATTTGGAACAGAGGAACAAGGCACTGCCTTGATACGTCTTCCTAACAACAGCAGTAGAGCCGTGGGTACATGGAGAGGTGTCGTGTGGTGGGACAAATGAAGAGGAAGCTGCCATCCTCTTGGGGGCACAGATGCCAGGGCCAGGTCAGAAAGACAACATTATCTGTTATAGTAACAGACAACTCTGAACTGTCATCTTTTTCTAGGGGCATGACATGAACCTCCCCTTCCTCCTCCTTATAAATTAATCATTTTGTTTAACTTTTGTAAGAGAAGAAAGGATTTGAACCTAATTTTAAGATGGTATATAGTGAACACGGAAATCACAAGTCTATGGTGATGAGAATCAAGAGCTCTTTGTCGGGTCTATGAGCCGAGCATAGAAAACATCAACACTGAATGTTTCAGTTTGGGAGCGGAAACTGAAAGAAGAAAGGCATCTTCTCTTTGGCCTGGATCTACCAGCACTGCAACCAGTTCACTGGGTATAGGCACATCTTCCTGAGCCTGATGACCACAAGGTAGAGGGGGAAAAACAACTCTTGCAAGTTGTCCTCTGTCTTCTGCACATGAGCAGTGGCACACACATATACATGCACACACACACACACACACACACACACACACACACACGTAAACTTACGTAATGAAAATTTTTAAATTCAGCACTGAATGGACAAGCATCAAGGATATTCATTCAGAGACTAGGTTGCCCAGGTCCAGGGTGGAACCTGTGTTTCAGCACCACTGACAGCTCCAGGGCCGCAGCTTGGCAACACCCAGAGCCTTTGGCTCCTGACTCCTAACTGTGCAAAGACATCAGAGCATAGTGCCCAGAAGCATGCCCCAGGGCAGGTACTCACACAAAGAAGGGCACCAGCTGTACCAGGGTCTCCTTCTTGGGGTTGGCAGCAAACTCAGGCACCATCTGGATAACCTTGTTCATGACGCTGCGTAGGTAACTCTGGAGTTGCTTTCGTCTCTCTTCCACAAATTTGGCATCCTAGGAACACAAGGTAGAAGCTGTACATTCAGTATACCTGCTTCCTAAGCTCAGAGAGGATCTTGTCCAACGTACACCATCAGGCGACACTGGCAGAGGATCTGAGTGGGGAGTGGTGTGTGGGTTTGCTATATGCATGCTCTGTTCTATCTCAATCCATCGCTGCCCAAGGCGGGGTGTGCATCAATCAAAGCATCAGCCAAGAGGCACACCTATGCACAAACCATCTTTATGGCTTCACATGCACCATGGCAAAGATGTCTGAGACAGTATTTTTATTATATAGTATAAAAAGTATAGAAAAGGCAGCTCAATACTGTGTGTCCCCAAAAATGGCTGAGTGAGTGAATGAATCACCAGGTGTGGCTGGTATTTCTTGGGTACCACAATACTCCACGTGTGGATCAGAGACCAGGAACAGAGCACTGGCTCTGATGGAGTTCATAATTCATCTAGTAACCACACAGGCATACATGGTTATTAACCACACTGCTATCCTCGGGAGTACATGCTTAATTTATCTGCACAGTTTTTCAAAATATGAACCTGTTACCAATTACAAAAGGTTCAACGTGTGACTAAAGCTGTGTGTGTGGCACGGCCCGGAAGGTGGGCACAGTGTCCAAACCACGGCTGCACCTCTGGGTGTGTACTGGGGGCCCAAAGGCTTCACACTGCTTACTCTGTCCTGTGTCTGTCTGGCCTTTGCAGGCAGGACTAGCTTCCCAGACAGCAGCTGGCACCATTACAGAAGGACCAGGAGTTCAAGGCCAGCCTCAGCTATGCAGTAAGTTTGAGGAATGCCTGTCCTACTACATGAGACTCTATATAAAAAACAGGACGGTAAAATAAGGAACAAATACAGCCACTTGATACTTCATTCTTAAATACTTAGTACATAATTCTAGAAAATTAGGACATGTTTCTATGTAACCAAATATCATTACTGCCGCCAACAAGGAGGATGTTAAGATTTGGTATTATAGACTAGTGCATTTGTAATGATGAAGTCTGAATTTTTAAGGAGGCTGTTGCTTCTGGAGGCTTTTCATGTTTCTGATTCTGTTTTTGAGACAGTCTCACATTTTGTTTGCCAGGTTGGCCTTAAACTTGTGATCCTTCTGCCTCAGCCTAGAATCCTACTGAGGTCATGGGTGACGTCACCCTGCTGACTACTCTGAGAATGGGGGTGTCAAGCCAGGACCTCAGCCAGAGGCTCTCCCAAGGGTGAGGGGCAATGTGGACAGGTGGGGTCAGCCCTTCTTGTGAAGAAGTCAGTTCCCACCATTTTTACCACATGTGCTGTGCTGTCACGAGTCTACAGACAAGGTTTGACCCACAGGCTGTTTTGTGTGGACTGAGCAGTGTTTGAAAAGATTAAAGCAGAGAGCTCTTAAAACCCCAGATCCCTGGCTTCCCTTTCAAACCCAGCAGCCCTATAGTCTTGTCTTCACAATGCCTGCCCGCCATTAGCCTGCCTGCCTTCATTGGCATCTCTCCCTCTGCCCCAAGTCCATGGCACATCTCACACAGGTCAGGCCTTGTCTGTCTAGTTCACCCGTGTCATAAGACCCCCACACAGTGCCTGAGGGAATCCTTGAAAAACTACTGGATGAAATAAATAATATAGGAAAAGGATATACCAAGAAGGAAGACTGGTGGCCAGAGAGCTCTGTGGAGGCCAGGATCCATGCCCAGGTGTGAGAACACACAGACCCCAGAAGAATGGGGTGAAGAAGGCCAGGCTGATGTGGAAACCAGTCCTTGGTTCTAAGGGCTGCTAGACTGGAAGAAGGTAAAAGACCAGTATGTCTGAGCTGGCCTGTCAGCCGGTGTGTCATCCAGGGTACCTGGGGGTGGTAGCACAGGCTAGCCCTTAAAGGCCCAAGAAACCAGGTTAATTCCAATTGTGTTCCAAGGGTGGCAGCCAACATGCAAATTGAAAATGATGGGGCTGGGTGTGAGTCCAGCACATAAGCTGCCAGACACCTTTGCTGGTGTTGTTCATGGATCTGCTGGTGTTTATATGTGTCTGTGTCTGAGTACCAGCATCAGTTATGGGTAGAGCTATTCACCGAATAAGCAAGACGCACAGGGATGTTCTAATGGGAGTATTTATTCCTTCCAGAAAGTCCATTTTTCTTCAAGCATCAGAAAAGAAGGATAGCACTAAATTCGGCATCATTCTAAATGAGGTTGGATGTTAAGACAGGCTGTGCTCAGAATGGGTGCTTGGGTTCCACCCATCGCAGGGTAGTTTCTAACACAGCTCTTCTTCTGCAGGAAAAGCTCCACCCTGCAGCAGTGCCTCCCAGAGGAAAAGTCGAGGTGCTTTCTATGCTTCTTCACTCTTACCAGGACAACCTGGATCTCCCCAGAACTGGTTGGAGCAGCAGACAGGCCGCTGACCAGAGAATTTACAGACTGTAAAGAAGCCCGAGTTGGCCTCCTGTGCCCATTCCAGCACCCACCGTGGTAAACACTGGCACCATCTTACTTGAGCACTAAGGAAGCCCAAACCACCCAGCATGTCAGACGTTAGACCAGAGCCACAGGCAGGCAGATTATGGACAACACAAAGTGACAAGACTGGGCCTCATGAGAAGGACCAGCTTTGAGGCCCTGGACCCTGGAGAGAAGGCCCATTTCTACAGGCGGTACTATGAGGTTCTAATGTCATATGCCATGCCTAGAGTCCACCTCTAGAGAATATGGTGTTGGGGTCTGAGACCAGCTTCAGAAGGCCACAGCCCTTATTACAAATCTCTTGGACATGTGTGCCAAGATACTTACTTAAAGAAAACAAATGCTGCTAACAGTAGTGTGAGCTGAACACTAGCCCGGCTGGGATTTGACAGAATTCTTTCCACAGAGGAGCATCCACCCTGCAGCCCTGCCCTGCTGACACTGGGAAGACGGGAAGCCAGTTCAAATACCATCACCTTGGCTGGAGGAAGGAGAGTCACAGAAGTCCTGGAAGCTTGTTCTGCTCTGGGAAAGTCAGATATGGTGGTCTGTCTGTCCACAGGCATCTTCCCACTCTGCTTCAGGGACTGTCACAGGCTGAACCCTTGTGGTGCCACAACTGAGACACAGGAAAACCTGGCCTTGCTTGCTGGGGACCTGCTCTCCTAAGTACTTGAGATTCCCCTCTGGTTTTGCTGAACTTAAAGAGTCCAAGATATCTTGAGGAAAGCAGGCACAGGTCTTTGGTCCTGATGAGAGTTTTTGTATCACCATATGCACACTGCGATGGTTTGAATAGAATGGCCCCTAGGTTCATATACATGAAAGCTTAGGGAGTGGCACAATTTGAAAGGATTAGAAGGTGTGGCCTAGTTGGAGGAAGTGTGTCACTGGGGGTAGGATTTGAGGTTTCTAAAGCCCTCAATCTGGATGTAGGACTCTTAGCTCCTTCTCCATCACCATGTCTGCCTGCAGGCTGCCACATTTCCTGCAGTGCTGATAATGGACTAAACCTCTGAAACTGTAAGCCAGCTCCAATTAAATGCTTTTCTAAATAGAAACTGCTGTGGTCAGTGTCTCTTCACAGCAATAGAATACTGGCTAAGACACACACGTGCTTATTTACTTATTTAATAGTAGTTACTTTCTTATTGCAAAGTCAGAGCTCTGACCAGGTCCTCACATGCTGTGCAAACCCACTACCAAAAGCTACAGCCCCAGATTCAGGAGCCTCCAGTTCAACAGATAAGCTTTCCACACTAACTCCTGCCTGCCTAGCACTCACTCTTCCCCCACCAGGATGCTGTTGAAGCAACATTATAATCCAAAAAGCTTTCACTTCCTGTGTTCAGCCCACACTGTCAGAAGAAGGCATACCTGCTAATGGACTGGGCTGGGCACACATGTCAGGCCCAGATGTTGGAGCATCCATGATCTGCCCATGGTGACCACCCCAGTTATGGGTCCATGTGTTGTAGTAATACTGAATCCCAATCTGGGGTTTTTACCCTGCCTTTAACCATTTAGTGACCCTCAGGTATGAGGTGGGGACACTATCATGGCACTGCATGGACCTTTGTGCTGATTCATTAATCTCAAGGTCTACTGGCAGGTCTCATGTCTACAGCAATGGCAAACTCATAAACTTAAGGCTAGGCCAAGACTATACCTAAAGCTATTCTGGGACCTGACAAATGCCTGTGACTTTCAGTGGTGACCGAGTCCCAGGAGCCATAGCTGCTGTTACGTTTCACCACACAAGTTCACTGTATCCAGAGAATAACTGCTTTGACTTGAATGCAAGATGTCCCTCACAGGCTCCTGTATCCAGATCCTTGGCTCCTAGCTGCTGTTTGGGGATGCTATAGAAACTTTCAGAGGTGGGATCCAGTTGGAGGAAGTAGATCACTGGGTCAGGTCCTTGGGGTTCTATAGGTTACCAATTTCATGTCTCGCCCTCTGCTCTGTGGTCTGCTATGATAGTCTGGCCTCTTTTACATGGTCTTGCTACCATAAGTTCTGTCCAAACACGCAGAAACAAGAATTCATAGGCTGAGGCCTGTTAACACACTGCCCTGATGAGTCCATTGACCCATGTGCCCTGATAAACCTTCCTCCTTCAGTTATTGACTTCATTTGTGCCATATTGACAAAAATGTCTAACAAAAACAAGTGTAGTTCTGTTCTAGAGTCCAGGATAAACCCTGGGCTAGGTAACCAGGTGGAATCTTGGACTGGGCCCTTGGGCCTTAATTTCCCTATCTGTAAAATGGGTTTCACTAGGTGGAGCTGATAAGGAGGAGGGAGAGTGGGTGACATTAACAGACACTTGGGCCAGGTAACATGGCACACACCAGTACCAGAGGTTTCTGAATGCCTCCTGTGGCGCCAATGGCCTTAGGAGCAAGATAACATTATCTTTCCACTTGAGGACATCAGTACCACAGGATGTTTAATTTAAATTGGTGGTGGGATTTGAACTATATGCCCTAACCCCCAGAGTTCCGAGGGAGAAGGCATCCTGTGCAGCACAGTCTGACCTTGGTGGAAAAGTTCAAATGTGTGTATGAGGTATCTGCCTGCTTGGGTCACCAGTATCCTGAGCCTGGACACAGAAACTCAAATCTCCACAGAGGACAGGGGACCCACTGCATGGTGTGAACCTAAGGCCAGTGCAGGTCCTGTGTCAGCCTTCCTAGCCATGGTAGAAATACAGATAATGGTGACATGCTTACCACCTCCCAGTTCGGCAGTCCTTACCCCCATTCTTGGCCAGCTCAGACCCCCCGCAACAGCCACACGTGCTCACTGCAGAGGGATGGGCAGCACTTATTGGCTGTGTAGAGCCGACCTCTTATCTCCACTGGGCTGAACACTCCACAGGGCAGGGTGAGCACTGTCCCTACCACTGCCTCAGGCCCTCTGCTGAATGACCCCAAGTGAACAGCACCCGGAAAGGGCCCGCGTCCTGCCTGCCTCTGAGAAGCTGCCTGGTTTGGCCTGGGAGGGTGACACAGGACACAGCCCCCTCCTCGTGCAGATGTCAGCAGGATTCGGTGGTGGCATAGAGGGGTCTGGGAAAGACATGGCCACTGCTTGCCCAGCTTGGGAACTATTTCCTCAGCGGCACACAGCAGGTTCTCTACAGCACAGCTCTACTGGAAAGGGGTGGCGGCTGGGGTTGACTGTTTCTGGACTCAAAGTATGTCAAGTATGATCAGTACTGCAAAGACAAGCTGGCGGCCCAGTAAGAGGGCCATGAACCCTGTCTACTGCTGCTCCTGAAGAAGGTTTTCTGTGCTTTAAACTAGCTCTTTTCCTCCACTGCTGGGGGCAGGCAGGAGCAGAAAGGGGGCAGGAGAAGCAAAGGTAGGGATCAGACAGAAAGCTAACTGATGGGTTTGTGGGTCCAGCTTCCCAAAAGACCAACCTGCCTGTCCCAAGTGGGGTCTTGTCTATTACGCGGTTCACAAAGCCACTTTCGATGCCCTGTGGTTAAAGGTCAGGCACAAGTGACACTTGACTGCCAGCATCTGATAGCCCTGTCACCTCCGTGCCCACTCTTGTCTTTCAAGGAGGGCTGAGTAATTCCACTCTGGCTGACAACAAATGAAAGTGTGTGTCCATGTGCACAGGTTGTATTTGTGTTGAAGAAATGCGATGCTGTGACATTTCAGACAACACTATTACTTGGGCCACCCTTCCAACACAGCTCTTAGCCATCTTATGTCACTCAGAAACAACTGAAGCTCCTGTGTGAGGACTGATATGCTCTGTGTGAGCACCAATGCTCGCACGCATCTGTCCTCAGGCTGACACACCAGAGCTACCAAAGAAAGAGGTGACAGGCGGCAGGACCATGGTTCAGGCAGGACTGAGTCAGGAACGTGACTTGGCTAGTCTCGGCTATCATGCCTGAACCTGGCATGGTACAGGACCCCAGCATGAAGCTATCTATTACAAAAGCAGTCACTCCTGCTGCTTGTGGTGCTTCACTGATAGAAAGTGAGCCAGGAAGACAGGCCATGTTTGCCCAAGAAGGATCCTGCCTGACAAAAAAACAAAACAAACAAACAAACAAAAAAAAAACCAACTTAGAAAAACGTAGGCAGAGCGAGAAACTATTGGACAGTAAGCAAGGGTCCATGAGTCCCCAAGAGACTGCCCTGGACTTTAGATCCAGCCATTCCTGAAGTCGGATTCTGTTACACCAGTCAGTAAATTCTAGTCACATGGCTGCACAGTCTTTAAATAAGCAAACAAAGCTTAAATGGAAAAAGAGCATTCTTTCCAGGAAGCCAGCCCCGAGCCTCAGGGTAACAAATTCCAAAGCTGTTCCAGCAGGTGTGGTCTGTGAAAGCAGCAGGCAGATGGCTCATGCCTGGGACGGACCCACTACACTAGGCACAGACTAATGGCTGCCACAGAAAATGCAAGTGCAAGAGGAAGCCCTATTTATTTGCTCTGTCCCCTCAGTGGTCACTATTGCTTCCATAACCATCACCGTTACAGCCTTACTGTAAGACACCAGGCACATCCCAGGAGGAATGTGGCCTTTGGGTCACTGGCTGACAAATTCTGCCCTGGGGCTATGTCCACAGCACTGGTCTAGGCCTCACAGGGAGACCAACATCACCCGTGTGAGTCTGACGTTCCTGAGGGTCCACAGCGCTGCCAGGTTCTCCGTCTTCTAAGCTCCCTTCCAGCCATCAGGGGCTCTTGCTAGCTTGCTCTGCCCTGTGTTTCTAGGCCTTCAGCATGCTGGCCCATCTCCCACCTACAAGTGACACCTCTAAACTTCAAACTGAGGATGATACTCTCCTTTGCTGAAGTTTTGGTGCCTTTCTCCTGGCACACAGAAACCACTGAGCATGCAGTCACAGCAAAGCTACTGGAAGGAAGAGGAACCGGGCGGCTTTACTAAAGGCTGAGTCCTATGAGCAGGGAGGACTCAAGTGGAACTTGACAGAGAAGACTCACTATAGGAGGGGCTCAGGCAAAATGCAAACAAAAACTGTGCATGCAGAGGTCCTGAGGAAAGAAGGGTTTGAGGGCCTGCAGTCTAAAGGGGAGGCAGATGCTATCCTCCGAGGTGTGCTCACCAGGAGGCTGAGGATATTAAATGAGAGAATGCACTTGGGCAAAGCCTATGCTTGTGAGTAGTACCTGTGCATAGTTAGCAACAAAAAGCTGCCGTTCCTAGTAGGGTAGCTGTGCTCATGTGAACAGGGCTCTGTTTATTTCCTGCGAATAGGAAGAAGACTGCGGCGTTCATGGGGGAAGCCATGAGCCAGATCAAAGGCTCCTCTGTGACTCAAAACAGTTCCATTTTCAGCAGCTTTATGAGGATCAGGCACTTGGCTCAAAAAAGCTTCAAAACTCATTACAAAAAAAGAACTTCACCTTCCCTCAGAAGGCAGAAGCCCCAGGAAACTAAATGATGAGAATGTTCTGGGGACTGAGCCTAATGCTTCTGTGACCTGGGAGACAAACAGCTCTCCAGAAATAGGCCTCTGCTACTCAAGATGCAAAGCCTTCCTGGCCCTTCCACAATGGGCACTCCTGGTTGTCAGCTCAAGGAAAACGCAAATGGCTGGGCACACGGTGAGCAATTTTTCTTATGTGGGTCTGGAAGCAGGAAGACACACCTTTAACCAGGGCAACAGAGACATAGAGATGAGCATGCTCTGCACTTCCTTGCTCTCACTTCCATTGCAGGTCCATTCCGTCACTGACACTGGAACCTGCTTCTGCCGGTGCAAGCATATATAGAAGCCCAGCTCAGATACTCAGCCAGACTCACGGACTGAGTAACTACTGAGTTCTTAGACCTTCTGTTGGTAGGCAGCCATTAATATACTAGCTGGTCCATAGCCTGAAGCCATTCTAATAAATCCCCTTTCTTTCTATCTCTCTATATACTTCAGCTCCAGAGAGATGTAAAGGAAAGGTTTTCTTCAACTGTTTGTTGTAGGTTAGCAGAAGTGTAGCAATTGCATACAATATGATATTTGGAATGATTAATAGATGGATAGATTGTGTGTGTGTGTACATTCAATAAGTTGTTTTTCTAGAGAAACCTAATACAGGTCGATATTCATCAAGGTATTTCCTTAAAGAATGATCACTAAAGAACATGATGGCTGTGCTGTGGGCAGAAATGCCTCAGGAATATGAAGACCTGAGTCAATTCGCAGGACCTGAGTTTAAAATCATGGCACAGTGGCATGCCTTTATCATCCCAGCATGGAGACAGCCTGGTCCCTGGAGCACTCACTGGCCAGTTAGCTGAAGAGATGTCCTTTCATATAACCCAGGTACATAGTGCTTGAGCAATACTACCCAAAGTTGACCTCTGGTGTCTGTGGACAAGTGTGTGCACACACAAAGAGCAAATTCAGGGCCTACTGTTCTCCATGTAGAGAAGTGCAAATCTAGCTTCTGCTTACACAAGACATACGCAAACCCCAGGGGTACATGAGCTCCTTAGAAGTTATTGCAAGAGCTGGGATACCTCAATTGGGCTGACTGGATGTAAATAAGTGTTTACAACAACAGAGGTCAGGTAGACACAACACACATGAAGAGCAGGCAAGGCCTTAGTAAATGATGCGAAGACAAAGGGTGGAACATGAAGATCTGGGAACCAGGAGAAAGGCCTCTCCAGCAGGAAAATGGCACAGGCTCACAGGCTCACAGGCTCACAGCGTAGGAGTGGGGTAATGTAGCAGCTAGTGTAACCCAGTCCTTGGGAATATGGGGAGGACCCAGTGCAGACAAAACAGAAATAAAACATGCCAATGAGAGGCAGGATCTGCCTCCACCACTGGAAGTGGGCACACCAGGCTACCTGGGGATCCATCTGGCAAGAGTCCAACAATGGACACCTCATCAGCCAACAGCCTCACACCAGGTCTACCCAGGCACACCAAGTCCCAAGGAGACATGAGGGGCTGGCATAGGGAACATCTGCTATAGTGACCAAGCAGGCATGGCGGTGTATAATCCTAGCAATTAGGAGGCTGAGGTGGGGGTGGGGGGTCGTGAGTTCAAGGTCAACACAGGACACAACCTAGTGAGGCACTATCTCAAGGACGAGGGGAGTGTTGTCTAAATGACTACATCTCAAAGTCCTAAGGTACCACTGAGAATGCGAGCTGGGAAAGGGCCCATAAAGAGCAGCACCAGTTATGCAGAGTCATAAAGAGATACATTTTCATAGTCCCACCATAAAAGCACAAAGGCGGAGACCAAAGGGACCAATAGCCCATGCTGCTCTCCTCTGGGACAGGGGCTGCAATGAGAACTCAGCTGTATCTATGATGTTTAATTTCTAAACATTACCATTCATTCTGGATGGTGATATGTGCTTATTCCTTACAGCTTTCTGTGTACTCTGGGGACTATCAGAAAACTGTGCAATATTGTTTTAGGAGCTTACAAGTAGATAGGACGGAATGTGCGCATGGTTGTTGATTTAGAAGTAGACAGGACGGAATGTGCGCATGGTTGTTGATTCTAGGTGGTGAAAAGATGGGTGGGTTTCCTATTCTATAAGTTCCTTCTTTTCCCCTTCTCTCAAGGAACCATACCAAGGAACTCAAGTTTGTAATCCCGGTGCTGATTAGGGCCACAAGAATCACAAGTCCCAGGTCAGCCTAGGCTGCAGAAAGACACTCTATTTCAAAAGCTAAAAATGAAAAAGCCAAATCAACACACTATATGGTTAGCAACACTATCTCTGGGTGCAGACCCCAGAAAGCAGAATAGATGTTTAAACATCACCAGTGTCATCTACGCTTCTAGAAACAGAAAGGTACTTAAACTGCGGTGTCTCTGCAGAGTGGAATGCTATACAGCAACAAAGAGGAGCCACCAGGTACCCCACGCAGCAGAGAGGACTCTGACAGCTGTGGTGTGCAGGAAAAAAGCAAGACAGTTCAAGTTCAGAATTCCTCCATGTAAGGCTCTCAGGCTTCAAGACAGTGTGTTATTAGGAACCAGGACTGTGGTTCACTATGGCGAGAATGACAGGAAGATGTCCCTAGTGTTTGTGGCCTGTCTTGGTTTGCAGGGATGTGTGGGGAAATCTCCAAACAGTACCTTCAGGTTGGAAGCTGTTCTCCAATTTAAAACAGTATCAGAGCCTGAAATCTTCACACTCAGGATCTAGGCTCAAGCATCACTCCAGGCTAGAGTGAGGCCTGCCAGCCTCTAGGATATAGGGAGACCTGCCTCAACAAAAACAATAAAAGCCCCTCCTCTACGAGGTGAAGAGATAAAGGGCAAAGGCGTGAGGCACCATGCAGGCCCAGCAGAGGCCATGCTCTTGCAGTGTGATCATCTACAGGGGTGGCACTGGCCCTGAGGGGAAGGGTGGGGGAGCCAAAGCATCAGGAGTGGTACAGGAGGCAGAACCAGACTGGCAGGTGTCACATCTGTGCCCCACAACCTTTCAGAACAGTGGCACCAGCTGGGTATGTGGGGGCAGTTGATAGTCAAACCACAACAGAAGCCAAATTAATGTGGTTCCCTATGGACCAGTTTTAAAGCTAGCATGGAGTCAGGGCACTGAGCTTACACTGGGTGTAATATATAACAACCAGCCTGCTCTGACTATCTGCAAGCCCACGAGAGCCTGAGGTGTCAGGACTCTGCCAAGCAGCTGATTCACACAGAAGCCTGGTGACTTGCTCAGGTTACACAACCAGTGTTTCCCAGTAGAACAAGCCCTTTACTCTTTGTCCCTAGATCTCATGGCTTCGGAAAGAGATTTTGGCTACAGAGAAACACAGCAACTGAGCAGCCCAGAAAGCTGGGGCCAGTAAAACTAACTCAAGTGCTGGGGCTCAGAGATACTGGAAAACATTATTCGCCCCCCCCACCAGGATGCCAAAGATTATAATACCAGCCCTCAGTATGAATGGGAGCACTGGAGGGGAAGGTGGTAATTACTCTCAATTACTCAAGAAGAGGGTAAGAGCCTAGAAGGGCTCTTCTCTGGTGCCATTTTAATCAACTGTCCAAAAACACATGCAAAACCAGCAGATGGAACACAGGTTAAGTATATTCTGAAGGCCTTTCAAGCTGGAGGGGAGATTAAATAATGATACGCAAGCAATCTAACAGCCTAAAAACATTGTGGACAAGATCTAACACCCGGTAGTGAGTCAAGTGTCAATTAGAAAAGCAGCAGGCTTGGCATAAAAACAAGGCTCTCCAGCTCAGCCAGGAAGGGGTGAAGCGGGGAGACAGCCAATTTTGGCCAGCTAATTGCGGAGGCTGTCCCCAAGTGCCACATCAGTCATAGCTGGTTTGGTTTTTTGATACAGGGTCTCTTTATATAGCCCGGTTGGCCTGGAACTTTCTATGTAGCTAAGGCTGACCTCAAACTCAGGATCCTGCAGACCCAGCCTCCAGGATGCTGGAACTACAGGCATGAGCATCATGCCTGAAAATGTTACTGTCCTACTAACATTAGCTTTCCAATGTCCAGAGGACACTGGGCAGGTCAGAGGTGACACCTGGGAATCAGCCATCTCTTTCAATGAATGCTATCTGTGTATTTATGCCGGCACCTGTCAGTCAAATCAAAGATAAAACCCAAGAAAGGAAACTGATGGAAAAATGGCTACCATGCAGCAACTCCACTATTTGAGCTCAGGGCTTGTCATGGGTTCATTCTCTGTGCTCACTCTGCCCATAAAAACCAGCCTTTATTGTCCATGGTTGTCCATGATGTCATGGGACAGAGAGAACTATAAATCAGGCAGCTGGTAATACAGTGTGGGAAAAAAACCATGAGATCAGACAGGGCTTCCTGGAGGTGTTACCAGCTAGAATATGCAACAGACGGAGCAGCCTTGAGTCCAACCTCTCCCTGTGCATCAGGCAGCAGGCATGGGGTGCAGGGGTACACACACTTCTAGTTCTGTATATATGACTACAAATTTTGTGTTACATTTGATACTGAAAAGTCTCTCCAAGAACCCATTTCCTTCACTTCAAGGCTGAGCGCATGTGTGTTGCTGTCCTGAGATGGCTTTCCCTGCAAAATGGCGCTATCTACTGTAAAGTCCCTTTGGTGCCATTGACTGATCCACGAGAAAACGGGCTTCTCCCTGCTCTTGCTCAGTACAGGAAGCACCAGGCCACGAGCAGGGCTGCAGAGCTGGCTCTGTGTGGACATGACTCCTTTAACTCCTTGATTTCTTTCTGGAACACTAGCCACTGCCATTGTTGGGGATCTCCCCCACCACACCCCCACCCACAGGTGCTCTCTCCAGCACCTTTGGGTTCTGTGCACCTCACTCATCTTAAGCTCCCGGTGTCCAGCACAACAGCCCATACTCTGGGCCACACCCACTACAAGGAAGTGTCCTTGGAACACCAGCAGCTATACTGTCACACTTTCCTCTCAGGGTCCAAGTGCTGCATGGGGACAGACCCAGCACAGCAAGTACCTCTGCCTTTGTGTGTGTTTTAATGAGCACTCCAAGGGATAATTTCCCTAACAAGTTGAAGGGCCTGACCTTGCCTCCATGCCAACTGAACACTCAGAAAGGCATAGGGTTCTTGGCTCCCATTGGCTCACTGAACAGTCACAAAACAGTACTGAGTCCCTGCCTGAGCCTGGAGCCTTAGATATGGCCTAGTCTGCCTGCTCTAGCACATCCTGCAAGACTTACCCAGCAGAGAGAGGACAGAGAGCCACCTCCAGTGGACCAGCAAGTTTTCTGCTGTTAGAATTCAACTGGGGAGCTCCTGCTGAGACCCACCACCTCATAATCTCCAGTCAGTGTTACCACAGATGCTCATGTGGAGCATACAACAGACAGTGTAGCCTATTCCCTGGATGGTGCCCACAACAGCAGGCTCAGGAGTGAGTCAGTTAACAGCCAAGGCTGCCAGTGACTGGGTGTTCATGACTCAGTCACCGAAAGATGTCATGTATAGATTCTCCCTCATGATCCAAACAGACCAGTGAGTCACCTTTGAAATAAACGAGTCAAAGAGAAGATCCCAACATAGTGACTTTTCTAGACAATTTATATTCAAGCTTTCTAGAAATTTTGCCATCAGAACCGCAAAGCGGATTCTAAGGCACTAGGCCCACATGAATCCACAAAAGCTTTAATTGGCCTTTAATTGAGTTCATCAAAGGTCCTGATGGCTCCGGCGCTTCTACCTAACTCAGTCCTCTCTTAGAAATGAAGAAATTGCACAGTTCTGTCCTGGTCTTTAGTCAAATTGGACTAAAGGAAAGTGTTCTCTCAACCTCATGTGGGGCCAAGATCACTGTCCTTCAGCCACTGAGGAATGACAAGATGCATGTCAGGGATGAGGCTGTGGCTGGGAGCTGTCAGGTCCATGTATCTATAGGAAACTGGTTTAGACATCTAGTTGCCACCCAGCTGGTCTACTGTGAGCCAAGCTATGCAAGGTGGTGTCCTCCATCCTCAAGTTCATCTATGCACAAGTGTCTGTTCTACAGACATGAGTGTGGGAGGGAAAGTTCCTTCCCTGCACTGGTAGGGGTGAGGCTTCTCCTGCATGGAGGGATCATGGGTGAGCCACTGTAGATGGGGGACTTCTCCTACATGAAGATGCCCACTGCAAAGAGGAAACTCACTCCAAGTCCCCACTACACACAGGACAGCCTTGGGTTGCTACCTGCTCTCTCCAAATGACTGAGCTGCAGAAGCCTCGTTCTTCAGTGCAGAGCCTCTGCTGGTGAGGTTGGCTCCTGGACTGTCCTGAACCTGCTTGTATTTTAATATTAATTCCACGTCCCCAAGAAGAGCTGCCCAGTCATGTACTCAAGAGGTGACTTCATCTGAACCTTCCTATTTTAATTAGTAAAATAAAGAAGAGCCAGTGACTGGGCAGGGTGAGGGAGTTAGAGAGGGCTGAGAGGTCTGAGGAGGTGGAGGTTGTGGCAAGATGGAGGTTTCCAAGCACCAGCTAGACCCAGGTGATATTGATTGGCATTAAATAGCTATGACCCTTAAGGACTTTATAGGTCTAGTATCTCATATAGAAGGACAGTTTGTATCTTTGTCTATTTGATGCAATCTTGTTGTGTAGAGGGTTTGTGGATTGAGAGTTGAATACATAAACCTGTATAAAAAGCTATCCGGCTGTTAAGTTATAGTTTTGTGGGATTTTGGGGTAGAGAAACACCCTGGGATGGAGGCAGAGAACAGGTAGGTGGTAGAAAACCGCCAGGAAAAGGAGTTGGGCAAACAAGTTGGGCTGTGGTGACAGCTCAGACCGGGCGCCAGAGGTGCGCACACACGGCTTCATATCAGGATTGGGCCTGAGGAGTGAGACCTCAGGGCTGATAGAGAGATAAACCCATTATGTATTTTAATATTTACTGCAACACTTGGCTGACTTAACTCAGTGAAGACTTATAAAGTGGGGGAGGGGTTGTTGAGGATGCAGGGGGGTGAGAAGGAACTGCTTCAGCCTCAGAGAATTCTCTTACTGATGTAAGATGTGTGGTAGGCTGAGCTAGTTCCTAGAACCCTACATGGCAGATGTGATTAACTTACGAATCTTGAGTTGGGCTACCACAGCAGATTTTCTGCATGGGCCCACTGTCATCACGAGAGGAGAAGGTGTATGAAGCAGGAAGGACCTGAGGGTGTGATAAATGGAGGGTCAGAGTAGCATGGCTATCGTCTTTATAATGAGGACCAATTCGGGTTGGCAGCACATGCTGGGAGCCAGCCCTACAGAGGGGTTCCTGTCAATACTATCCCCAGTTGCCTTTATGTCCTCCAAGGGTCCTGTAGTTCAGTGTCTGACTGGCTGCTTGATATCCTGTCACCTGATCCTGATGGCTATTATGTGGAACTCCATGGAGTTAGTGACCCTTTAGTGCCCAGGAGGGTTAAACCAGAAAACCAGGGATGGGCTGGGGGCACAGTGGTTTTCAAGCTCCCTCAGCAGTTCAAAGTGCAGACGAGGTAGGGGAAATGTTTCCACTCACTAACAGGAAGGTGGGGACAAGGCCAACTGCAGGGACAGTTGACTGTGCAGCTGTACACGGAAGGGGTCCAGACTTGGGTCTGCCTTCTTCAGTCTCAAGTGGACTTTTTCATGGTAACTAAACAGTAACAATTTTCAGTAGAGGTCATCCCACCTTTATGACTGAAGTCGTAGCAATAGAATAAACTTCTCTGAGAAAAGTCTGGTCTCTTCATGCATGTGAATGAGTATACTAATAGCAGTGACGGACACTAGGGAAAATATTGGATCAGAACACCAGTCACCAGGCATTACTAACCAAGATGATGATTTATTCTGTTTGTATGTTCATATGTGCACATTTCTATGTGTGTGTGTATATGCATATGTGTGCATCTGTATTTGGGGTGTGTGTGCACATGTTCTGCAAATGTGTGTATGTGCATAAATGTGCTTCTGTAAGTATGTGTGTATGCATGTGTAGGTTTGTGGGCATGCATGTACATGTGGGTGTGGATACCAGAGCACAACCTTGAGTCCACCCTGATTTTTCGATGGTCTCTCACTGACCAGGAAATAGCCAATAAGCTGAGCTGTCTCACAGTCGCTGGGATTACAGGTATGTGTCCCATTTCTATAAAGGTGCTGCGGAACTGCACTTGGGTCCTAGTGTTTATACTGTAAGATTTGTTATGACTGAGCCACCTCCCCAGGCCTTCCACAACGTTGTTTGATTTTGTAAATTATACATTTTTGTGCGTGCACATGCACGTGTGAAAGCCAGAAAACCTCCTTCCACCTTACCATGAGCTCCAGGAACTAAACTCAGTGTGACAAGCTTGTGCAGCAAACACGTTTACCCACTGAGCCCTCTTAGTGGTGTGTTTTTAAAATATTATCTAAAGGCCCCAGACAATCCTGCCTGTATCCAACTTCTCTCGGACAAATTCACGAAACACGGGTGACGTTAAGTGTTTCCTACTGGAAGGGAACAGCCCCCACTGAACCAGCTCTTTGTACTTGATAGGAAGTTGCACTGGTGAGATGTGGGGAAGCCCTCCCTGAGGTGGAGGCTTGTTGGTGCTTCCCTTCTCCATTTCTCCTAACATTGCAGTTTTCCTGTGGTGAGCACAGTCTTGAAGGGCAGACAACGATCTGGCCCCTGGATGCATACCTTGTTTCCGATGGCCTTTTTGGGTGGGAAACTGTAGGCCCTGACTTGTGGGAAAGCGCTCTGCAGCTGGTGGTGCAGCCCGCGGAACTCGGTGTACCTCCGATACACGTTCCACTCATCGTCCTTTATCCGGATGTAGACCTGCCGAGGAGGGAGAGGAAGACAAGATGAGTATCTCACACGGGTAGATACTGCATCACTCTGTCCACACAGGAGCCACGTCTGCTTCACACAGCACTAGGCACGACAGGTGGCACTTTGAGCACCAGTGGACATAGGATTGGTGAGGCCCATGACACTCGAGCTATGTCCACACCAGCCTGAGTGAAGGCTTCATCTACCTATCACACGTAAACTGCCCTTACCCACACTGCCCCATGGACCTGTGGTCACATTGACCAGTGCACAGTAGGGGAGCAGATTTGGGGCAAAAGGGAGTGAGGTTGAGATCTTCCAGACTGCCGGAGGGCCTGGTAGGTCGAACAGAAAGTCAATACCTGGGTGGAATAAGCACATGCAGGGACATCCTTTATCTCAGTCAAGTTGGGACCCTGCCTCGAGCATTCACAAGATGCTGCTGGGTTCAGCACCTTCCAGGACACATAGCTATTTGGCAAGAAACCATGAAAAATGGGAGGCTCTCAGTTTTGTTTGTGTGTCTTGTTTCGTTTTGAGATGGTCTCCTCATGCATATGTTGTTGGCCTGGACCTTGTGTATAAGCCAGGCTAGCCTCAAACTTATAAAGACCCTACTGTTCTGTGTGCTACTGCTCCCAGCTGATGGTTTAAACATCATTCCACCTAAGAATCACAGGGAGGAAAAGCTCTGAGTAGCAAGAAACAATTCACAGACCTTATGAAGCTCAAAAAGAAGGAAGGCCAGAATGTGGATGCCTCAATCCTTCTTAGAAGGGAGAACAAAACACTCTGGGGAGGAAATACAGGAACAAATGGAGAAACAGGGACTGCAGAAAAAAAAATCCAGAGACTGTCTCACCTGGGGATCTATCCCATACGCAGCCACCAAACCCAGGTACTATTTATGATACCAAGAAGTGCTTACTGGCAGGAGCCTAATAGGGATGTCTTCTGAGAGGCTCTGCCAGAGTCATACAGATACAGTTGAGGATGCATGCAGCTAACCATCGACTGAGCATGGGGATCCCAAAGAGGGAGCTGGAAAAGGACTGAAGGAGCAGAAAGGGTTTGCAACATGGGAAGAACATGGCATCAATGGGAGAAAAGGCCTTTGGTCCAGAGAAGGCACATTCTCCCAGTGTAGGGGAATGCCAGGGAGCTGAGAGTGGCTGGAAGAGGGAGCACCTTCATATAAGGAAGTGAAGGGGGAGGGGGAGGGGAGAAGAGGATAACATTTGAAATAATATCCAATAAATATCCAATAAAAAAAAGAATCACAGGAAGGGCAAAGTCTCTTTGTAACGCCTATTGTACTTCACATAAAGCAAGGGTCCTCACATCTGCAAGACCTCCTTAGAGACCAATGGAGACAAACCTCTCTACTGTGACAGTCTGCATTCTTCATAATACACAGGAGCCAAAGCTTTCTACTCAGTGGAAGCGAAGGTGTGCTTCCTATTCTGCTCTTCCTGAGCCTTCTACAAGGATGCTTAGCTTCTGTCCCTCCTCCCCTACAGGAAGCCACCTCAGTTCTACAGACCCAGGACTCTCCAATCTGTGTATCTAGTGCAGACCTCAGACGTGAGCTGAAAGCAGGGTGTACATCCTCACTCTTTAAACGTATTCCTAAATCTGAAGATGGGCCCAATGGTGAGATCACTATCTGCCTACACATTCCCAGGCCAGGCTGCAGCAGCCTCCAGGAGCAGGGCAGAGCGGACTCCTGCTGTGAGCAACGTGTCCACACTCCTGCCTTTGCCAGTACCCAGAGTGCATTTTTGGTGCCCACTGTTACTATACCTGGCGGTCACTGATAGCCAGGGGAGCAGGGAAATTGCCAAGGCTCCATGGATCATTCATGACAGGCTCACCTCACACAGATGTGGATGAAGCCCTCAGCTCTGTGACTCCCACTCTAAAAGAAATGAGCCTCTGTGAAGTCAACAAGTGGGAGGCCCAAAGTTGAACAGAAACAACACACTCCTGCTAATCACAGGGCCTTCAGCACTCGGCTGTCATGTGCTGGGCACTACCCGGGTACACGCCTCCCCTCTGTCCTCAGGCTGAGCTGCAAGGCAGAAGGTGGGAAAATACCCTCTTCAGATGAAGACAAGACTCAGACAGGCAACGTCAGCTGCCCGGGAAAAGGGGGAGAAATGAAGAATTTGAGCTCAGAGCTGCCTTCTCCCCTGCAAGGGCTGGGGCTCACGGGGGGTTGTTGGGGGGCAGGCGCTCTGGAACCCCAAACCAGCAGTGAGACAGCAGGGAGTGGAGGAGCTCTGTCCTTTTCCTGAGCATTTTAGTGTGACCTCCAAGCTTGTCCTTGCTAACAAGCCCCTGATTTCATCTCCTCACTCACACTTCTCTCCTCAGATCTAAGGATCTGATCTGATAGAATCAAATGTCATCAAACCCCTCCATGTAACTAACAGCCGATTCCCCAACAACCTGCTTGGCATCCGAACCTGGGAAACCTGAGGTACAAATGATTTGTTCATGAATTCTACACCTAGAACTGAGTGCACAAGCTGAAAACTGCTGGAGTCTTTCATCCATTCGTTTAATTAATTAGGTAAGTAATTTACTTTTAAGGGCTCATCCAATTTAAGTTTGACTGGACTAACTTTCCTCTGCTTGAGCCATGAAGACAATAATTCAGGGTAGAATAAAAAGCCAGTCTCTTCTACACAACCAAGCAATGGATAAGCCACTCATCTTGACCCAGTAGAAGGAAATAAAATAGGTGGGTGCTGCTGGGGCCAGCATCAGGACCACTGCCTGAGGGAAAGAGCAGACTTGAGATCCCTTCACTGCAGAAGTCAGTCAGTCCAGAAAGGCCTACACAGCACAAGGAGGTAAGTTGAGGGCTTGAGTCATGGGCCTCAGTCCCTTGGGGGGGGCACGGTCTAGAACATGTGCTTGTGTGGACTGAGCCTTGAGGAGATAGGAGGATCTGGGGCTGTCACCAAATGAACAAATGACAAAGGCTAAGACAGGGACTAGGAAGAGCCTTACCCATTTCTACCAACGACAAACTGTTACTGCCACTATAGAAAGCAGGATGCAGGCCCCTCAGAAGCTCAGAACTAAGTATGACCCAGCTGAGGACACACCAGGATGATCTAAAGCCAGCACACTACCAACATACATGTGTACTCTGGTTAACAAGACTATTTACCATTCCAACTTCAGGAACCAGGCTAGATGCCCGTCAACAGTTGAATGAATAACTAAATTATCACCTATAAAAACTCACCTTTGTTTAGCTGTAAGAAATAAAATCATGTCATTTGTGGAAATATAAATAGAACTGGAGATCATCATGTTAAATGAAATAAGCCAGACTCAGAAAGAAAAATGCTGTATGTTTTCTTTCACATGGGCATCTATCTTTAAACATACTCACACCACAGGAACACAGGCACACAGGCACACATACACACATGCACACAGGCACACATACACATATGTACACATCAGACATGAAACTAGAAGAGGGACTACCTATGAAGTGTAGAAACCCAGCCTGACAGTGGGAGGAAGGACAACAAAGGTTGACAAGGGTGAGTGCTACCATGGCAGCTGCTGTGTATGTATTTGAGGGCAGGGTGAAGCTCCCCACTCTGCAGTGGAAACATGAATTCTGAAAGAAGAACAGCTGCAGAATGGACGGCTTCCTCATGCTTCTCCCTCTCAGTTCCACTCATCTGCATGCGGTGCACTCTCCCTGTGTTTCTTCTTTCTAGAACTTCATATAAATGGGGTCATGCTTACATACTCCACCATGTCTATAGTCCTTCTCAGATAATACATGTGAGAGGCAACCATGTTGCTGTATGCCCTCTCAATAGTGCTTTGACATGGCTGCATAATATTCCACTGTGGTAACATGCCACCAGCAGTTACCTGCTCTGCAGGGAAGAGCATTTAAGGTATTTCCAGTTGGGTGCTCTTGTACCTGTCTCCTTGGGGTACACAGATCGAAATGTGGGAGGCAAAACTACTGCGGCTAGTATGAAATAAAATCATGGTCATGTTGTCATGAGCTAGGGGAGAATCAAGGCCTTCTATTTGAGCACAAAGGACAGTGCTAAAGTGCCCTGCGTCTCCACCAGAGAGCAATGGTTGCACACAACAGATACAGGTAGATCTCAATGGGGAGACAGGGTCTGCATGATGTATATTTGAACAAACCATGCCTTTTTCCTGTTGAGAACCTAGATGCCCAACCGAGACTGTGGGCAGTGCTGGGGTTATGCCCAAGGTACTGTGGTGAGTGCACACTCACACTTAAAGTGTGGCTGAGAGGAAGACCAGACTGGGTCTGAACCTCAGTGCCACCTCTTATAAGTCAGGTCACTGCTTCTGCTTGGTAAATGAGGGTGATGCTGATGTGGAGAGAGCCGAGTGACTTCAGCATTTAAAACTGTGTCCAGTACCTACATTGACACATCTGTCAAGTGTCAGTTGTCCCTTTCAGTGAACAATTAGTCACACGCACAGTGGGTGAGTGCAGGATAGTAAGGGATAGAAAATGAAGATCTGCAAGCTTGTTTTGGCAGGTAGATGCTCCAGGTCAAATGCCTGCCAAGCACAACACAAGCCTCATTAGCCCTAAGCATGCTGGACATCAGACAGGTTGGCAGAGACACGGAGCTCAGAGCTGTACACAGGAAACGCCTGGGCCATCCTAGCTGACCCCCAGTACACTCACTGTAACACTAAGGATGGGCCCTCACCCTGAAAATCAGCTCCTTCCGCTGCAGAATGGAGTGGAGGTTAGCCCCACTGGGTGGTCCTGAGATGCCATGCCTAACGGGCGCAGTGAGCAATGGCAGCTGCAGATATGGCAAGCCCTGTCACCTCCGTCATCCACTGCCTTTGTGTACATGAACTTCCCTATTACAGAATTAGGGGTAATTATAGGATGTGCAATCACAAAATTAAAGCAGGTAATTAGCATGCCTAATTAATTGTCAAATGCTAGGCAGACAAGAGAACACAAACAGAAAGCACTGCTGTGGACGGGGCAGTTCTGGGTGCCCTCTGCTTGCGGAAAGCTCAACAGCAGCACCAGAGGTTAGAACCCGACTCCCCCCACACCCTACCCCAGGGGTCTGCAACACTAAAATAAACCCAGGGTGCACACTGGGCTCTGGCTCAGCCTGAGCTGCACCCTCTGTGCTGGCTGTAGGCCAACAAGGCATTTATACAGCCCGTCACAAACACACCCTGAGTCCCAAACAGAGAGCTACTTCAGGAATAACTTAATGGCTGCTGCAAACCTTGACAAGGAGCAGACTGTAGAGTCTGGCCCACACGAGACAAGGATTCACAAATACAAACTGTGGCTTTGCAAACAAAACACCAAGCTGCCTGCACTTGCTAGCAGTCACTAAACACCTCCTTCTGCACTCACCTTCTGCACCATGTAAGTCCTGACCCAGAAGCAAATGCTTAGTTCTTTCCTCGGCTTAGTATTGGGGATGTGACTTAGGGTCTCATGTATGCTGAGTAAGTGGCAACCACTGTGCCACTCCCCAGCCAGAACTTCCACTTCTTATTTTCAGAGATCTCACTCTGCAGTTCAGGCTGGCCTTGAACTTGTGATCTTCCGGACTGAGCTTCTCCCCACACTCACCCCTAAGTATATGGGATGACAGGTCTACACTACCAAGCCTAGTGCATGCAACAGGGCCAGAGAAACATGGGTCTTGTTTTTCTTAGAAGACACAAGTCTGACTCTCACTTCCTGGAACTCGTGGACAATGGCTATGGCTTAGTAATGCCTTTCAAAGCCTACCAGACATTTTGCATAAGAAGCTCTCTAAAGCTCAGTGATTTTGTCTTAAAACGAAGCCCAACATGTAAGATGTGTAAGCACCATTACATGACTCAAAGGGCAGAGGAGACCATGCTAAGCTTCTGGTGGAGGAAGGGCCAGAAGAAACACCATAGTCACACAGGAAAGCAGAGACAGCCCAACACTGCCGTGAGGACTATCACATGCAAAAGAGTCAGATGACATTAGACGCTCTTCAAAATGCCTTGAGGCTCCTAGTTTATTTTATTTCCTTAATAGGCAATGAGTGAGATGATTTGTGTTTTGGTTCACAGCCCGTGTTAATGTATCCTCTCTTAACTTTCCTTTTACTGAAATGGCTTCATGTGTTATTAACTGTAATGTACCTCAGTGCTAGAACAAAATGCCCAAATTACCATAGGACAACACTGATGGAGTGACATTATTGTGGCCTTATCACAGCCAATGCCACAAAGATGAACAACTTTCCAGTTCACTGGGTTATGTAAGCAGGGGAGCTGAGGAGGAGATGGAGATGTACTAGTTATTTACTGAGGACTGCCAGCACCATCCCACAGGTCTGTGACAGAGATACAGGGGAGGCCTGGGAAGTGGAATAGGCCAGCACAGTCTCTCAGGGGAGAAATGAGGTGCCCAGCTCTACACACTGCATTCCAATTAGACACCTAACACCTCCTCTGAATGGCTTGGCCAATGGTTCCCAAAGCCTGGTCTTCCTGCTGGCTTCTGGCTCACCTTTGAAGGTGACCAGATTTGAAAACAGTGTGTTTCAGACATGTGCTCTACCTTCCAAACCCTATTCACATTAGGTCTCTTTCCCTGGTCATGATTAGGTGTTACCAGCTCAGAGACACCCCAGTGGCTTTTTCTATCCCCCTTGTAGGTCAGAGCTGGGGATCCTGAAAAAATAAGGCCAGGCTTCATCCCTGGCCTCTGAAACTTAGTTGGCCTGCCCAAAACGGTGTGAAGAACCTTGATGAATTCAGATGGACAAAGAGCTGGAGGAGAAGGACATGTACCTCCAGCTGGGTGAGGAATAGGATGCAGGAAATCAGCCGAGGGGTGTTCGGCTTAGAAAAAGACCAGACTGAAAAAGAATAGGGGTAGTGTTGAATGTCTGTGTTGAGGCAGGATGACTTGAGCTCGCGGTTAATGTTTGATTGCACAGGGAAAAAAACCCAAAAGGCTGGAGAGATGACTCAGTAAATAAAGTACTTGCTTATAAAGAAATAGGACCTTAGCTCAAGTCCAGAACCCATGTAAAAAGGCAAGGTGTCAGCTACAAGTGCAATCTTACAGATGTATGAAACACCAGACATGGGGAGGGGAAGGCATCTGATGTACACTTCTCTGGGCCTTTTAGAAAATATGCTTTATCATACACACACAAATATAACAGGAAGGATGGGAAATGTCACAGACATTAGAGAAATGGGCACCAGGCAAAAAGGAACACCCTGTAAATATCACCATGGTGAAGCAGGACGTATACACCATCACCAGCATGCTGTCAGTGCTACTGTGGACAAACAAGGGCAACACCCTAACTAAGAGCAGTGTGTATACTAAGCACTCCATGAAAAATTACCAGGTGAAGAAAAATCAGCTAGGGCGGGGAGGGGCAAAGAGCAAGCATCTGGTTCAGCAGAAAGGCTGCTCCATAAGAGGAGCCTAAGCTGCAGAAGTCCATTCCTTGTGAACCTATGGCTTGACAGAGGTATCAAAAGACCCAAAGTGTCAAAAAACAAAAACAAAAAAGCTAAGTGTGGTGGAGTGTATCTATAGAATCTGCTTGAGGGAGGTGGAGACAGGAGACTGACATGCTTGAGGGAGGTGGAGAGAGGAGACTGGCATGTTTGAGGGAGGTAGAGACAGGAGACTGACATGCTTGAGGGAGGTAGAGGCAGGAGACTGACATGCTTGAAGGAGGTAGAGGCAGGAGACTGACATGCTTGAGGGAGGTGGAGACAGGAGACTGGCATGTTTGAGGGAGGTGGAGACAGGAGACTGGCATGTTTGAGGGAGGTAGAGACAGGAGACTGACATGCTTAAGGGAGGTGGAGGCAGGAGACTGACATGCTTGGCAAGTTCTAAATCAGTGAGAGATGCTGTCTGTTGTGATCTGAATTAGAATGGCCCCCACAGTCTTATATGTCTGAATCTTGTCCCCTAGTGAGTGAACTGTTTGGAATTATTTGGGAAGGACAAGGAGGTGTAGAGTTGGAGTAGTTACAACCTTGTTGGAGGAGGTGTGGCCTTGTTAGAGGAGGTGTGGCCTTGTTGGAGGAGGTGTATTATTGGCAGTGGGCTTTGAGGTTTTAAAAGCCCACACAAGTCCCCGTCTCTTTCTTTCTGCCTCTTGCCTATGCTCAAGATGAAAGCTCTCAGCTTCCAGCACCATGCTTGTCCTCATTTTCCCATCATGATGATCACAGACTCACCCTCTGACACGGTAAGCAAGCCCCCAAACGCCTTGCTTTATAAGCTCCCTCGTTCATGGTGTCTTCTCACAGCCATAGAATAGTAAGAAGACGCTGTCTTTAAAATCAAGGTGGACTGCTGCTGAGGAATGACATCCCAGATTAACCTCTACCCTCCAGCACGCACACATGCAGAGGTGTGCAGGTGAGGGAGCTCATGTGGAGACTTCAAGATAGGTTAAGTTTTGAGAACCCCTGTGGTAGTGACTGATGTATATTGCCTTCTAGAAACTTGGTAAGAGAAGTGCCCTCATCCCTCGCCATACATACTAAATTCAAGTGGTGAGGAATGTAGTAAGTGATTTATACTTAATTAATGTATACACATAACAAACTGTCATATTGTATTTTTGACTATATATACTTTTATTTATCAACCAACTATTTTTTAATGCAGAGTGTTTAAAAATAAGAGATGACAAGCTAGAACAACTGTAGGTGCTCAGAACTCTGGAGGCAGAGGAAGGAGGATCTCAATTTTGAAGTCAGCTTTGTATGCAGAGACCCTGTCTCAACAAAGAAATAGGAGACACGATGGGGCGGGGACTTGGCCTGGTGTCAGTGGATGATGGGTGAGGACCTGGCCTGTTGTCAATGGATGATGGGAGGGGACTTGACCAGGTGTCAGTAATGCTGAGAGGACAAGAAGCAGAGCTGGCATATAAAAGCTTACAGAGCAAAGAGGAGAGCTGGGCATGGTAACTCATGCCTAGAATCGTATCATTTGGGAGCCAGAGGCAAGAAGTCATAATTTTGAGACTAACCTATGCTGCATAGTGAGTTCATGTTAGCTTGAGCTACAAAGTAAGACCTTATTTTTGTTTTGTTTTGTTTAAATTAGAAACTATTATGATCCATGATAGGTGTGATTCCAACAACGTATGCATGGGCGCAGTCACAGCCCAGAAATAAAACTAGGAAACAACCAAACGTTAACTAAGATGGTTCTGTGAGCTAATAGCTTCTTCTTTTCTTAATGATTGCTTCTGTTTTCCAGACTTCCTTCTTCTGCCCAACTTTAGCAACAAAGAGGCAAAGTGTTAGTTTGTCAGGCATCTGCTCAGCACCCCAAGGATGGTGCATCTCTTTCCCCATCTTCAGAGAACTGGATCATCAAAGCATCACATTCAGGTCTCAGAATAAAGACTATCACTAAACTTCAGGAAGAAAGAGCCACTGTCCGAGAGTGAACGGGTAGTGCAGAGCCAGCCACAGTCACGGGGCTAGCGCAAGGGATCTCTAGGAACTCGACCAAAGAGCCTACCTGTAACCAGAGAAGCTGTGCAAAGCCCGAGCCTGGGTCATCTGCCACATGGACATGCACCAAGCCTCAGTGTTCCCCCACGGAAACAAGTGGCAGAAGCTGCCCCCGGAAGGTCGGATGGTCGGATGTTCTGCCATTCTCAGGCCCAAACAGGACTATTACAGCCCACAGTGAGCTCTTGTCCCTTGTACCCAGGGCAAAGCCTGGATGCAGCTCCCAGTGCAAGAGTGGTAACACAGCACCACTCTCTTGGCTTTGGGGAGAAAGGGGGAAGGGTGAGGGGGCACACACCTGCCATCCCCCGCTCCCCTCCCCCGCCGGCAGTGTCCTGCAGGCAATCTCATCTACAGCAGCCTCCCTATACTTGCTGAGTGAGCATCTGCTAGGCACCAGTCTTTGTGCTGGCCTTGAGGACACACACCAGGTGGCCCAGGGGGTCAAAACGATGATTAAGAGTACAGTCTGGGGCAGCGGCTACCTGGGGCAATCCCAATTGCATATCCGTACGAGAGTTGCTATTTTATTAGCCTCACGACCTTTACTAGGTTATGGAATCGTTTCATGACATAGCTGAAGGCAGCTGCCTGTGAAGACTTTGTTTAGAGCTGGCCGCTCTGGCTGGCGTGCAACCCATAACAAGTTTGCTGTTTACTGCTGTCCTTTCTACAGCGCCCCACATGCCACTTACAAAGACAGACAGACAAAAACTCTGTCCTGTGGTGGAAGTGTTAGGGCAGAGAGAGAGGCAGGGGGTGGGCAGTCAGGAACACTGCATGCAGCACAGTGTGACAGTGCATCATGGAAGGCTTCCTGGAGAAGGTGATACCCAAGTCAGTCCTGTAAGGGTGGTGAAAGCTGGCTGAGGGGCCGGGGGCAGGCCAAAAGTATAGGCAGCTGCCTGCTGGGTTATACTTTCTAACTCACACGCTCTCTAGCAGGGGAAACCTGGCATCTGGAAAGTAGAGAAATGGCTGCCATCAGGAACAGGATGTCCAGTTCATATAAACAACTTCGGCCATTGGGGACCACAGGAGAGCATGGGGCTGCATCTTACCCTGGGAAGTAGGCTGTGGTATGCAGTGTGATCCTCCAAGCAGATCCACTGGGCTGGGAAGCAGTGTCTCTGTAAATGCAACATCGGCAACAAGAAGGCCTGTCCTTGCCCACTGTGCTGCCCTTAAAGAGGCTTCTTGCCACATAGCCCTTCAGCGAGCTCACTGTTTCACCACGCATCCCAGAGTCCATGCAGATCAGGCTCTGGGCTCTCTCCAGGAGAGAAACAAACTGCTCCAACTTGAGGGAGGCAGGATCCCTAGCCCTGTTTCTTCCTCTCTGCCCCACACTTAGAGGATGGAAAACGGGATTATTGGAGGTATTCTGAGATGTCTCAGAGAGGCCAGGCACACATGCTGCCAACCTTCCTCCAGGCTATGTGAAGAAGCAGAAAGCTGTCCACAGTGACTGGCCGAGTACCTGCACTCAGCCATTCTCACAGACAGTGTTCTGTGTGTTTTGCAGTCCAGTGCTCTCTTCTTTTCGAGCCCACGATGGATGCATGTGGGCTGAGACATTACTCAAAGGCCATTCCCTAACTTACATAAGGGCTGACATGAACACAGACTCAGTCTGACTTCTGTTGCCTGAGATCTCTGGATTCCGTCCAGCTCTGAGCATGAGACTGAGGCCCTGTCAATCAAATCTAAATGAGCGGTAAGCACAAGTGTAGTCTGCACTTACACTAAGACTTCCCTACTGTGAAGAAACAAGGGGCTGGGAAGATGGCTCAGTTAGAGAAGTGCCTGCCACCAATGCAAGCTTGAAGACCCGGGATCCCAGCACTCAGAGTGCTGGGCTGAGCACACATGTACGCAGCCCTAGCATTAGCAGTGTAGACACAACAGGCGGATCCCAGCAGAGTCCACCAATCTAGCCAACTGGTGATTTCTGGGTTCAACAGACTTTACTGCAGGGCTGGAGAGATGGCTCAGCAGTTAAGAGCACTGACTGCTCTTCCAGTAGGAGGCTCCACAGCCCTCTCTGATGAGTGTTTAAAGAGACATATTAGTCATGGTCTTGTTCATCATCCCAAGAGACAAAATTTCAACTGCAAGTACATTGCAAACACCAGAGGCCCTGGGCACGTGTTCCTCCATCAAATGATGCCATGTAGTGTTTGTTTCTTTCTTTGAAGTCCCTAGTGCCCATGGTGGGGCTAAGATGAGTGTGTTGCTACCTCCCTGGCTTATAAAGCACCACGGAAGGCACTCACCATGGGTATTATGTCTTTCAGCTTTATCTTAGCAATGCTGGGCAAATGAGGCATGGGAGGTGTTTGCCCCAAGGTCTACAGCCAGTACGTAGTGGAGATGGGATTTGAACTTCTGTCTTTTCCAACCCTAATTTGTATTTTTTCTTTCTTAAGGGGTAGAGGAGTCCAGGCTCTAGTGAGCCATCCTCCAACCTCTCTGACCCTTGAAACCCCAGCCGTTGACTTGGCCTTCCATGAGTGGGGAGGACTGCAGGGCAAAGGCAAGTCCCAGCCATGGGACTCACTGCTGCCTTAGTTGTGTCCTTGTCCCATCACCAGGCTGGGGGCCTGAAACAAGCTTCTAGCATCTGCACAGTGGGACACTACTTGTGGCCTTGAGGAGCAGCTCTGATGACTCAGTGGTGTCCTGAAGGACACATTTGCCAGACTCACATGAGCAATTCCACAAGGGAGTGTCCTTTTCTAGAGGGTTTTGGCCAGGAAGAGGAGAACATTTCTAAACTCCCGAGGAGGAGAGGCACACCTGGGTGGACATGGGCTCTTTGTTTGGCATCTTACCTTCCAGGTCCTTGCAGAGAAAGTACCTTGTTTCTTACCCTCAAAGCAATGCTGGCATCTATTTACTGGAGTCAACCCTGACTATGAGGACTCCCAGCCATGAAGCTGTCCTCTGTAGTGGACCCCGAGCTTTGACATCAAACAAGGCCTTTGCCCTTTCCTTCTCCTTATGAAGCTGCTCATCCCACTCTTTAATTCACTCCAGAAAAAAGAAAAACACAAAACCCACCCAACCAGTCATGTGTGCTCACACAGATGTCCCTTTGCTAGGCAGACACAGAGCGACATACCAGGTACACATGCTACTAAAAGACACATACACACACATACCATCAGGTGTGCACAAACACAGAAAGACCTGAAATACACACACTGACAGATTATCTTGGATGCTCAGTGAGGAAGTTCTATCAAGCCAGGGCTACACCTAGAGTTTCTGAGCATCGAACATGCATACCCGATTTACAGCCTTTGCTACTGGTCTCAACCCTACTCTTGACTCCCTGTAGGAACCCATGGCCTGAAACCACAATTTCATATTAGGGAAAGGGACCCAGAACCTCTGGAAGAAGACAGAGATCTAGCCTGGGCCCTTCTGACTCTAGAAGATGCCCAACGGCCCCTGTGTTCTGGAAATGCTGACAAGATATACAGAGGGTGCCGGAATCCCTAAAGAGAACCCAGTAGCCCTATGGGGACTGACTGCCCAAATGCTGCAGGATGTCTAGCACAAGATGCTTTCGTAGATCCTGCCAAGGCCACCTAATGATCTGGCTGAGGTTCATGTAAGAGCCCAGGTACAACAGCCAACAGACCAGCTTTATCTTCAAACCACATGACCATGGGCTAATAGTAATGGAGGACTCTTCCTGGAGATGAGGCCTGTAGTGGCTGTTCCTGGTTGTCAACTTGACTCTATCTGGAATGAACCACAATCCAGAATTGGGAGGCTCAACTTTGATCTTGATATTGAAGCATAGAGGCTATGAGTCTTAGCACACTAAGGTAAGGAGATCTCTGAGCTCAAGGTTATCTGGAACAAAGCAAGTTCCAGATCCAGGTGTAGTGGAACACACCTTCTGTTGGAGCCCTACATAAGGACATTGGAAGAAGGAAGGCTTGCTCTCTTAGCCTGCTTGCCTTGTGGGACTGAGCATCTGCTAGATCCTTGGACTTCCACTCACAACTGCTGCCAACCATTGTTGGGAAGTTGGACTACAGACTGTAAGTCACCAACAAATTCCCTTACTATATAGAGACTATCATAAGTTCAGTGACTCTAGAGAACCCTGGTGCAAGAACAAACGGCCTGTCTCATCCTGGATAACATTACCAACAGCAAAATAACAAAACCCCCAACTCAACTCAAAATCCAATAAGCAAGTCAAGAGTGGTGGCCCAGCATTCTGGATGTTGAGACAGGAAGATCATGGATTTGAGCCCAATCTGGGATACACTGGGACACTGTCTGAAAAAAAATAATGCCAATGTTCTAAACACTAGAAGGCTTTCTGTAAGCTTAGCACCGACTCATCTGGCAGCTAAATTTAGCTGAACTCAAATAAAGGTATCATGACCAGGCTACACCTTGCTTCAGGTCAGTGCTCCTGTCCCTGCAGAGCATTGAAGTGGGGTGTTTAGGTGTTATCCTAGATCCAATAACTGTGATTTAGTCCTTTCTAAAGCTCATCAGGAAAAGAATGGTGAGGATGTACATCGGGAGAGTGTTGACGATGAATGTTTTAACAGCAGGATTCTGACTGTGCTAACAGGCCATCTACATAAAGGTGAATAATATATTCTTTGCAGCCCAGAGGGTAAGAAGCAAGGATGTCCAAAGTCACCCAAGATAGACTTCTGCAGCTCTACAGAGACAGTGCACATGTTTATACATAAGCCAAAACAGGGATTAGGCTACATAAACATACATGGAATTATATAACACACAAGCACTGTGTAATTGTAACTTAGACCTTAATTATACACACACACACACACACACACACACACACACAGAGAGAGAGAGAGAGGGGGGGGGAGAGGCAGAGACCTGGGCGAATACACACATATCTGAACAAGACCACATAAGATGCTCTGGTGGGTTGTTTGGTTTACCACATTACTATGGCAGTAGCTGACTGATACAGCACGCTCACCAGGCATAAGTATATAGAGTCAAAGTGTGCCTGCCTGATCGTAGTATGCTCTGTTTGCCATGTTTCCGTTCCCATGTCTCACTTAATCCTCATAGAATGATGCAGGGGAGACCAAGGCTCAGAGGGGCTTCAAGACTTGCTCATGGTGACTGTACTCAGGTTTGTGAATCTCAGAGCACATGGCTTATTATATCTACTGTGTTTATGCTGTCTTCCTCCCAGCCTCCATCCTGTTGAATGAATTCTATTCTTTCTATGGGGTCCTGGGCTGGGAGAATGAGAAACGCAACACACACACACACACACACACACACACACACACACACACACACCCCAAAGTACAATTGGCACCCCCATTTTGCAGATCAATAAACTAAGGTGCAGACAGCCAGCTCTGACAGTAAAATGTCATGCATTTTTAAGCTACCTTTAGCTTCAGAAATCTTCAAATGCCCTACCTCAGTGCCTATGTTTCCAAGCAACCAAATCCTTTTTCAAACCATGGCCTATATGAATATTTGACATTTAAAAGAGAGAAGCAGAGTTTCTCTGGCTAAAGCCAAGCACAGCAGATCCCTGCCTGCTCATGTATGCCAGGGTAGACCCCAATTATATTACTAGAGTTCTGCATCAGCACCAACTTCATTTATCTTAACTTGCCTCAGCATCCCTTCCTACAGTCCTGAAAGCCTGGGCCCAGGTCCTGCTCATGCCCACACTAAGTAGTCCACTGAGACCCCTGGGTTTTCCTTCCCCTGCTAAGAATTCTTCCTAAGGCATTATATGTCTACATAACAGGAGTCTGTGCCTACAGGACCTTCCCATCCTCAGCTGGCTTCAAAGCCATACACATTTCCCCCAACTCAGCCCACTAGGCTCCCACGGCTCTTCCACAGTTTACTTTCCCCCACCGTGCAGAAGCTTTTGTGGCTTCCCTACCCAACATTCCTTCTGTGTTACTCCCTTGTCCACTTGGATTCAGCACCATGCATGTTTGTTTACTGACTTTTCTGCCTTCTCTCTTCTAAAACACCAGTCTACGAGTTTGATTCTCCATGGCCCAGAACCCTGACCATACCTGGCCAGTGACAGATGCTCAACAGTTGCCTTTCAAAGTGAATGAGCAAATGGGCACACTAATATCAACTGCATGTGTGACTGTCCCCTGGTCCTCTGCACTGAGTTTATACAACACACTGGATGAGGTCACTTGCCAAAGGTGATTGTTTGAAACAAAGGGAGGAACAGGTAGTAATCAGCACCCAAATTTACAGAGGGAATAGTTCAGGAGTGAGTGTTGGCTACTGTGCTGTAGGAAGAGAGAGAAGTTCTTTCTGGGATGGTATAGGAACCTACAGAGCAGGCAGCCATTGCCACCTAGAGGTTAGTCACAGCCACAACTGACACTGGTGTCCACTGGGCAAGCAGAAGTGGCCTTGGCTGGGACAGGCCTGAGTCTGAAAGGCCCAGCCCACAAGGCCAAGAGCCATGAGTGCTTTAGAAAATCCCAGATGTAGAGCTGGTGAAATGACTCAGTAAGTAAAAGCACCTGCTGCACAAGTTAAGGCCATGAGTTCAAATCCCCAGAGCCTGTAGCCAGACATGTATAGTTTTCCTAGACCCAGCACTTTCCATGGGGAGATGAAGGCACATGCAGGACAATCCCAGAATGAAGTGGAAAAACATTAATGAGACCCTGGATCAAGTCAAGTGGAAGGCAAGAACCAACACCCAAGGGTGTCCTTGGACCCCACACACATGTCTAAGAATATATACATGCAAACATATGCACAACAAGAAAATTCCAGATGTACACTAAAGTCTCACCAGCCACTGGGGAAGACTCAACGCTGGCCTCTGAGCTGGCTGCTGGTCCCAGTGAGACAGAGGGTCTCCATAAACTGGTGGTTTTGGTGTAGGAGAGGAACAGCTGAGTCAGCAAATGAACAGGCCTCTCAGAGTGCTGGTCCAGAGAGGAATGACACCAACTCTCTCACTTCCTTTCCTCACAACATTACAAGGCAATAGGGTCTGGGGACATGAGAGCACATGGCTCTGCAGAAACCATCCTCTGACAGATAGAGGCTTTCTGGGGTCTGAATACTTGTAGATTTGTGTGTCTCGGGTGTTTGTACCTGTATAGAGAACACACACTACACCTGGGTCATGTGATTTGGGCTTTATTTTTGAGGATCTCCTCTGTGTCTAGGTCCCCTAGGGTCTTAGGAAGGATAAAACTTAAGCCACTTGCAAAAATGAAGTCTACTGGTCAAGCCAGCACCCTTGCTAACAAAAGGGCCCAGAAACAATAAAAGAAATGATAGCCGACATTAGAATAAGATCTTGTTTTCTTTAAACATTCAACATTGGAGGGTAGGCCTGTGAGCTCCTATGGGAGCAGGGTCAGCTGTGCCCATTCTAACCATGATGACCACATCCTCACTACCAAACTGGCGCCTGCACAGCTGTACTGGGGAGATACAGGAGCCGGTTCCTAGGTGAGGTGCCCTCCTCCCACCTCAGAGCCACTGTAGGATGGGAAGTGAAGCACTGGCACCGCAGACCCTGGCTGGGAACTCCAGAGACTGCCTATGACCTCCGAGCAGGGTGTGGGATGCTCTGAGAAGACCTTTGTCGCCCCCGCTGGAGGGTGTGCCCATGTCCACTACCTTTCTGGACAGCTCAGTCCATGGTGTCAGCAGCATCCTTCCACAGTTCCTTAGAGGACGCTCAACACCTCCTGACTCAGCACTGTTAGATTTTGCTTTATGGTGTAGATTTACATGCATTGTGGGGTATTTACAACATCCCTTCTTGGGATTCCTTGGGTGCTGGGAGCACTGATACCCTCCATAGCTATCTTCAGACATCTCCTTGGGCACAAAACCAACCCTTGTTGAGAATCACTGAAGGAAACTGTCTCAGAGGTTCAGCCACTTGCCTATGACGTACCTCATTGATGTTGTATCTCACTTAAGCTTTTCAACCATTTCATGGGGTGGGTGCAATTACCCCACCTTACAGACAAGAGAGAGGATCTGCATGAACTTCCCAAAGCCCAATACCAGGGGAGTGGCCCTTCCTAGAACCAAACCCAGGAAGACCAAATGGCTGTCCATAGTGACATATTATGCCCCAACTAAGGAAGGGCAGGCTGGCTGTGAGTATCCTGGATGTAGTGATAAAGTCACTGTGTAGCCTTAAAGGCTGTGGTATAGGGCATCTTGAGTAGTGAGTACCACAGCCACACTTGGGAGCCCCAGCTCATCAGAGGATCGACTGGACAAATGGGCACCAGTGACCACAGCACCACTACACGGTGCCCACACAGCTACAAAGACTCCAACACTGCTCTCAGCACCAAGAATGCTGCCATCTAAGGAAAGGAAGCCTCGGCTTGGCAGGCAGCCAGGGGCCTCACAGTGTGGGTGGGGAGCAGACTCTAGTGCTGGGGCCCTGGGCAGCAGTCACATGCCCGGAGCTGTCCTACCCAAGGACAGATGATGCCACCTTGGAGGTTGCAGATACACCTCCTATCCCAGTGAACAAAGCAAACATTCGGTTTAAAATGGCAGCTGTTTTGCTATTCTTGATACTTGATGCCCAACATGGCTGTCCAGGTTTAGCCATGCATCTGCTCCTGTGGGCTGTGGATCCTTCCCTGTGCTCCATGTCTGAACCATACTAAACACTGACAAATGCTGGTGTCTCCACTGTGGCTACAAGAAGGCCACAGTAGTGGAAATGTGAGCAGTGAGTTGGGGCTTGGGGCAAGGGACACGCAGGGTGACAGTAGAGTCCCAGAAGCCCCGAAGGGAGGTACACCTGCACAGGAATGTCAGGGTTGTAAGGTGAAAGCTGCACAGCCTTGAGTGGCTTGTGTAATGTCTCAACAGCTCTATAAAAATGTGCTAATGGCACCACTGCTGCTGCCTGGTGCTCACAGAATGCTGGCCTTCCATCACAGGGCTCTCCGCCACTCTCACTTGATTTGGGGAGCTTTTATCTTAGATGTCCTGAGAGTTAACACTGTCACCTTGTCAAGGTCTAGAATTACCCAGGAAACACATCTCTGAGAAAACCTGTGAGGGATTTTATTGAGTAAATTAACCGAGGTGGGGGATATACACTAAATGCACAGGTGGCACCATGCCGTGGGCTGGAGTCTAAGACAGAAAACAAGCAAGCTGAGCACAAGTCTTCATCTCCGCTTCCAGAACGTAGATGCCAGGCATGAGCTGTCTCACACTTGTGCCTGTATCTGCCCTGAAACTGGGAGCCAAACAACCTTGCCTCAAGTTGCTTTTGTGATATATTTAGTCATAGTGATGAGAAGAATAGGTAATGTTGTAACCACGAGTCTCGAGTGGAGAGCCCTCCCTACCCTCCTGACAAGCGTGCCAGCAGTGAGGGCCCTGACAGGGGGAGGGGAGCAGCAGGCTTTCTCATGTGGGGTTGTTGTTTTAGCTTTTGTTCAGTAAAATGAAGTACTCTAAAGCTTACATCATGAAAGCAACCTCAGGAACCACCTGGGGACCTGGAGCGTGAGCTGGATGCCTTACACACAAAGGTGCACCTCAGCTCAGACGGGCAGTTTTCAAAACGCACCCAATTAGAGCCCCGAGCCACTGGTCTCCTGCGCTAACGAGATGAAATGGATTTGCTTTCTGAGCCAGGAAATGAGCTGCTGGTGAGCACCACTCTCTCCCAGCTGTGCGATCTCTACCCTGTCCAGAGGTTTTTCTGAGCTTTCACTTTCTTAGTTAAAAAACAGATTTGAGAAGAGGTGAAAACTGGTCTCTAAAGCTCTCGTTCCCTGCTGGGTGCCAGAAAAGTGTGTGTTTTATAATTTTTACAATTCCATGTAACAGGAATTTTGGAATCCCTGTTAATGTGTATTTGTGCCAATTGACAGGAGAAAGCAAGGTAGAGATGCACCCGAAGACCACACTTATGCCTCTGCAGGCTGAATTCAACCATCCCAGCACTTTGGGAGTCAACATTGTGAGGGAATAGTGCTGGTTTCTAGCATTCACTTAAACATTAAACCTTGCTCCATTAAAAGACAGATCACAGGAATCCACAGACCCTATGGGATAAAGCAGAAGAAATACATGATATCTCTTTCACATTCAGAGTCTAGTTCGACCAGGGCTGGCTCTAAGGGTCTCTAGGTTACTTACTCGATTCTCATGTTATTTGTCCGAGGTCGACTGCCAGCAAGTACAGGAGGCAGTAAATGACCCAAAACTACACTTGACATTGGACATATGCAAGCTAAAGCCCCTCTGACACAGGAACAAAGAAGCAAGCCGTGGAGACAGAAAGAGGAGATACTCCATCCATTGGGACTTAAAAGCTGGCTTGGGTTGGGGATAGGGAAGGAAAGAGAATCCAAGTAGAATAAAACTTGAAACTCTAAGAATATCACAAAGGCAGGGGTAAAGAACAGGGTGGTGAACACAGGAACCACCCATCCTGATGGCTCACATTAGTATGTAGGGCCACCATGAACACCGTCGGGGACCAAATGTACTGAGTGGTTTGTCACTGGACTCAGAGTCAGAGAACATATTGTGCTCAATATGTAAGTGCACACCTGCACGCGTGCACACACAGCAGATGGACAAGCACTGCCAGCCTACCATGAGGGGACAAAGATGCTGACTGCTCTTTAGTGAGAGGTGGGACACATGCAGACTGCCACATATGGCTGACTGCCCTGTGGACAGCAAAGCTATCATATGGCTTGACATAATGCTTCCCTCAGGCAAGCCCACAGTAGTGCAGGCCATTCAAGCACATGCTCAGTAGACAGAGCCTCTGACAAGCCAGGTTCCTGGATCTTGAGGCAGTCTCCCCTGGCTCTCACTCAGAGTGTCCTTGGCTAAGGCAGGGCAGCGATGCTGTGCTCCTCAGTAGTCACTTAGCACAATGACTTACCAGATGACAGAGCCAAGTGCACATGCGGTCTGTGTGGCCGTGTTTTGTTTCTTCTGGTGTTGACTGCAGGGGCAGTTTGACTTTGCGCTTTGTTGTTCCTCTGTGGCCAAAGGCCATAACATTCCAGCTCCCATTTCTGGGTGCTATGATTTTACTTTAGCAAAGTGCTACAGCTTCCAGCAAGGGAATCAGAGGACAGTCTCCAGGACCCTTCCATCCCATGGAAGCCTGCAAGGAGTGCCCTCCACAGGTGACTATTGTAAACTGCAACAGTTCTGCTAGCACTGCTGTGAGACATGTTCTTGATGATCTCTTTTGACTTTCTGCTCTGCTCAGTGAGCACATAATGGTGCCTCTTAAAGGGCTAGATCAATCCTGAATTACCCATTCAATTAAAGGAGGTTATACATTAAATATGCCACCTGATAATAAGCAGTAATTACTGACTGTGTGAGGTGTGAGGTGCAGATGCTAAAAGGCATTTCCTTGTCTCAATGAATGGAAGGAGAAAGGACTAGGGTGCCGCTGAGTACACCTAGTGTGTACAAGGTCCCGAGTTCCACCCTCAGTGCCATGAATCAATCAATAATGAGCGGGGAAACAAAGCAAGAGGCACAGAGTCTCAAAGAGAAGCCGTTCCAGCTGCATGCTCAGAGATCCAGCTGACAGGGTGTGTGATGGAAGAGTGGGGAGTCTGCCTGTCTAGATGGCTGCACTCCCCACACATGCTCACAAAGCACTTCACCCCTCTAGCTTCCAATCCTTGTCTATACAGTGAACGCATCATGCACTGTTGTGTAGTTCCCCAAGTGTGAAGGGCTGTGTCCAGTCGGCACCTGGTAGATGACATACAAGCATGGGGAGAAAGGTCGGGGAGGAAGCTGAGATGCTGCAGAGGAGAAGCTCTGCAGAAGGCCTGCATGGGGGCCACCTTTCACCGGGTGAAATGCCTCCCTTACGTTACCAGACAAAGCTCCTTCTTAATGAGGCAAGTACTTTCTCCTCCCTTCCCCATCCCCCCTTTCATTTTTTTTCATTCATTCCTTTGTTTGCTAGGCTATCAATCCATCTCAAAGGTTTTGAGCATCAAGTGATTTCTGAGAAGCCAGGGCCTGCTGGAGTGAGAGGGGTCTACAGAAGGGAGCAGAGAGGCCAATGAGAAAGGAGGAAAGGATGGGACCAAGAAGAAAACAAAGCAGAGGTGAGAGTGCAGAGCTCTAGTCAGGTTTAAGTCACTTCGGAGATGGACGATGCAAGGGTCTGTAGAAAACTGGGGGGGGGGGGGGGGGGACTCAGCAGCCATTGTCCTGAAGCCACCTATTGGAAGAGAAGGAAAGGAAGAAGCTAGCAGATCTGAACCCCCAAGGCTCTCTTACCGCACCTGCCTTAGCTGGTTTAGTCTCAGGCCCTGTGGCTGCCCCCACCAAGGAATGAGGAACACACAGAGCAGGGCTGGGGCTGAGCTGTGTACAGCCAAGGAAGCCAGCATGGATGTGACAGCAGTGTGTGGCCCAGATGGGTGAAGACCTATCTAGTATCAATGTGAGCATGCTGGCAGCAAGCACACAGGGAAAGGCTGCTCTTAGTCTTAGATCAGCTGACCAGCAATGCAGTGCCTGCACACTGACTGCCAGCCTCCCCCACCCCTCGCTTTTTTGCTTGCTATTTCAGATACATGGCCAGAGACGGTCTTCCTCACAGAGACCAGACATAAGCTGCTGTGCACCTCATGGTCCCAAGGTTCCTCTCCACACACTGACAATGTATGGCCTGCCTCTCGCTGGCCTGGATACAGACGGTCTGCCCACTGAACAGGAAGAGTACAGGGACTCAGACCATCTACTCCATCCTGACACTGAACGCAAATGTGGCACCCTGAGGCCGCTCTGATAAAGAGTAATGTGTGAGAAAGCACAGACAGACATGCAAAGTGGGGAGCAGTAAAAAGTACGAGAAAGGAAGAAATACTTGTTTTGGTTATGTTAAAGCAATATAAAATTTCAATAAACACATGGTCTTATTTGTTTGTTATTTTGTTTTGTTTTGTTGAGATAGTGACTTATTTTCAATGCCTGGTCTGAAACTTTCTATGTAGATCAGGCTGGTTTCAAACTCACAGAGACCCACCTGCCTCTGCTTCCCAAGCACTGGGGTTAAAGGCACCAGCACATCCAGCGTGCACGGTTTTGCTGAACTTACCTGCCCACTTGCATGCCAGCCTAAGCTCATGACACGTCCAGACCCTCAAGACTACTACAGCATCCTCTACTACACTCAGGTGTCAGGCCTGAGTGGGATGCTGGTAAATCCTGTCCTACCCCCACATACAGACAGAGGAAGCGAGACCTAGAGAAGCAAGAGCCTTAGCTAAGGTCAGGAGACAGCACATCAGGATGTGCCGGGCAGGGGCTGACTGTCTATTGTAGTGAGAATTTTGGTTTCTTTAAAACAGAATAAGAAAGTGTTTTTGTTTTAATCTCAGTTATGGAGTATAGGCTGCTTCAGACTGTCCACAGCAGCTGACTATGATTTGCCTCCTGTTCTACCAGGGATGTGATTTTGCCAGTAGCAGACAGTTTTCACAACTGTGAATTTTCAGAGGGTTTATAAAATAAATGCAAAAAAAAAAAAAAAAAAAAAAAATGCTACAGCCCCAGAGAAGCAGGGTTGGTTGTGCCGTTGTGGGTTGTTGTTGGTTGGTTGCTGTTAGGTGTGGTTTGTTAAGTGCTTATGCACAAAGAATAAGAAGAAAATTTGACAGATAAATATCAAACTTGCCTCAAGGAACTCGAAATTCCTAATCAGTGGGAAGTAGTCTAACAACAATGTCCCCTTTCCTCTCTGTCCTTTTTACTCTATCTAGTGTTAGGGGTTGAAAGGGTGGGGAAAAAGTGGAGACCGGTAGGAGAACTCACAAAATAGCAAATCGTTAGCTACAGTCTACAGTCCATCAGGAAAATCAGGGCTGGGAGAAGCTGCTGGGCCACCTTGAGTCCTGAGCCTGATGGGTTGTGTGAGCAGTCGGGAGGACCAAGGCCTGTCTGAGCAACAGTGACGACTTCCTGAAAAGGATGCTGGCAAGGGACGCAGCCAGGTGCTCGCGCCTCACTCCACCAGGCAGCAGCACACCTTGCTCTCGGAAATGTCACGCGCCATCCTCTCGCCAAGCTGCTGCTGACTCTCGTACTAAAAACAGCACTGCGTTCCTCTGTTTGTTTCTTCCCCTTTCCTAGAATAGAAATGCCTGTCTGTGAGCGCTCCGTGAAAGCCTGTGCCAGCGTGCCTCCTAGCACAGTGTGGCAGCACTCTTGGGCAGTTCACATTTGCTTCACTAAAATAAAACTCTTGGGACCAAGAGGGGCTATAGCTGAGCACCTCATCCCAGCTCCCAGCTGATGGTAACTGCCACCCCATGAGCGAGGTTGATCCTAACTCCAACCCAAATGACCACCCAGGTGTAATAGGCCTAGATTTGGCCTGTCAGCCCAACCTGCATAGGACTAGAGGGCAGAGGGATTGGTGCTTTGTGTCTTCATTGTAGATAACATGCACTGTTCAGGGAGCTGTAGATTGTGAACGACTGTAGAAACTCAAAGACTTACAGTCTAAGGCAACCAAGACAGACTGCCCAGATCCATCTCCTCCCAAATGGAGAAGTACCTGATGGTCAAGGGAGAAATATTAATGACTATGCTGGGTTCTGAACCAATGAGCTCCAGAGGAGGTAGACAGTGCTGGTAAAAATGAGGTGGCTACAGCAATGACCACGTCCCTCTTTCATGTCCCTGGGACTTTAGCATATAGCCTCTGCTCAAGGAGGCTCCCAAGGGTGCTGCAAGAAGGCCTTGGATCTAGAGGGTTTGTTCAATTTAATGGTTTGACTATCTCATTGCTGCCCTTCTAGCAAGTGGGGTCATTTTCTAAACTGGAAAGAACAGTTTAAGATGTTAAAAAAACAGATGCCTGGTTGAAGTGTGCTTCTGCCAAGAGTTTTGATCCTCTACCCTGGAGAGTACCAGCTGGATCCTTCAAGGCACTACCCCCACACTGACTTCTGAACGAGGAAGAGAGGCATCCCATTTCTCTCCATCCATTAAACAAGCATGAAGGCCCCACAGCACTGCATCTGGGAGTCTGCCTAGCCTGCCAATAAGGTATCAGATGCAGGTGGTGAAGAAAGCCCAACTGCCCCCATCAGCCATTTGGTGTTTGGTTTTCTTTGTTGTTGGTCGTGGTGAGTTTTTATTTTATTTTGGGTTTTGGTTTGTTGAGACAGGGTTTCTTTGTGTAGCCCTGGCTATTCTCGAACTCGCTCTGTAGACCAAGCTAGCCTTGAACTCACAGAGAGCTACCTGCCTCTCCATTCAAGTGCTAGGATTAAAGGTGTGCACCATTACTGCCAGGCACCCAGGGGCTGTTTTAAAAGGAGCTGGCACTGTGAGCATCACCAGAAGGTCCCACTGGAGTGGGATCATCTCTTGGCACACTTCCCTGGCCTTGAGGCAGGATTGAGAGAGGATGAATCTCTCCTCTCACCTAATAGGCCTGGAATACACCTAATTCCAGGCCACCAGACACCCTGCTCTAAGTTTTTAGGTTACAAGTGGCTTTCCCCAAAGCCCGAAGCCCCGTGTCTCTACCTCCTACTTTAGTCGAACAGGGACATGAAGGCAGCTGCCCAATGTTTGTTACTGCAATGAACAGTCAGCAATCCCCAGTATTTTATCACCTCATTTCCATTGTTGCCTCTACTTGACAGAAAAGGAAACTGAAGCTCAGAGAGATCAAAAGGTGGCCCAAGACCATCCAGAAGTTACTAGGAAGGGCTGGAAGTCATTGAATCCAGGACTTAAACCCTTGCTCTCTAGCATGTCAAAGAGCATAAAATAACACCATCAGGGGACTTTCCTATCAACCTTCCTCAAGTGGAACAGGGCACAGGGACTTGCATGGGAAGTGACAGTGAGGACACACAGCACTGACGTCCTAGGAAAGAGACAGAAGGCAGAGACCTGGCCAGCAAGACATGCAGGAGGCAAAGGCCCTCAGACACAGACCAAACTCAGGGGGACACAGTTGGGAATGAATTAAAAACAACTGAGGCAGGCATGTGGTAGGCAGCAACTCCTTACCAGCTCTGAGAGTAAGACCTGTTTGCAAAAAGGACAAGGAAGCCAAAGGGACATTTTGTCTGCCCATTACTCCTATCTGAAGACTTTCTGAAAGATGTATAACTCCAATTAAGCCTAAGGCAGGAGACTCGTCTGTATAGACTCCAGTGCCCCTCCAGACATTTTTCTTTTTACTTTTAAAAAGAGATTTGTTTATTATTTTATGTTGTGCCTGTGTGTTTTGCTTGTGTGTGCACACACACATCCAGGAGATGCCTGAGGGGCCAGGAGGTGATGGGAACTGACCCTGGGTCCTTTGCAACAGCAGCCGCCATTCTTAACCCTTTCACCACCCCTCCTGCCCCTCCTTTTCTCTCTTTTGTAATTTCAGAAAGTCCTCAGAGCTATAGCTAACCAAAGTGGGGAGACAGAAGAAAGCTCATCCAGAGAGCATCTGCATCTTCTGATGTCTCAACAGTTGCTCATCTTTGGATCAAAACTCTGCACTGTCTATCCTGCAGAAGCTGGGAGAAACAGCTTCTCAGAAGAACACAGTGGGGTTTATGTGCTGTAGCTCAGATCTAGAATGCTCCTAAAATTCCACATAGTAAAGGCTTGGTCTCTTCTGTGAGCTGGTAGAGCTCTGAAGATGTGGGGCAATCATGGACATTTATGGTCATTCAGGCATGCCCTCAAAAGGGAGATGGAGGCCTACCTCCTTCTTTCTTCCTCTTTCATTCCAACTGACCATGTAGTGAAACCTCCAAAATCATGAGCTCAAATAGCTTTTCCTTCATAAACTCACTATCTCCAGTTCTTTGTTGTACTGATGGAAGGCTGACTAACACAGTGTCCCTCGTACTTCAGAACATCTGACTCATTCCATCTCTATCTACTTCCTCTTCTATAGTGAAGCCCAGGGGTCTCACTACTGGATAACCCGGCCTATACGAAAGGAATCCATCACTGACTTTTGCCAAGGCAGCAGAGTCAAAAGTTCCGGGAAGTACTCTTGTTTGCCCAGGGCCTTCCTCCTCAGCGAAAATGTGTAAACCATAAGAAACATGAGGAGAAAAGCCCAGGAATGGTGACAGGCATCCTTGCTCCCAACCACATCACAGGCCAGACCCATACCTGCTGCTCTTCTGTGAGTCTCCATGGTACTCTCAGCTGTGTGAGCTGACCTTCACCTCTCAGGCCACCCCAAACCCTACTCCATTTGACCCCCAATGAACTAGCCAGGGTCCTGTCATTGACAAGTGAGGAATTAGACTAAGCTGGCCTTAGACACAGACTTCACAGTAACAAACAGGCTAACTGCTGGTCTACCAGAGGCTAATGGCTAAAAACACCACACTATTGGAGTTACCGTGTGGTGACACTCCCTCTAAAAAAGAGCCCACCTTCCTTCCTGATCAACCTTTCAGCCTTTAAGCAACCCTCACCCGAGCCTGAGCAAAGGGCTGAGACCTTGTTACAGGCCCAGTGTGTGCTCCCACTAGCTGTGGGTGTTTGTGATGATGGTAACTACACCCAAACATCATCAGCTCCTCAGATGCTCAGAAGACAAGGACAAAGTTTAGAACATATGATGCAAACTACTGTAACACTGCCTGCAGACGCTCCCCATTACAGTGGGCCTTCTACAACGAGGAAGCCTTGTCCACTCAGTTCTGACTTATCCTTTCCTAAGCAGTGAAGAGAGGCCTTCCCTGACCATCTCACCTAAAACTACCTTTCCCACAATGCTCTGGCCCTCATACCCCATTCTATGCCACTTTCCTTCCAGAAGCATGTGAAGAATAGCTTCACTGTATCAGACAGTCACTGGCATATACACATTCCTGGGGAGCAGGCATCTAATCTGGCTACCCTCATTGGCATAAACCAGGTCTTCCACATCCATGTTAGCAGTTTCGGTGGTTGGTTGGAAAAAGGGATAAATGGATGAAGGGACTTCTAGAAAGAAGCCTATGAGCTAACCCTATGCGGTGAGCCTTGTCTGGCCTTGTTACTCAAGGGATTGGGCAACAGCAAGATATTGAGGACAGTAGCACCTAACACTAAGAAAGCAGAAGTTTGGGTTGACCATTTCATGACTTGGCTCAGTTCAGAAGAGAAAACATACTCTTTATAGAACATGAACAGACCCACTTTCTGGAAGGTTTTTTTTTTTTAATAAACAATAAAGCTTTTTTTTTTTAAGAATGTCTATTTTGATTTTTATGGGTGCCATCAAAGTTATACTTTTTTTTTCATTATACCACAGAGCTGGGATCATCATTCCTACCTTGTAGATCAATATCTTCAACATTAAACAATAAAAGTTTCAGCCTCCAAGGAAACAACAATCTAATAACCTACATCCTCCTCATAGACCTCAAGGCATGGAGAGCTGGGTGCTGTTTTTGGCAATGCAGCCTTGACACCAAAGCCTGGTTCTGGCCATTCCTCCAACTTCTCCTACTGGTCCCAGCTCTGCCCTCTTCTCTGACAGGACCATATTGTGTCCTTTGCCACTCTTCTCTACTGACTGGACCCAACTCAGCATTACAGGAGACTTCCCAGGATGTCATAAAATCACTTCTACTAGAGCCAGAGCCATCCCACTACCATCGGGACCCACAATCTGCTCGCAGAGAGCTGAGCATCCAGGAGCACCCTCACTCCTAAGCCCACGGGTGAGACCCCACTTTCTCTTCACTATCTAAAGACAAACTGCCAGGAACCCACAGGACATAGGAATCGAGGTGCTGCCTGGGACTAGACCCTTCTGTTCTACCATCCTTGCCCAGAGCTAGGGCCACCCCACTACCATCAGGACCCACCATCTGCTCGCAGAGAGCTGAGCACCCAGGAGCACTCTTACTCCTAAGCCCACAGGCCCACATGAGAGACAAGCTACAGTCAGAGACAACAAGATCAACTAGTATCACAAATTGCTAGGTGGCAAGAGGCAAACGCAAGAACCCAAGCAACATAAACCAAGACAACCTGGCAACATCAGAACCCAAGTCTCCCACCACAGCAAGTATTGGATATCACAACACACCAGAAAAACTAGCTCCGGACTTAAAATCATACCACATAATGATGATAGAGGGCTTCAAGAAGCACATGAATAATTTCCTTAAAGAAAGACAGGAGAACACAGGTAAACAAGTAGAAGACCATAAAGAGGAAACACACACACACACACACACACACACACACACTTAAAAAGCTACAGGAAAACACAACCAAACAGGTGAAGGGATTGATCAAAACCATCAAGGATCTAAACATGGAATTTAGAAACAATAAAAAAATTACAAAAAGACACAACCCTGGAGATAGAATACCTAGGAAAGAGATCAGGAGTCATAGATGCAAGAATCACCAACAAAATAGAAGAGATAGAAGGGAGAAACTCAGGTGCAGAAGATACCATAGAAAGCATTGATACAAGTCATAGACAATGCAAAAATAAAAAAGCTCCTAACCCCAAAAATCCAAGAAATCCAGGACACAATGAAAAGACCAAACCTAAGGATAATAGGTATAGAAGAAAGCGAAGATTCCCAACTTAAAGGCTCAGTAAATATCTTCAACAAAATTATAGAAGAAAACTTCCCTAACCTAAAGAAAGAGATGACCATGAACATTCAAGAAACCTACAGAACTTCAAATAGATTGGACCAGACAAGAAATTCCTCCTGACACATGATAGTCAAAACACCAAATTTACAAAACAAAGAAAGAATATTAAAAGCAGTCAGGGAAAAGGGTCATGTAAAATTTAAAAGCAGACCCATCAGAATTACACCAGACTTATCAACAGAGACTATGAAAGCTAAAAGATCCTGAACAGATGTAATTCAGACCCTAAGAGAACACAAATTCCAGCCCAGGTATTATATCCAGCAAAACTCTCAATTACCATAGATGGAGAAACCAAGATATTCGAGGACAAAACCAAATTTACACAACATCTGTCCACAAATCCAGTGCTACAAAGGATAATAGATGGAAAACTCCAAGACAAGGAGAAAAACTACAACCTAGGAAAAGCAAAAAAGTAATCTTCTTGCAACAAACTCAAAAGATGAAAAGCACACAAACACAAAGACAAGAAAATAACAGGAAACAACAATCACTGTTCCTTAATATCTCTTAACATCAATAGACTCAATACCCTAATAAAAAAGACTAACAGACTGGATATGTAAACAGAACTCAGCATTTTGTTGCATACAGGAAACTCATCTCAGTGACAAAAACAGATACTACCTCAGAGTAAAAGACTGGGAAAAAATTTTTTTCCAAGCAAATGGTCCCAAGAAACAAGCTGGAGTAGCCATTCTAATAATGAATAAAATACATTTTCAACCAAAGTTATAAGGTTGGATAAGATAAGGAAGGACACTTTCTTCTCATCAAAGGAAAAATGTATCAACATGAACTCTTAATCCTGAACATCTATGCTCCAAATGCAAGGGCACCCACATTCACAAAAGAAACTTTACTAAAGCTCAAAACATACATTGCATCACAACCCACTCTCATCAATGGACAAATTATGGAAGCAGAAACTGAAGAGAGACACAGTGAAACTAACAGAAGTTATGAACCAAATGGATTTAACAGACATCTATAGAACATTTCATCCTAAAACAAAAGAATAAACCTTCTTCTCAGCACCTCATAAAACCTTCTCCAAAACTGACCATATAATAGGTCATGAAACAGGCTCAACAGATACAAGAATGTTGCAGTAAATATTAAAAAGATGGCTTAACCTTTTAGTGGATTCTAGCCTAACGTGTTGGTTCGCCACCTGTTGTTTCTGTCCCAGGTGGATATGACCGCCCCAGTGTTTTCTTTCCTCCACCACCCAGCACAAACATGACTCCAAAGCCTGATAACTTTTCATGTAGGTTTATATATTAAATTCTCAATCTATAAACCCTCTACACACTAAGATTACATCCAATAGACAAAAATACAAACTGCATTTCTATATGATATAAAAGACCTATAGAATCCTTTAAAATATTCAACTCTACCTAGTGCCAATTAAGTCCACCTGGATCTAGATCATCCTTCTCAAGCTCCATCTTGATTTCTTCTCCCTATCTCCTTTCTCTCCTCCTTTTTTGGTTTCCTAGCCTTTTCCCTGCCTACCTCTTCACTGTCCAATCATGTATTACCTTAAGATCAACCCACATATCACCTTTTCTGTTTACTTAAAAAAAATAAAAACTTTACCATAGCTGCACATTCTGTGTGTGTATATATATATAAACTCAACGGAGGAAACTCTCAGCTCTGCAAACCATGTTAGGTTTCCTATGTTTTTAGATATTTGGCCATTCTCAGATTTCTGACAGAGTTGAAAACTAAATTAATTTTATAGCTTATTCAAGATAATTAACTTTGAGAAAACAGTCATTTAGAACATTTTCAAGTGGTAAAAGTTGTATACAGATTGCATTTAAAGGTAAAGTTTTTTTTAAGTAAACAAAAAGGGGTGATGTGTAGATTTATATTTAGGTGATACATGAATGGACAGAAGAGAGATAGGCAGGGAAAGGTCTAGGTGCAGAAGTGAAGGCAGGAAGAGGAGGAGATTCCTGAGGAGATGGAGGCATTTTGTTTCTCTCAGCACATCTCTTCATAAATAAGGTTATTATGAATGTTTTATAAGGATGGTATTGTACAAGATCATTTGGTTTATCTAGGTGGGCAAATTACATTTTACCAATTGGATCACAGTGTTTTGGTGTGTTCTTTGATGTGGTGACTTAATTGAGTTTAAAGTGTGTACTGGCGGGACATAAAGCTCACCATGGAGATTGATGTGGGGGGGGGAGGCTGGCAACAACACACCAAGGGGAATTGTATAAAAACAATACACCAGGGTAGTTGTATCCACCCATAACAGAAGCAAGAAGGGGTGGTAGAGTGAACAACACCAGAGTTCTTAGAGGCAACATGGAGTGCCAAGTGGTGTGGGGACTGAATGTGTGTGCTCGGTTCCACACTAGAACAGCAACCATGAAGTGAGACCGTGGGGGCAGATAAAAGGGCAAGACATTCTTTTAATATCTACTGCAACATAAGAAGATTGAAATACTCCCATGCATACTATCAGATCACCATAAACTAAGGCTGGTCTTTAATAACAACAAAAACAACAAAAGCCCACATGCACATGCAAGCTGAGTAACGCTCTACTCAATGATAACTTGGTCAAGGAAGAAATAAAGACTTTTTAAAATTTAATGAAAATGAAGGCACAACATACACAAACTTATGGGACACAAAAAAACGGAGAAAGCATACACTAGCAGTTTGAAAGCTCACCTGAAAGCTCTAGAACAAAAAGAAGCAAATACACCCATGAGGAGCAGATAGCAAGAAATAATCAAACTCAGAGCTGAAATCAACCAAGTGGAAACAAAAAGAACTATACAAAGAATCAACAATCCCAGGAGCTGGTTCTTTGAGAAGATCAACAAGATTGATAAACCCTTAGCGAGACTAACTAGAGGGCCCAGAGACAGTATTCAAATTCAAAATCAGAAATGAAAAGGGGAGACATAACAGAAACTGAGGAAAATAAAGAAATCATCAGATCCTACTACAAACGTCTATACTCAACAAAACTGGAAAATCTGGATGAAACAAAAATTTTTCTAGACAGATACCAGGTACAAAAGTTAAATCAGCAGCAGATAAACTATCTAAACACTCCCATAACACCTAAAGAAATAGAAGCAGTCATCAAAAGTCTCCCAACCAGAAAAAATCCAGGGCCAGATGAACTGGTTTAGTGCAAAATTTTATCACACCTTCATAGAAGACCTAATACCAATCCTCTCCAAAATGTTTCACAAAATAGAAACAGAAGGAACACTACCCAATTCATTTTTGAGGCCACAATTATGCTCACACCTAAACCACACAAAGACCCTACAAAGAAAGAGAACTTCAGACTGATTTTCCTCACAACCCTCAATGCAAAAATACTCAATAAAATTCTTGCAAACTGAATCCAAAAAGACATCAAAACGATCATTCACCATGATCAAGTAGGCGTCATTCCAGGAATGCAAGGATGGTTCAATATAGGGAAATCCACAAATATAATCCACTATATAAACACACTCAAAGAAAAAAAAACCCACATGATCATCTCATTAAATACTGAGAAAAAAGTCAACACCTTTTCATGTTAAAAGTCTTGGGAAGATCAGGAATTTAAGGCTCATGCCTAAACATAATAAAAAGCAATAAACAGCAAACCAGTAGCCAACATCAAACTAAATGGTGAAAAACTTGAAGCAAACCCACTAAAATCAGGGGCTAGACAAGGCTGCCCCCTACCTGTTCAATACAATACTGGAAGCTCTAGATAGAGCAATTAGACAACAAAAGGAGGTCAAAGGGATACAAATTGGAAAGGAAGAAGTCAAAATATTACTATTTGCAGATGATATAATAGCATACTTAAGTGACTCCAAAAATTCCACCATAGAACTCCTACAGCTGATAAACAAGTTCAGCAAAGTGGCTGGATATAAAATTAGCTCAAATAAATCAGTAGCCTTCCTCTACTCAAAGGATAAACAGGCTGAGAAAGAAATTAGGGAATAACACTCTTCACAATAGTCACATATAATATAAAATACCTTGGTGTGACCCTAACCAAGCAAGACTTCAAGTCTCTGAAGAAAGAAAATGAAGAAAATCTCAGAAGATGGAAAGATCGCCTATGCTCATGGATTGGCAGGATTAATGTAGTAAAAATGGCCATCTTGCCAAAAGCAATCTACAGATTCATGAAAAACCCATCAAAACTCCAACTCAATTCTTCATAGAGTTATAAGGAGCAATTTGCAAATTCATTTGGAATAGCAAAAAACCCAAGACAGCAAAAACTATTCTCAACAATCAAAGAACTTCTGAGGGAATTACCAACCTTGACCTCAAACTGTATTACAGATCAATCTTGATAAAAAAAAAAAAAAAAAAAAAAAAAACTGTATGGTATTGGTACAGAGACAGGCAGGAAGATCAATGGAATACAACTGAAGACCCAGAAATGAACCCACACACCTATGGTCACTTGATCTTTGACAAAGGAGCTAAAAACCTATGGTCAACAAACAGTGCTGGTTCAACTGGCAGTCAGCATGTAGAAGAATGCAAATTGAACCTTTCTTATCTGCTTGTACAAAGCTCAAATTCAAGTGGATCAAAGACCTCCACATAGAACCAAGTAGTGGGGAAGAGCTTAGAACACATAGGTACAGGGGAAATTTTCCTGAACAAAACACCAATGGCTTATGCTCTAAGATCAAGAATCAAATCAAGAATCTACAAATGAGACCTCATAAAATTATAAAGCTTCTGTAAGGCAAAGGACACTGTCAATAGGACAAAATGGCAACCAACAGATTAGGAAAGCATTTTACCAATCCTACATCTAATAGCGGGCTATTATCCAATATATACAAAGAACTCAAGACGTGAGACACCAAAGAATCAAATGATCCTATTAAAGATGATGTATAGAGCTAAACAGAATTCTCAACTGAGGAAAACTGAATGGCTGAGAAATACCTAAAGAAATGTTCAACATCCTTAGTCATCAGAGAAATGCAAATCACAACAACCCTGAGATTCTACCTCACACCAGTTAGAATGACTAAGATCAAAAACTCAGGTGACAGCAGATGCTGGTAAGGATGTAGTGAAAGAGGAACACTCCTCCACTGTTGGTGGGGTTGTAAACTGGTACAACCACTCTGGAAATCAGTCTGGTGGTTCCTCAGAAAATTGGACATAGTAGTACCTGAGGACCCAGTTATACCCCTCCTGGGCATATACTCAAAAGACGCTCTGAAATATAACAAGGACACATGTTCCACCACGTTCATAGCAGCCTTGTTTTAATAGCCAGAAGCTGGGGAAAAAAAAACAAACAAAAACCCAAATGTCCTTCAACAGAGGAATGGATTAAAAAAAAGTGTGGTACACAATGAAGTACTACTCAGCTATTAAATCAATGACTTTATAAAATTCTTAGGCAAATGGGTGGAAGTAGGAACTATCATCCTGAGTGAGGTAACATAGTCACAGAAGAACGCACATGGTATGCACTCACAGATAAGATAGTGGCCCAAAAATCTCAGAATACCCAAGAATCAATTCACACACCTTATGAAGCTCAAAAAGAAGGAAGGCCAGAATGTAGATGCCTCAGTCCTCTTAGAAGGGAGAAAAAACACTCACTGGAGAAAATACAGGGACAAACTGAGGAGCAAGGACTGAAGCATCTAGAGACTGTCTCACCTGGGATCCACCCCATATGCAGCCACCAAACCCAGTCACTATTGCTGATGCCAAGCAGTGCTTATTGGCAGAAGCCTGATATGGATGCCTCCTCAGAGGCTCTCCCAGAGCCATACTGATACAGATGAGGATGCTTGTAGCTAACCGTGGGACTGAGCATGGGAACCCCAATGGAGGAGCTAGAGAAAGGACTGAAGAAGCTGAAAGGGTTTGAAATCCCATGGGAAGAACAACAATATCAACTAACTAAACCCTCCAGAGCTCCCATGGATTAAAACACCAACCAATGAGTACACATGGCTCCAGCTACATATGTAGCAGAGGTTAGCCTTGTCTGACATCGATGGGAGAAGCCTTTGGTCCAGTGAAGGTGCGTTTTCCCAGTGTAGGGGAATGCCAAGGCACCAAGGTGGAAGTGGGTGGTTGGGAATGGGAGCATCTTCATGGAAGCAGCGGGAGGGGGAGGAGAAATGGGAGTGGTGGTAGGAAAGGATATAACATTTGCAATGTAAATACAGAGAATATCCAATAAAAATGATTTTAAAGAAGACTTGGAAAACAAAACAAAAATCACTACCACTGCTCTCCATGACTGAGGCACCCCTCGTCCACATTAGGTCCTGCACAACAGCACTATGTGATACAAACACCCAGTGTGTGGCAATGGTTCCATCAGTAAAGTGCTCACTGCACACACATGAAAACCTGAGTCACACTCTGTGTGGTGGTGCACGTCCATCCAGCACTGACCGAGGAGAGACTTATGGGTCCCCAGGGCTCAGTGACCAAACAGTGTAGCCAGACAAATGAGCTCTGGGTTCAGGATGAGAGTCTGTCTCTAAATGCAAAGTTGAGAGCAAGAGAGAACGACGAATACATGCGTGTGTGCATGTGAGTGTGTGTGTGTGAGTGTGTGAGTGTGCATGTGAGTGTGTGAGTGTGCATGTGAGTGTGTGTGTGTGTGTGTGAGTGTGCGCACACACATATGATTGCTAACAGTATGGCTAGCTGCAATAAGTACAAAACACATATAATACAGGTAAGTGACTTCCAGATCACATTATTTTGGTCTTTTCTTTAAGCCTCCATAAATTTTGTGGCCAATCCCTATTCTACAGAAACAAACTATGGCTCAGAAATGTAAACCTATCAGAGAGCAAATTACTATCTTGGGACAAGACAAAACTGAGATGTGTGCTCAGGAGTGTCTAATTCCAAGTCAGGTGTGTCTGATTCCAGGTCCACAGCTGCTCAGTCCCCAAGTTCCTCACAGCAAAGCACACACAGCTGCTGTGCCTTCCAGAGGCCAGAGCCACGGAGTCACACTATTACAGTCATCAGCATTACTGTCACTCTGGTTTCATGAGTCAGGTCTGACTGTGTAGCTGGCTGGCCTGGAACAGCTACACAGTTCCCGCTGGCACTGAACTGAGCCCTCCCACCTCAGTGTCCTGAGAGCTGGGGTCGGCGAGTGCCCCTACATCGGGCCCACAGTTACCATGAGGCTGCAGGGTTAGTGGCATTGCTCCAGTTATGTGCATAAAGAAAACAGGCACAAGCTTAATACATAAAGGTGTCTGCCAAGTCTGAGGACCCACAGAGTGGAAGGAGAGAACCAACTCCCATTTCTCTGCTCTCCACATACACATACACACCACAGTACACACTGCATACACAGGAATGAATGTGTGCAATCAATTTAAGCGTAAATAAATAAATTGCCCTTTATGACAGGGTTGGGACTCGTGTCTTTCTTCTCCAGAACTCTCACTTTCTAAAATATCCCACAGCAGCCCTATTTCCCCATAAATAGGGAAGAAAGGAGGGGAAACCAGAACAGGTGTGAAAGTCGTTATGGCACCCAGAAATGTTCATGGCAGTAAGGGTGCAGAATAAAGTGTACAAGGAGGAAGTTTTCTCCACCACCCTGGTACATTACACACACATTGGGAGCAGTGACCTGAGCATGACTGCAGTGTGGGGAGGCACTTTCTATGGTCAGGGTGCAAATTTTCACACATGAGGGAGACCATCTTGGGAGGAGATATGTAGAGAGACCTGCAGGCGTTCACTGCAGCGCTGTCTTTGCAGGAAACTGAGTTCTTTCTGCTCCTCTAACTTCCCAATTTCTGTATGACAGCCACACACTAATTTTGACAGTTTTAACTTTTTTCTTTCTTTTCTTCTCATTTTTGAGAAATTGTTTGCTGCCAGCAAGGGCTACACCCTACCCGACTTCCACGCTGGGAACGGGCACTGCTGGGGGCTGATTAAGGCTAATCTAAGACTTTCAAATGTCCAAATTGTCTCTGTTGATTTTTTGAAGTGACTAATTTCATTTTCTATTAAACTTATTTGCAGCTCAAAACCTTGTTTTGATTACATGTTTGATGGAGTGGCAAGGCTGCAAACATGGACGAATCACATTTGCAAGAGGGCTGCCGAGGAAGGGGCTAGACTTGTGCGAGAAAGGGAAAGAAACCTGAATATTTAACAGTGCATACTAAATCTAAACCTCCTCCTCCACTCACACTCAGTCCCTTCCACATGCACGCCTGTGTCTTGGCAGGCAGAAGGCCCACCTAACCAAGACCTGATGCAGGGGGATAACTGCTGGACTGGCGCTGACACACTGTCACAGCCTGATTTTCCCGAGCCACTGCTGCAAGAATCAACTGGCTTCTTCCAGAACCTTCCCTGCCATGAGGCCACTTTCATGAGGACATAAGCGGTTATGTGTCAGCAGAAGAAAAAGCAGAGTCACTAGTCACAGAGTCAGTAAGCCCCTGGGACCTCCTTCCTCAACGTTTCTTCACTGTGGTTGGTTCTGCCTGTCCTGGTTGTGGGTATAGATTGGTCCTTGCATTTATCTTCATTATGGAGCACAAGTATGACCAAAGCTTTGCCAAGACCGCACTTCCTGCTCAATTAACCACCACGATCAACTGAGCAGAGATTCACAGATTCCTGCAGCAAAGGTATTCTTTCCTTTCATTAAATAATTAAATTTATTGAATAAGTTAATTATTATCCAACTGATTTTTTTTCCATTTTGGCATGTGTAATAAATAACTCTGCAAGCTAGTGTATGAGATCTACAACTCTATTTAATGACTACATAATATCTACCCATCTTCTGTGATATGTCTACAGTTTACATTGCTTGCTGAGGTAGATTATTTTAGATTAGATTCCTTTGGTAGCTCAGATTCCCTCCTAGAGAGCTCTCCCCATAGAAAGATCAGTCTGATGAGTTCTATGGAGGGATGCTATGTTGTCACTTCTGAGCAGAGGCTTCCAATGCTTAAGCATGGCTTGCCAACTTCTTTTCTCCCTTCACCATGACAATAGGAAGCACCAGCTAAGGACTTCTCCTTAGCTCTAAAAATGCTGGCAGAGAGATCTTGTGACACACATAGGGTGACCCTTGAGGGTAGAGCTAGAGTTGGAAATAGACGTGTAACAAAACCATTATAAGCTTGGAGGATCTGAGGGCCGCTTGTCATAACATCAGAAGCTGGTGCATAGCAACTAATTCCTGGAGTATTAAAGAAACAACTAAAACATTGTAATAGGTCTCTAACTAGTGCCAAGGGTTGGTCCTGCAGTCTCCGTGCATACCCTGAGCCTTATCAGCCCCACTGCGCTACCCGCTGAGAAAGCACAGCAGCACCTCCAGCAGCTTGGATAAAGGCAGCTTCCCAAGCTCTCTATCTGCAGAACTGATTTGTCTGAGAATTTTCTACATGACCCAAAACACGCAGGTACTTAACATAGGCTTACAAATTTGCAAGAAATAATTTAAAAACCTATTTTAAAACATTTATTCCTTAGTAGACATGAAATCTTCCCATTTGTGAAAGATAAAATCAGACATGCAATGCTAATGGGATGGATGTGCTGTCTGCATTTACGTAAGGCATGGAATCTTGTCTGAGTATTCAATAGAGTGGGACCTAGAACATCTTCAACATTCTTCAGAGCTGACCAATATCTAGTTATTATGACTATCAACACTGACAAGACCAGGCACAAACTTGCCATACAGAAAAGCAAAAGCAGAACAAAAGTCATTTCAGAAATTATAAGAAAATCCTAATTTGTCCCCAAATTCACGAGGATTCTTCATGAAACTTACACCAGCAACCCAAACACCAATCTTTGACATGAAACATTCTAATACAATACAATTCCAAGGAATATCTTCAACAAAATCATAGAAGAAAACTTCCCTACCCTCAAGAATGAGATGACCACGAGCATAAAAGAAGCCTTCAGAACTCCAAATAGGTTGGACCAGAAAAGAAATACCTCCCGACACATAATAGTAAAAACATCAAGTGCCCAAAGTAAAGAAAGAATACTAAAAGCAGTAAGGGAAAAAGGTCAGGTAACATAAAAAGGCAGACCAATCAGACTCACACCCGATTTCTCAACAGAGACTATGAAAACTAGAAGAGCCTGGACAGACATCATGCACTCCTTAAGAGAGCACAAGTGCCAGCCCAAGCTGCTATACCCAGCAAAACTATCAATCACCATCGATGGAGAGACGAAGATATTTCAAGACAAATCAAAATTCACACAATATCTGACCACAAACCCAGCACTACAATGAATTATAGGTGGAAAACCCAATACAATGAGGGAAAATACAGCCTAGTAAAAACAAGAAAACTCCTAAACAAGAAAACTAAAAGAAGAAAAAAACACAGACACAACTCAACCCAAAAAACCAATAATGGCAGGAAACAGAAACAACTATTCCTTGATATCTATTAACATAAATGGTCTCAACTCCCCAATAAAGAGACATAGACTATCAGACTGGATACATAAACAAAACCCAGCCTTTTGCTGCATACAGGAAACTCATCTCAGAGACAGAGACAGACACTATCTCAGAGTAAAAGGGTGGGAAAAAAAACTTCCAAGCAAACAGCTCCAAGGAATAATTTATACTGAGGACTTTGGGAGGGAGTTATTGAGTCTTCTGCATGGAGCCTTTATGCATCTATGAGTGCCAAAGGCCTTCCACGTACCTTGAAAGCACCGTTCTTCATAACATACACCAGGCTCAAGTCTCAGCAGAGTGTCCCAGCATCATGTGGTGCTGTGTGACATGGTGACACTGGACTCATTACACGCTGGGCTCTGAATTAATCTTCAGTCATTGTACTATTCACAAGTACTTTCCTGTCGCCGAGTTTCTCACAGTTCCCAGATTCAGCTCTGTGACCCACAGTGTGAGTAGCTGGGTTTAGGGGGATGACAGGGTTTGGTCTTCTTTGGTCATATCTCTGACTTTCGGCACTGTTTAGTAGACTCATTCATATTGCTGATCTTAAATACAGATCTTCAATCTGGCACTACCTGGTGCTCCACTGGATGAATGGACAGCTTACACATCTATTTTTTTCTGTGCACATGCTTTTCACAAAGGCTATTCTGCCTTATTATGTGGTTTGATAGTTTTTCCTTCACTAAATCTGACTCTTCAGTAACAAGAATTTAGTATGACTTTCTCCTTGCTGCAGAGTCTCAGACAGAAAATAGAGAAGGGAAGACACTGAAACATGGCCCAAAGGAGAGACCTCCTCCCAAGCACAAAGTCTGTTGAACCATTTCCAGCTCCTTCTTGCTATAATCTACAAGTTTCCCTGTGCTTCAACTCTAATTCAGCCCCTGAGTTCTTAAACAATTCCTACCTCACAGTGCCAATTAATAGATTAAGATGCCATTAGTCATAATGTGCAGATACCCAAAATCATAGCCTATCATAGAAGGCTGCTTACCTGGGAGTCCCTGCTTCCCACATCAGAACACTGTCATCTCTGATATATAACCACATTCAAGAGATAAAACCTTTCTGTTCAATTAAATTATCACTTTCAAATTCTCTGTAAAATATGCACTTGAGAGAAACAGCTAAACAAAACCCAAAGTCTTGTGCAAAACCAAATAGGCAAACGGATCCTGGCAGGCCTCACAGCCCGGTGCTAGCAGAACAGCCTGCACTCCACCTTTGACGTCTGAAGGAAAATCGGAAAGGGAGGCTCTATTGCAACAGGGGATCAGATATGCCTTGGCTCCTGGCTACTGAGAAATCACTGTCTTCCTTTCAAAATGGAATCCTTCCCATCATGCATCTAGCCTGTAATTTGGACATACGCAACCCGAGTTTCACCTATGCTGATCCATTCGTTTAATAAATATTTAGTAATATGAACTGATCAAAGCCCTAGGGGAAAAGTCAGTGCTTCCAGACCATCCAGTGTCAATGGACAGTATTCAGTCACATAGCAAATGAAACGCACTACAAGGAAGCTAAAGCAAGCTCACATGGCAGACAGCAAGGGATGGGGTAATTCAGGGAGAGTTGGTGTGGACAACTTCTCAGACCTGGGAGTGTTTGGGGATGAGAAGAGAGTCAAGGGGAAGAATGAAGTCTAAGATTCCAAAGGAATCTGCAAACTAAATGGGATTGTGGAGCCCCAGGTTCTGCAGACGCAGAGGAATAGCTGGGTTGGTTACAGAATTTTCTCTCAACAGTGAAGTTTTCAAAACTTCTCATGATATAATTTTAACAGAGTCTGGGTGTGTGGCCTTCTTCTACTCGTGAGAGCTGCAGAGATGGCCCACGTACATAAAAGTGCTCATTCCTCAAGCCTGACAACCGAGTTAGATTCCGAGGATCCAGCATAGTAGAAGACATATTCTACACAGTTGTCCTCTGGCCTCTACAGGTGTGTCCCAGCATGTAAAGAACACGACAGCTGCAGCTATTGCCAATGTCATCAATCACCACCAACCATCATCAGTCCTCGACCACATCACCGCTGTTGACCACCATCATCAGGATCATCTATTATCAACCACCATGGACCATCATAATCATCAACCACCTAAGTTACACTATCAATCACTATCAATCATCACTATTACATCATCAGGCGTAACCACCAACTGTCACCATCATCAAGCACCGCCTTCATCACTATGATCACCATCATAAATAACCACCATCACCAACCATCACAGATCCTCAATAACACCACCACCACCACCACCACCACCACCACCACCACCACCACCACCACCACCACTACCACTACCACCACCACCATCACCACCACCATCACCACCACCACCACCACCACCACCATCACCACCACACCACCACCACCACCACACCACCACCACCACCACCACCACTACCACTACCACCACCACCATCACCACCACCATCACCACCACCACCACCACCACCACCACCACCATCACCACCACACCACCACCACCACCATCACCATCACCACCACCACCACCACCACCACCACCACCACACCACCACCACCACCATCACAGTCCCTCTTCTTTATTTGGAAACTCTGTTGAAGGTTTTCTCTTTTACTGCCAATGGTAATGCTAAGTGTGGGCCCCCAAGTCTGCACATAGATCCCGTGACTACGCCCCCCCAGTTAATTGTAATTAGTAAATAAAGTTGCCAACAGCCAATGGCTAGGCAGAAGAGACATAGGTGGAGTTTAGGTTTCCCGGGCTTGGGACCCTAGGGAAGAAAAACATGCAGGAGAGGAGGAAGAAAAAGCTGCCATGGGATAAGAGTCAAGAGAACATGGCCCCAAGGGCTGCCCATTTGGAGGTAAGAGCAGCCCAGATGGAATATAGTAAATGTAATAACTCAGGATTGTCAAAAGGAAACAGTCTAATGGCATGGAGGGTAGGCAGTCCATCTAATGTGGTGCTTAAGACTTATTAAACATATAAAAGATGTGAGTACATCTTTCATCCAGGAACTCGATAACCAAAGGTGGGGGTACAAACCCCGGGCCAGGATTTTAAATAATTCATACTACAGAGCTCAGTTAAGAAATGTTGAGAGTTCAGGCCAAGAAGATGGGTCAGGTTTTTTTTTTTTAAGTGCTCACCTTCCAAATGTGAGAACTTAAGTTTGAATCCCCATAACCCACACAAAAAGCCAGGTATGGCAGTGAGTATCTGCAACCCAAATAGCCATGAGACAGGAGGCAGAGACTAACAGATCCAAGTTTGTTGGCCAGCTTGGTGACACTCCAGGTCAGTAATGACAGGCCCTGTCTCAAAAACCAAAACGTGGAAGGCACCTAAGGAGTAACACCTAAGGTTGCCTTATGTCCACATGCACATGACATATGTGGACACACACGTGCAACGTGAACACACACACACACACACACACACACACACACACTCATGCAAGCAATTTCCTCCTACAGAATATAGAACTCAAAGGCACCTCCACCCAGATCCTCAGCTCAGCTTAGCTACTCACTGCTGTGAGACATTGGATATGTACCTAATCAGCCTTCTCGTATGTGACAGCGCCTGCTCTGGAGAAGTGGTAGTAAAGAACAGGACTTGAATATGAAAGGCTTAGGAAACAGCACTGGCCGTATTCACACTTCCCTGTCCTTTCTTCATAAATACATTAGTGCAAAAGTGAGTACAGAAGAGGTGGGTGGGTGACACAACTCGGTCACTGAAACGTTCCAGCAGATGCCTGTTTTCCCTTTGGCTTCTTCTAACTGAGGTGTTTAAAGCCTGTTTCTCACCACACCTTTCCTGGGCTCCTGCTCTGCGCCTGAGCCAGAGCTGAGATTCCCTGTGCCCATCTACTCTACCACCGTAAGTGTCACGTTGTCCTTGGAGGATCCAATCAGCATGGGACACAGCTTCCACAGCCTTGTCTCTCTGTGCTAGAAAACAGTTTCCACATGGCTGCCTGTCCTGGCTCTCACAGTAGAGCAGTCTGACAGTCTGACTGCTGCGAAGCCTGGCACAGAGCTTGGGACCCAGTCTCTCCGGAGGAGACTGGCAGCACAAGGAGCTGCCCTCTCAAGGTTAAGCCTGAAATGCTTTTCTGGATCTGGGAGAGGGTGAGGCAGATGCAAAGCTTAAGCAACATCTCCACCTCCTCAGCCTCATTAAGAAACCAAGACTTTTGAAGTTCAGCTCCAAACAACTAAACCTAAAAGCTCCCAGCCCTCCTGGTATAATGTGGAGGCTCAGAGATTAACGTGGTGTGAAGACCTCCTGAGGCTAGAACCATTCAAGGTCCTAGGCAGACCATGGGGAAGCTCTCCCAAGCCAGAAGGCATTTATTCACCACCACATGTCTATTTCTTCAAACCCAGAAATAAGATAATCATTACCCTGTGTCACATGCCTTGGGGAAGCATTCATCACATAAACACAAACCCCAGGAGCTGACATCTGAGCAGCCGCAGGCTGCCTTGAGACAGTTGCTACACACTGCCTCCTGCAACTTTAGGGTCCGCACTGGGCTGAGCAGCAACGGCACCAGCGGGTGAGGAGCTGCAGCATGACGGCACCTGTTCCAGAAGCTTCCTGCTCAGTTTGGCCCAGACAGCAAGAGACAGGCAGGTCCTTGAATCCTAATGCAAATTTTATCTAGGCTGAGGGCAGGGCAGCCCTGGTTCTTACTCCTTGACTGGGGAGGCAAGTGTGTTTACGTGCTCATGTGCACGTGTATGTGGACGTGTGCATATGGAGGATAGAGGGTAACCAGTAAGTCAGCTCATGCCCCATCTCCCCCTCCCATGCAGAGTCTCATAGGCATAAAACTCATCAAGCAGGCGAGGCTGGTTTCCCAGCAACCCCAGCGACCTGTCTCCACCCACACCACCCAGCACTGGGATTACAATACACATTATATACCAGCATTTCTAGAGGGCTTTTCAGGGTGGAACTCAGGCCCTCAGCACACCCATTCCCAACGTTCTCATCACCAACTGAGCTCCAGAAAGACTTTTATCATAAGTGTAAGACAATTACGCCATGATGTTGCCTACACAGACAACCCTGTGGGTGCAGAGTAACTCAAATAGCAACTACACTAGTTGTGGGTGCCTCAGAGAAACATGCCTGCAACAGCTCTACAAATGGGGTCCTCTCCCTGCATGCAGAAGGCTCTGCAGGCACTATTCTAGATGTTTCTAACCATGTTGAGAAGACCTAGGAGAATACAGTAAGTCCTGCATTTTGGATATTCACCGTTGTGTCCCCAGGACCCACTGCATGCCTAAAAAACAAAAGGTGTTTTGCTAACTTTTATATTCTGACACACGTAAAAACTCCTGCTTTGCCTCAACTTTCATGCCTACCTGTCTAAGGTGAGGAATCTGGTGCCTTCAGCATGCAGAGATGATTGTGGGAAAAACCTGCAGATAGCAGCTGATCCGTGGCCTCCCCTTTGGCTTAAAGTCCCAGCTGGAGAGGGACACACCAGCCTGCTAGCCTCTGTCCAGGGTACTTGAAGAGTTAGTTCTCTCTCTGTGCCAAGCACTAGGATAGGATGCAGAGGAGCAGAAAGGGAGGGAAGGAGGCCAAGGTTCTGAGAGAGGAAATAATAGAAGAGACAGAGCAAGCTGGGGTGCCACACTCCTGTGACTACAGAACCCCATTCTACCATATGCCACAGTGCTGCATCTGAAACTAAAGTGTGCTGGATACTATAGGCTACATTCCAGTCAAGACTTAGCTTTTAGGGAGGTCACCTGATTCATGTCCGATGGGACTGACATGCCCCAGAAAATAGAAAATGACTCCTGGGCTATGTGCTTGGACATTTAGGGAACCCTGGAGGCAGCAGCTCTGCCCTCCACCCTGCAGCCAGGATCCTTTTAGGTTTGGAGCAGGGCACAAATTATGTAGCACAGTGGTATCTGGATACTTGGAAGTGCTGTTTGGGGAGGGTGTGGAACCCTGTAGGCCGGAAGAATAGCTGGAGGGGTAAGTGACCAGTGAGACTCGGAAGGTTGCAGCCGGGCTCCCCTTCTAGTCCTAGCCCTAGACATCCTGTCTGCCACAGCTGTGACCAGCTACTGCCAGCTCCCTCTACCAAACACTGAGAGGTTCCAGCTGCCTCAACTGCCATGCCTGCCCTTTGATGACGGAGTATACCATATAAACCAGGAACCCAGAAAACCCTTCCTCCCTTAAGTTGACTCTCAGGCATTTGGTCACAGCAGTGACAAAAGCTAAAGGACACAGCTCTGCTTCCCACTCCCTCCTCATTCCTCAGGTGGCCTTGTGCCTCTCCATGAAGTCCCTGCATCGCAGCCTCTTTCCCCTCATCAGACATGCTGCCTGCGAAGCTGTCATTACTTCTCGCCGTGCGATCTCTCAGGGACATGTGCCTGCTGCCCACTCTCACCATAACATCCCCAGCAGTGGCTGGCTACGCTTTTCACTCTCCCCTAATATCCATTATTCAATGATGACACAGTTATACCCAAGCCCAACCTTCCAACCCTAGCCATATGCTGAGCGAATGATCCCCGAAGTGTAACCACTTAACCAAGAGCAGAGAAGAAGAAGGTGGTGATCTCCACGAGCCGCGTGTCAGCTCCAGGTCCTATCTGCCAGGTCACCAGCCTGACACCTATCTCACAGCTCTATAGGGGGGAGGCTGTGTGGGGGTGCGGAGGCAGTCGGGACAGCAGAGGACCCTGGTAGCCTGAGACTTCCACCTCCCACTCCATGCTACTGGGGATCTGATCGTATGTAATCTACTGCATTTGATTTCCCTAAGAAAGAGAATTAAGTCTGATGCCTACCCACGATGTGTGTCCACTTTTAACTGTAGCTGCTTACAGGGTATGTCACTCCTAAACATGAATATGTTGAAAACTGTACCACTCGATGGACAAGGAAGCTCTTCTCCCTTACTCATTTCTCATGGCCCTGGGCTCTCAACAAGTCCACATTCCAGTCACTGCAGTGTCCTCTGCGACTGTGAGGACATTATGTCACTCGTACCAGCTGCTAGGACAGCAAGGACAGTGAGTGGTAGGAGGTGAGACAGTGGACAGAGCCCACGAGGTAGGTGTGTGGTTAGGGAGCATCACAGGAAGGACAATGAGAACAACAAAATCAGGTCTTGACCCCGACCCAGTGGAAGTTCCTCAGTTCATGACTCATCACACTTCATCTGACACACGGGCCTGAGGTCAGAGCACGCGACAGATGAACTGAGCATCAAGGCAGCACACCATCAACTCTCACCTCCCACAAAGCCTCCTGGCACCATCAAACCCCCCCCCCCCAACACACACACACTGCCCTTTACCTGCAGCTGCCCAAATGTAGGTCCTGGGTGCCTACCACACCCTCCAGGGGTCCTCATTCCTTGCAGTCCTCTGGGCATGTCATATAAAAGGCTTGACAGACTGGACGCCAATCAAGGTTTCTCAATACCAGAACACGCTCAAAGTCATGTGGTTACACGAAACTATAAAGGGTCATGTCCATAAAGATCACATGTCCTCAGCCTTTACATGTTGTCACATGTGCCATCCTTCCTTCTTCTGCAGACTAGGGTCACTTCCTGCCCCTCCACCCCTACTAATATGTAGGGCCAGTGTCAAGTGTGGCTCACTATCCGCTCAGCTCTGTGTATGCTAAGCACAGGCATAGTATATAGCAGGCCCTGAGTCGTTAGCTTAGGGACAAATCATACAAAGAAAGGGAAAAAATCACTCTTATTTGTAAAGACAAAAGCAGGAGAGATCATAGTGACACCTGAAGCCAAGAGAGACTCCCCAGGAGGCTTGAGTGCTCTAAGCTGGGGCTACCAGCTACAATCCCCTTGGTGCTGTGGGAGGAAATGTTCCAGAAAAGGAGGCAGCACAGGGACTTCTTGTGGTCTGCAGCCATGAGAAGTTAGCCAGTACTAGCTAGAGAAACCAGTTACCACACAGCAAGCCCACATTAGGCTCTCCAGGCAACCCACATTCTCAGCAGGTGGAACCAGTACCTTCAGCCTTGGAACTGGTTGCAGCTTTCCCCAAATGGGAAATGTCATGTTCTAAGGGCTGATAAGGCTGAGGGTCATTCCAGCCTTCTGCACTGTAGTCCCCATTTCTGAATGCAGCTCTGCTATCTTTCTTACTTAGCAGATGCCCTCTCTCTACAGTATCACATAAAGACAGAGCCTGAGATAAAAGATACTTGATGCCCACAAGCACACCATCTTAAGAAAGAGGATGAAAGAGAAGCCAAGAAACCCAAGGCCTGGACTATAAAAACATCACCCTCCAAACCACCTAGGCCCAATTTAGCCTACTGAGTGCCTGTGATGTATTATTAATAGGGGAAAAATAAAATTTCCCAGCATCCTCTACACACATATGCTCAGTTGGATAAACATTTAACTACTCTGGATACACACACACACACACACACACACACACACACACACACACACACACACACACGGCAGGATTGGGACAGTAGTAGGGAACTCAAATACTGAGTGAGTCTTTCTAGGGTACCACCTTTCCTCTCAGCCATGACAGCACCCTGTGGTCTCTAGGAAAGATAGTTATTCCAGAAGAAAAGGGCCTGGCTGAAACAAAGCAACACTGTATAAAGAAAACCTAATTGGGTCACACTTCTGGTGAGCAGATTGCAAAGGCTGAAGTTAATCTCACAGAGACAACAGCTTCCAGTTGTACTTTTAAAGGGAGGGACTCAAGGGTCTGGGACGTAGCTGATGTGCTATTTCATATCAGCTGAGTAGCTGTAACATTTGTCAAAGGAGGAGGGGGATGGTGGGTTGTTTTAAGATCCAAGATGACTCCCTAAACATTCTCAGTTGGCCAATGGCACCAATCTCCAACTTGTTTGGCAGTTGAGCTATCTAGAGAATCAAATTAAACATTTGCAGAGGCATAAGCTAGAAATGTATTGATCATAGCAAAGGTAATTACACCATGTGAAAGTGACAAGAAATCACACTGCAAACACAACCATGTACTAAAAAACGAGAGGGAGGGAGGACAGGAGGACAGGAAACCACTGTGCACTGAGGTGAATTTGTGGCCACTCCATTGATAGCTGCCTCAGCATTTTGTCTCTGGCTAGAGCCTCTTGGCAGCCAGATGTCAGTGGGCTCCAAAGTTTAAGATATCCTCAGGATAAAGTGTTCAACTGGGATCATACTGGAAGCCAGTGTCATTTCCATTATGAAAATTGCCAAAATGCCTTTCTCACTTCCAGAGGCCTGCAGGCAGAAGAGCAGAAGCCTTTTCACCACACTCCTTAGGACTGGCTGATTCTTCTAGAACCTTCTTTGGCATCTGCATGTGTGCAGGAGATGAGGGTTAGTATCTGTGTAGGTAAACTGTCTTTGAGTCTCTGGCACTGGAGAGTCCTGTCTCTGAGCCATCCCACCACCTGACACTCCACCAACAAAATGTCCTGAGGGAGCAACTTTGAAGTTCTGCTATGACAGGGCAGTCACTGGCAGACAGTGGCTTCTGTCTGGTTTCTTTCATGCAGCAGGCTAGAAGTGAGAGCATGAGTGTGGACACATGGACAGTGCTCACTGCAGAGGTCCAGATGTCTGCCATCAGCTCAGGGGTGCAGGTGACTTTGTCTGCAGAAAATCGGGGCCTGGCTGGGCCCCTCCTTTTGGCATAAGGGCAGCTGTCCCAGCTGTTTCTCTAGGAGTTTCTAAAGAGCTTGATTCTACCCACAGTCAGAGTTGTGATTTGAACACAAACTATATCCTGTAGGCCCACACAGAACACTTGCTCCAGAATGCTTGTTGTGTAGTTAGACTGGAGTCTTTGGAGGGAGAGTCTGAGTGGAGGAAGTGGATCACTGAGGGTGGACTCTGAAGCTTTAAAACTCAGGAACACTCCTCTGCAACACGGCTGCGTGCCGACACACCGTGACCAGCCACCCGTGCTGCGGCCACCATCTCTTCCATCCCTCTGCAACTGTAAGTCAAAATAAATACTTTCTCTTGAAGTTGCTTTTTTTCCAAGAGTATTTTATTGCAGCACCAGGAAAGCAGCTAAGATAGTAAAACCAGATCTCAAAATCTGGCAGGCGTGGCAGTTTGAGCTAAAAAGCAGTGTTGACAAAACCTGTGCTGCCCTGTGTCTGTGTTCTCTCATGTGGGACAGGGATCAGAGTGTCTTACCTCACGCTTACAATGGCACTGAAAGAGCGGAGTCCTATAGCATGCAGTCAGTGTTGGGCTGGGGACCTGTGGCTGCTAACTGCTATTTATATTGCTGATTTAGCCTACCTGGCATTACCCTTGACTTGATGCTCTTTTCACTATGTGAATTTAGTATTATTCTTTAAGCTGACTCATTTCCTATTTACTTAAAATTTATTTTTAAAGAAATTGTACCTTATCATGGTACATGGGAAAAGAGAATTGTGTCATAACTGAGAGGAAAATGTAAAAATAAACACGGTGGGAAAAAATGACACCTGTTGTAGGATGAAGTGTCAATCGCAAGCCTCCTTCGTTATGTAATTTGGAGACAGGAAGTTACAAAGCTGGCCTCCAGAGACTAGACAGGCACCTCTAACCTGCAGTTCACACGTCACATGTGTTCCAAAATAATGACGACAGTGGCCCAACACCTGGTAGACAACAATATCACTGAAATGTCGAATAGTTAGGCGCCCACAATGGAAGCAGTACAACGGTGGTCCTCTACCCAGGAGTCCTGCAGAATGTGGGGCAGGCTCTCCCCAGAGCTCAGTTCTCAACCTGCGTGGCCCCAAGGAAGCCTCTGCCCTGAGAGAAACGTTATCCTTGCCAGGCAACAACATGACCACCACAGCACAGCTAGTGAACACCACACTAGTGTGACCAAGGAGCAGATGTGATTAATTTATTGGGCTTTAAATAATTTCAATCTCAATAGCTGTGTGTGGCTAGTGGCTGTGGTGGAGGAAGGGCAGTGCTCCTCACAGGCATGGTGCCGTCTGGGGTTATGCCCTCAGCGCCTGAAACAGATACTTTGGAAGTGCCACAGGATGTGATGGAAGATATTTCGTTGTAGATGTGCATCTGTTCCAGCCTTCCTCACTGATGAAGCCACATGTGGAGGTTTCTTTTATAGCTTCCGGTGAGGAATTAGCATCTTTTCCTGTCTTAACAATGGAATTGCTCAAAATAACCAATTGCATTTCCACTTAACAATGGCTGCCAGCCTTAGGAAGTCCAAATCACCAGGGAAGACCAGGTTGGGCCTCAGAATAAATACAGTTTCTGCTTCTATTTTTTCTTTCAAAACCTTTGAGTTTACATTTTATTCAATCCTGGTATGTTTTTCTCTTTTTATCATTCTTTTCTATATGTTTCTCTAAAAATTATCTTGAATCTAAATAATACGCATTTAGAAAAATCTTATAAGCAATGCCAGCAGTACCATTATTTAAATAAGTAAGTCACCTCTATCCATTATCAGTGCTATGGCAAACAGTCCACATCGCTTCCTAGAATGTTTATAAACACCAACCAAAAGCACTGGTAAGACAAAGGTGAATACAGAACTAAGAACACAAACATAAAAATCCCCCCCAAATCAGGCTACAGCCCATGTCCTGCAGAGCTGAACACTGACACAGTCGTGCGAACAGAGCTTAGACACTGTGAGGCACTGAGTGGACATCTGCACTCTTTGCTTATCAAGCACCTAGGGCCTTTTCTTTTGCAGTGGGTAACCTACCTGGGAATGGTAGCACACATTTATAATCTACACACTTGAAAGTTCAAGGCCAGCCTAGGTTATATACCAAGATTCTTAAAATGACAACAAAAAGCATAGTCAGGTTTCATTTGGGGCGTCATGTCTTATCTTCCCACTCTCAGACATGTGGTTGAGTGAGGTCAATGCCAATCCAGGTACCAGCCATGAAAATCAAAATCCTTTACCTAACCCCAAGATTCAGCCTTAGATGGGAGATCCAAGATGGGTCAGGACATGGTCCAGGTCTTGGCTGAAGCCATGCAAAAGGTTGAGTGTATGGTGCTGCTGGAAACAGCATTAAGCCACAGACACGAATCAACAGCAACACTAGCACTAGGCAATGACAGGAAACTCCTCGCACATCCTCCTGCCTGACCAAAGGCCATACACCACCTCACCAGAGCAGCTCCTGCAGATATACAAATGGTGCTATCATGCAAAGCACCGTGGTACCACAACCATGATGTCTGCAAGAAACCCAGGCACTTACCTGATACACGTGGAACGCATTGGCTGCTTTGCCTCGGAGAAACACAGACGGGATCCAGACATTGATCAGTGCCCGATTTGATCTGACCAGAATAAGGAGATGAGACGGGTTATTTTTATTTAAAAAAACAACAACAACAAAAACAAAGTAGGCCAAGGGACTATTTTCCCCAATAAAAGACATTTCAAACAAGATACATAAACAATAAACATGTTTAACATGTTTCTAAACTTCAGAAGACTATCTCTAAAGACTTTTGGTTTAAAAGATGTGTGCGTGTATCAAGATTCAAAATAATTTCTAGAGAAGCATATAAAGAATGATTAAAAAAAGAGAAAATACACCAGGATCAAATGAAAAAGAATATATATATATTCTAAGATTCAAGATAATTTCTAGAGAAATATATAAAGAATGATCAAAAGAAGAGAAAAAAGGGTTGAATGCAAAAGGGTGTGTGTGTGTGTGTGTGTGTGTATAAACTTACATACGCAGTATATTCCCTAGGATGTAGCTGAAACTCAGTTGCATCTGATAGAGAAACAGTAACGGAGCCCTGGGAGGCCATGTGCTGTAACCCCAGTTTCTGGAGCACCCCATGGAACCACCTGCCTCTACATGACCTGGTTTCTGACCTTTGTCTCTGCTTCTACACAATAGCTCACAAAAGCACTACCTGTGGTTTTGAAAGTGGCTTAGGGTTGGAGGGGAGGAGACAATGGAAAATAATAAATTAGAAAAACTCAGATTCCAGGTATAAATACTCTCTTTAGACTTCTCCAAAACACTGTATATAATGCATTCGTACTTTAATTCAGTATGAATTAAATCATAGTTAATTCAACTTGACACACTAGGAAGAGTTAGGGAACTGTTTACATTGGTCTGGCCTGTGAGCATTTCTATGAAGCATGTTCTTAATTGCTAACTAAAGGAAGAGGACTAGTCCACTACAGACACCATCCCTGAGTAGACGGGTCTGGGCTGTATCAGGAAGGTAGCGAATGAGAGAGAGGAAGCAAGTTAGCACGCAATGCTCCTCTGTGGTTTCTGCTTCAAGCTGCTGCCTTAAGTTCCCTGGATGATGGACATAAACACATAAAACAAAAAGCCCTCTCTCCCCAGGTTGCTTTTGGTCATGGTGTTTATCACAGCAACAGAGAAGGTCACTAGGACACGCACTCTAAGACAACCAAGATATAAGCTGAACTACTACCTGGAGGCACGGGTCAGTGGCAGAACCCTTGCCCAACACAAGCCAGTGTCTTGGTTCCACTTGCAGCACCATCAGAACAGAAAACTTCAGAATCATTTCCTGAGGACATTAACTGCACGGTTCCACGTTTTATGGACACTCACTTGATGCCATGAGACTGTTTAAGATGCATCTGAGAGCACTTGGTTATATGACAGCTCTGCCTTATGGGACAGATTAGGGTGCACAATGCCCATCCTGCCACAGCTCCATTAACCTGACAGTAGGGGCTATGGCTATCCAAGGAGAGGAGCTTTCCCTGAGCACCCCCTCTCAGAACTTGTCAGCGTCTTGGACTTGTAGCATAATCCAGTGGTTTGTGGAAGACTCCACAACCACCATGTTCTCATATTCTTCCAAGTGAAAAGCAACCTATCTTCAGTAATAATAATAATGACGATAACAGCAACAACAACAATAATGACCCTCAGGTGAGCAGCTTGGCACTTGTACACTGTGGGCCAACGTGGTGATCTCCTTCCAGGGGACAAAACGCCCTGAATGACTGTGTTCAGGTCTGGGTATCCAGTGACACTCCACAGGAAAAGGTTCCAAAGCCAGACGGGAGCACAGAGGAGCAACACCCTGGTTCCGTCCCGTTCCCCACACTGCTAAGGCCAGGGGTCCTGCAGAGCCTACAGGTGTCCCTACACTGGGTCACATGTTCTAATCCCAGGCCATTTACTGCATATTGGAAAGAACTCCCTATGTGACTCTCCTGCACATCAGCTCCTTTGGTCCTCTGGTCTTCCTCCTGTCTATCACTCATCTGTTCATAAAACAAGTATCTGGCCAGGACCTTCAATGTGGCAGATACAAGGCAAAGTCCAAGAGAAAGAGATGCTGAGGAAACAGATGTAGCTCTCTCCCCTTCATGGACTATCTTGTTTATCACAAAAGGGTGCAAATTACAAAAGCTATTCTACACGGCCAAAGGAAAGAGTATAATTTCAGTTTTAAATTTTTATTAAGGCATGGTCTAACCTGGAGACTGTCTCATGAGTATTTTGGAAGGCATCTATTCTAGCTAGGAAATGTAGGATACAAAGGTCCATATGTTAAAGGCTTGATCCTCTTTTCTTTGTGGCCCTAATAGGAGGTCATAGGACCTTTAACAAGTAAGGCAGAGTGGAAGAGAATTATGGGGTGACAGTCTTTCCCTAGCTCTCTTTGCTTCCCAGTACCACGAGACAGGCAGCTTGCTGTAAGCCATGACATCCGCCTCTGCACAGGCCCTAGAGCCATAGATTTACCTTACCACTGACTGAAACCTACAGAGCAAACTAGCCTTTTTACTCTATAAGCTGATTGCCTTAAATACTGTTAGAGTGACAAAAACAGACTAACACAAGTGTGTATTCTATTTGGTGAAGTGTTCCATCTGATGTGTATATGTATATCCATATCTACAGCACCTATATTCTTATCTATATCTATATCAAACTGTATAACTCTGTATCTACATCTACAGTGTCTATATCCATTTATGTTCACATCAGCATCTATGCATGACCTCTATCCATCCATCTATCTATGCGATGCTTCTCTGTGCTATGGTATTGCTCAGGTTCAGTTACCTTCCTGACCTGTCCAGCTGCTCTATGACTGTAAATGGGATGTGCAGCTCCGATTGTCACAGAACTGTTCTGACTGTGGCCAGGGTATATATGCTGGAGGGTCAAGCTCAGTTTTGACTTTGATCATTCTCCTCCCCTTCCCCCATTTTCTCTTCTACCATATCCACCTCCATGGCAGCCTCAAAGACAAATGTCCTGTGCTGGCCACAGTCTCACTCTAGTGCTAACATACTCCATAAAACTGGTTCTGGGACTTTTACCATATAAAAGGGATCACTAAGGCTCAGAGACAGGGGCTTCTCTGGGATCACAATGTTGTAAGTCAGTGAAAAGATTTCAACACAAATCTGGCTGTAAACAAACTGTTCTTTCCAATGTACTGCGTCCCCCATGCTCTAAAAGTAGCCTCTCTGAATTACCCTTTGCCTAGGGAGGCAGAGCTTTTGTTGTTGAGACAAAGGCTCACTGTGTCCAGTGGGCCTTAAATTTCTGGGTCTGAAACTAGAGAGGCTAGACATGTACCCACTGACCATAACTAAATCAAGAAATAGAGGAGGACCCTCCTGGCGCTGGGCCTGTTCCTGAGGGGTCTGGGGAGCCAGCCTATGGGTCACCAAACAGAAAGTGTCTGAAGACTAACTGTAACTGTTCTCTCAGAGATTCCCAGCATAGTGTTCGCACAGAATCAAAGACAGACAAAAGCAGCGCAGGCGCAGACGCAGGCGCAGGCGCAGACGCAGGCGCAGACGCAGGCGCAGGCGCAGGTGCAGACGCAGGCGCAGACGCAGACGCAGGCGCAGGCGCAGGCGCAGGCGCAGGCGCAGACGCAGGCGCAGACGCAGACTCGGGTGGAGTGGACAGCAGCAGGGAACATGGGCTGTACGGAGGTGAAGAGCAGAGTGTGTGCCTGTGCAAATGGACCGTCTGGCCTGCTCTGCTGACTGTGGCCTTGCAGAAGTAAAAAGTTAAAACACTGTGTAACACCTTCCCAATTTTAAATGTCAGGTCAAAGCTAAAATGATGTTAAGGCTCAAGAGAGAATAAAGCACATTGGCTGGCCTGGGCGTCAGGAAACTTTCCCAGCTCTACGACCAAACGGACCCTGTGTGAACCTCACAGGCCTTTCTGCCTCCTTTGTAGACTTCCAGATGTGGACCAGGATCAGGGCTCACTCCCTAAAGGCCTCTCAAGAGAATTTGCATGGACTTACATTTCAAAATCCGACAAACTCTGGTCTTCAGATGTTTGGCTCAAATCTCCAGGCACCTGCAGTAGGGAAAAGGAAGACATAGGGATGAATGCATGGGTTACCACAGTTCACCAAAGACTCCTTTCTCGCCTGTCCTCGAACACTTCCTCTCAGAATGAGGGGGGAAGCAGGTACTGGAAAACAGTAAGATGTCATGGAGGACTGGCTGGAATAATACTGCAGTCATGAAAACATGCTGCCATGTATGGTCTCAGTTATATTTACAGAAAAAGCACTGTTAATCCTATTGAGATAATCACAAACATATAAAAGCATGTAATTTTGGAGCTATAAGGGACTAATTAGGTGACGTAAGATCTCATCTGTGCAATCAAAAAATATCTATTGTCAGCATGAAGAGTATTATCAATGTCACACCCAGTATGTGAGCGAAAAAGGCCACTGCTTCCTCAAAATGGCTGTCCTTTTGCCCCATAATATATGTGCAGTCCAGGCAGAAAGAACATGGAGGCTCCTGACTGACAAGAGCTATGTTAAAACATGATTGGTGACAGAAATCAGACAGTGTCGTGATGGTCCTTACCATGAGGCAAGTGTGAGGACCACCAGTGATACTGTAGCCCCAACATTGGACTGAGTTGTCAGGGCTGGCACAAGGGCTTAAAATAGCGATGCTCTGACCACCTGAGCCGTGCCGGTAGCTGCTAAAACGATGATGGTGTTATCCCTCCACCCAGGGTGGGGCTTCTTACCATCTGGCTGGCGTTGCCTAGGACTTTAAGGAACCAGACACAGAAAGGGAAGTACCTGGACCAGAGATGAGCATGGGGAAGCAAGGGGAAATTATCCACTACGCCATCAATTTCCACAAAGTGCTGTTCCCCTCAACTAACAAGTGAATCCAGACTTGGAGCTTCCGTCTGGGAAGCAAATACAAGCCAGGTCTGTTTAGCTCAGGCCTCTAATGAAAAAGAAACCAGCTAAGGAGGGCTGGAGACCGACGGTGCTCCGTGAAGAGAACAGCCCGGCTGTGGAAACAGGAGCATGAGTGAGTGGAAGCCAGGGTCTTAACCTAAGCGGCTTCATACCAAACATCAGCCTGCCTTCTCCATGGCTCCAAGGTCCTGAGCAAATCAATTCTCTGAGAAACGCTGGGAATCATCTAGAAGACTGGTGAGGCACCTTTGGGTGTGTTTGTGAGGAATTTTTTGGAGGCAGTTAACTGAGAGCGCTCTGTGTTCAGGAGACTCAGGAAGCAGACAGACTCCATTCTCACAGAGCAGTACCGTGTTCCTCACTCCTCCAAGGTCTTGATGACTGGGCTCTTTTGTCACATTGCTGTTTTTGTGACTATCACATTTGTGGCTGGAAAGAGCAGATATAACAAATTCAGAAAGCAGGAGGCTACAGGTACCAAGATCCCTTAAAAATGCCATCCTTTAAGAGGGAACCTTTAGCCAAAACTGACCTAGGAGTAACAACCCCACGCCAACCAAAATGTCTGCCAGAGATCATCCTTCAAGCAGCAGGGGGTAGCTCAGTGGTAGAGCATTTGCAAGCATGAGAGGGCCTGTATTCCATCCCCAGTATAAACCAAACCCAAATCTCAGGTGTTCTTGATTATAGAAATGTATATAAACTATTCAACTATTTTAACAATGCTATCTACAGAAAAGGGGCCATGTACGGAGGCCTCTTAAAATGATTTTGCCACTAACAGTAGGTACAGAGTGAGCTTGAGAGAGACTCTTCTTTCCATAAGATGGAATGAGCTATCTTCTGAGATGATTCTCAAGGAGTTGACTTTCTCTACATTATGCGTACATCTGTAAGACAGATCTGTAAACGAGAAAAACCCTGGTTCAGATCTAAGCCAAACATAACTAGGGTGGCAATATGGAGAGGTGAGACCTACCTAGTACCTGTTTGCTTTTGCATCCCAAACCTGCAGATGTTAAACTCAAGGTATTGACGGCAGATGTGCTGTGAGAGCTGGGGTGGCACTGGGCCCCTGCTGTTCATCATTATACCCATTTTGTGTTGTTGTTGTTTTGAGACAGGCTCTCATGTAGCCCAGGCTGGCTTTGAGCACTCCATATAGCTGAGGGTAACCTTGAACTCTTATCCTCCTGCCTCTGCTTTCCCAGTTCTGGGATTACAGGTGTGCACCACTGCTGATTAATGTGGTATTGGCAATGGAAGCTAGGCCTTTGTGTATGTTGAGCAAGCACTCTACCAAGTGAGCTTCATCTTTAGCCTCTTACCATACATGCATTTTGAAATAGAGTACTGCCTGTTAAAACCTTGAATAAAAGTGTGGTAGCTACACAAAGTGTACTTTTGATAAAAGTTTAATAGCATATAAAAAAAGCTTAGCCTTTTTCAAAAGCAATGAGGGAAATACACATGGCCAGTGTGGCCCATAAGTACAGCCATGTCTGTGTGAACAAAACACAACTAGAAGATGATAGCAAATTCAGATGAGACTGCACTACCTATTTTAAGCTTTTCGTCAGTATTCTATAATGATGATATTTTCATTAATATGTACTCTAGGGTAATCTGTGTATCTATCATATTATTAAGGTAAATATTCTTTCTCCAGCTTCTTCTGGGCTTATTGCTACTTACTAAGTTGCAGAAAGTCATATGGAAAAGGTTTTGCCTTCAGAGTCACTGAACATGAGGGAAAGGCCAGGACAGAGCCAGGGCTCTAAGGCCATGTGCCCTGCCTCTCAGCCGTGTGACCCTTATGTACAGTGCACCTGAGGCTAGAAACCGTTCTTCAGGCTTAACTGAGGAAGGGCTCGCAGGTAAGGATAACCAGTACATCAGAGCTGCTATCTTAAGGATAGCATCCCCAGAGAGCCTACCGCAGAAAAGCCTCTGAATGTGCGAGTCCCACAAAGCAGATGCCAAGGGCAAACCAGAGGGAAGGAAAGAAGACAGAGGCAGTCAGCAAGCTGCCAGTACAGAGCAAAGTGCTTCCTCAAAGAGGAGGAGGTGGCACCAGGTGTTTTCCTGACAGTAAGTGTCCCTCAGGGATGATGGTTTTCTGAGAACATTCTAGACAGTGAATATAAGTGCTCAGAGTTGGTAAGTCCTGCCGACTTAGAGGCTTTTCTTCTAATTCTGTGGCATTATCAGGATCAGGAAGCCAGGAGATATTTATGTGTCTTCCCGAATACTGGAGAGGCTGCTTGGAAGAAAAGGCTGTGACCTTGGGAGCCTTTGGGGAGTCAGGCTGGTGACCAGGCCAGGCTCTTCAACTACAGTGGTGTTGGAGAGTCATGGTCAAAGGCCATGTAAAATTTCCCTTCTGCCCTGTCTAAAGTGATGCCAGATTTCCTCTGCGGCCCACGCCAGTGTTTATCTTTCCTTTTTAGTGCTGAGGGTACCATCTAGACACCACGTGCACTGCCCCACTACATTACTGAGCACTCAACGGAGTACTGTTATACAGCTCAAGTTCAGCCCAGACAGTGAGACAGATCCTGCCTCAAAATCAAAAAGCAAACCCATACCCACAGCCATAAGGGGAAAATAACAAGAAATCACGTCATCAAAAGCTCCCTGTGCTACAAAGCAAGTCCACACAGAGCCCACCTCCAGCCAGCAGCTGTGGGCCCTGGTGTCATCTCTATCCACAGAGAAGTTGTGAGGACTCACAAGAACACACAAGAGGAAACACGGGTGTCAGGAGCACAGCCCAGGCCCAGCCTGCTCAGGAGTCCCAGTGATTCCATGCATTCAACTCTCACCAGACACTAGTAAGAAATGGAATCCACCTCTAGGTGGAGACAAGCCCTTGTCTCCTCTCTTGAAAGTTAATCCAGTTGAGCAGGTCAAGGACCTGGTTCATTGTGAAATCACTTCTGTCCCTGGTGCAGTCCCTAGAAGCTGCCATGGGGCTCAGTAGGATTTGCCTACTGTTCAGAATTCTGACTTAGAAAGGCCTCTGTCTCTTTCTCTCTCTGTTCCTCCTTGGGTTTGTCTCTTTCTGGTGCTGTCAGAGCCTAAGTCTGATTCCCTTGGTGCTTTGGCCTTTCTACTTATTCTCAAAAGCTCCCTCCATGTAGCTGCCAGCTGTCACATGACTGACCTCCATGCCTGCTGTCACACACTGACCTCCATGCCTGCTGTCACACACTGACCTCCATGCCTGCTGTCACATGACTGACCTCCATGCCTGCTTTTTCCCCCTTTTTCTTTTCTATTCTCCTCCTATGTGGAGAGGGGATGAGGTCCATACGCTTACAGATATCAATATAGAAACTTTAAATGTGCAGGTTTTTCTCTTTAAGGGAAGGAATGTGCATGCCTATTTCCATCCAGAGGCCTGAGAATAGATAGATATGTTCATAACCTTTACTATCTGTGGAGTCAGGCTTCACCAGAATCCCCCAGACTCCTGACCATAGTTTCTCAGGCAACAGACCCGTTCTTGTGGAAGAGGTCACAGGTACCTTGCAAAAGACATGCTTTTGGCAATGGAGTTTCCAGTGTAGCTATGCCCTAAGCCTTATTCCAGAGGTTGGAACAGCCTGGATGAATAGGTCCCACCGAGCAGTGAGTTTCCATCTTTGCTCTCACATGGCTCATTTCTCTACTGGCAACGGAGCTTGCTAGGGACCCCACACCATGAGCAGCTCCAGGGTATACAGCTGACCTGCATTAAGGTTTGGGGTTTGTTGTTGTTTTCTTTTAAACTCAGATAAATTGTCCTTGAGATTCCTTTTGGCTCCACTCTTAAATTTTTTTATGAGACTAAGAACCCCAAGGAAGAATGCCGGTTTCCCCAGTATTGTGTGGTAGTTCTGCCATGACTCAGCTCAAAATTTCCAATAAAATTTAAATTTTGCCTGGTTTTAATTCTTTAACCAATGAAAAACAAATCCTTCAACTTGGAATCCTCCTGTCTAAGACTCCTAAGTGCCAGGATTACAGGCATTTGCCACCATGCCCAGTTTGGTTATGATTTTGTTAAACCTTTATTTCATGTTCATTTGGTGCTCTAGTGTTTGCCTGCATGCATGTATAAGTGGTGGAGCCCAATCTTGGAGTTACAGACGGGTGAGCTGCCCTGCAGGTGCTGGGATTTGAACCCTAGTCCTCTGGAAGAGCAGTCAGTGTCCTTAACCCCTGAGCCATCTCTTCAGCCTGGTTATGCTTTTTTAAGTCATTACCTTTTTGGGTGGTTTGACAAACAGTAACACAAGCCCACGAAAACTGTCCAAGGAAACATAACAAGTCACTAAGTGCCAGCAGTAGGGTCCGTGCTCAGGCACTTACAAAGGTTTGCTGCCTCACACAACAGAATCCTCACTGCTCACACTCTGCCTCTCAGGAGCCGAGGGTTGACACAGTTCACGCTCAGGGGTCTGGCTGCAGAGTACCGCTGACAGAGCTCCACCTCCCCCTCTGCCATCCACTTGTCCCAGAGTGCCATCAGTCCACACTGGCGTTCTATGACTGCCCCTACTCTTCGGCGAGCTCAGAGAGCAGTCTGCATTTTCCTGCTTGCCACATCAACCAGTTCACATGACACGCAGCAGCCTGGTCTAGCACCTGGCACAGCACGGGTACTGACTGTATGAATGAATCATAATATAAGCTATATTTCCACTCTGAAGTGTCAATCAATTTTTAAGCTGCTGTGCAGCAATTCAAAAATCTTCATATGTGGTTGGGGACAAGAAAGAACCAAAGAAAGCAGTTTAATTTGTCTTTCAATTTCAAAGTTCTCAGATTCACTGCTCTAAAGAAAAGGCAAGAAGAAAACATGACAGTCACAATGAACACATGTCCGGACCATGAAATGGCACAGCGATCTGTATGTGCAGCCATTCTCCCATGCACTGGTTTTCAAATATCCTTCCCATAAGCAATTCGCTCTCTCTCCCCCTCTTTTTTTCAGTCAAAAGGGAGAACCATTTTTCAACCCACTGACACTCTGCTTTCTCACTTCATTTTACACTAAGGAACTAAGTGTGAGAGGGCACTGCTATTCAAAGGCAGCTGCAGAAGGAACCATGATGACCTGCACTCTCACCACCAAGAGGAGGACTCGGAGAGGCTGAACTACATGCAAGATTCTGTGTCTGCCTGTTTGTTAATTCACCTGGTTTACAAATATACAATTATAGGCATCAGATGCTTGTGGTTTTAAAAAGTCCTTAAGGCCAAAGATTTAAGAGGTAGCAACTAAGAGCCTTTTTATTTTATCTTCTGTGCAGCGCAAAAAGCTTCAGTGGATTTATTTTTGATGGATCACTTTCCCTCAGAAGATTATGAGGGTTTCAGGAGCAACATTCTGAGACCCCCAAGATGGCGTTAGGCCTGTATGAGATTGCTCACTGAATGTTTGCATTGCATAGACAAGGAGTAGACGTCCACATGGAGAGGCAGATGAATGGATGGCTGGGGGAGGGAAACAAAGAGCATATGTAAACGATCCAGTTTACATAGATGGGTACCAGCTTCCTCCTGTGCAAATAAGCTGCTCACAGTAACACGGGCCTGGAAGGAAGTCTTGAATAGTTATATAAACATAGCCAGGGTGAGACCACACAGCTCCCAGGAAAACTGCAACCCTCCTCCTCTGCTAATGAGGAATGGTTTAAGACAGAATACCAAAGCCAAAGCCTGACACAAAACAGGTTGCAGGGAAGCCACTCTCTTTATGAAGGAGTGAGCTTTCTGCACCTCTGCACTTGGACAGAGTATTGTGGAAGCAAGGACATTCATTGGAAACAAAGATCAGAAGGAAAATGCGTTCCTTTTGGTAAAACATGGAACCTTCACATTTTTGCTATGTGTAATGCAAGTTATTAACTTTTTCAATGTAAGTTTAATAGCCATGCAATTTTATATGCATAAAATGGAAGAATACTTGCCTCTTGGTGGGGATCATGGAGAGACCAGAAAGAAGCAGGAAAAGGCATTCTGGGACGGCTAGAGTTCAGCATGAACCTTAGGAAGAAATGTGTGATGTCTGCAACTTTTAAAAACTAATAACAAGTGAAGGTGGCTGGATGGTTGATGGAAAACTGAAGCATAAGTGGTGGGTGGGTGAGTGATACATGATGGACGGACAAACAGAGGGTAGCAGAAGATGGACAGCAGAGACGGGTGGCTGAACGATGGGTAGGTGTGTAGGTTGATAATGAATGATTGACGAGTAATTGATAAATGATGGAGAGATGACTGACAAAGCAGGTAGAGAGAGATACAACTTTAGTGGTGAATACACCAGTACACAATGGAAAAAAATCTTTTATATGACAATTTTTTTCAAACAAAGTGTTTAAGTTTTATTCACTTGGGCTAGAGGAATGGCTGAATGAACTGTGTTACAAAAGAACAAGCCTGAAAAAAAAAAAAAAAGAAGAGGAAAAAGTATTTCTGAGGTGGTTAATCAATAAAGCTCTTGTATTTTTTTTTCTAAATTCTGCAACATTTGTGGTATGTATTGGTTCTCTGGGAAAATCTGTTTGGATTTCTTTCCTTATCTAAATAAGTTTGGCTTTTATGAAGACCAGTTAAGACTCAGCTTGCTGCCTTGCACAAGCTACACGCTTTCCTCTTGGGAAGCAGAGGGACGAAAGGCGCCTTGGAGGGCAGGTGTGGGGCACTAGGAGAACTAATTGCCTACATAGAGCAGAGCAGACCTGGTGTGGGGCATGAGAATCACCTGCTGAGAGCAAGCAGCAAGCAGCAAGCAGCAGGCGCTGTTCTTTCCAGTTGTTACTGCTCAGGGGTGGATAGTCACCAGCAGCACCTAGGATTTTGGACACCCAGAGATCTGACCTTGAAATCAGTCACCCGTTTTGAGTGTCAGCCATAATATCACAAACCCACACACTCCCCTGTTATTGGCACTTATCCCAAAAATTTATATCACGTTCCAACCTGCAATCAGATCCTCTGTTAGGAAGGACAGCCTCACACAAGCCAGGTTGAACTTCTTGGAATGCCTCTCTATGCAAATGAGGTACCTCAGCCAATGAAGGTTTATATATATACGTGTGTATATATACACACACATATATATGCATATGTGCATATGTGCGTGTGTGTATGTATGTATACACCTTGATTCACCCCAAAGAAAGTGTCTATACACAAGCTGTTTCAGTGGATGTTGTCTAAGAGAGCTGCAACACTGGAATCTTCAGAGAAGACCCTTCCTCGCTTGGCATTCACTGCTGGACCAGGATCCTGCTGATTTGCCTATCCTGGAGTTTGCTTCATCCTTCCCCACCCAGTGTGCATCCGATGCCAGAACTTGGCTCTGCTCTGCTCTGCCATTCCCTGCCCGGTGTGCAGCAGGGTCTGAACAGCCCAACGGAAGAAGCGGATCATGGAACCACGCGCCTGATGCTCATGTAGACACCAAGACACGTAGTGTCATCCGCCGCCAGGATGATGCTCCACAACTACAAGTGTCCTTCTGACCTTAGTGTACGGCCTAGGAGAACCACAGAGCTCACTGGGACAGACGCTGTGCATGGAAACAAGAGTATATGTAAGTATGGTGGTTCTCAATGGTTCTTTTTCTGTAATAGTAGCTACAGGGGGTTGAATGTTACCACTAAAAGATGTTATCACATCTACATCAGAAAACTCAAACCTTATTAATGTGACCTTATGTGCAAAAACAATCTTTGCAAATGTAACAAATAATCTCCCTTCCGGGAAGAAACTGGCCTATTTTTTTAATCCATTTTGTCAACAAACAGCAAATAAGTTCTGCTAAGGACGCTCATGGTGATGTCTAACAGCCCCTTGATGATCACACCTCCCCAGGTGTGGCACTCCCCTCTTTTGAACTTGGTGATTGTTATACAAGGTGTTTTTTGAGACAAGTCAAAGCAGCAAACAGGAGCTCTGCTAGACAACCCGTCTCCACTCTGTCTAGCAGGCTGAGCAACAGCAGGCACAGTCATTTTGCTATTCAGAACTTCCATATTTCCTGAGGAGAGGAAGAGGTAGGAAAAGGGGCAGACTATGGTTGCCTGCTGCTTGGCATCCATTTGTTTCCTGGGAAATCATCCCACTGGCTGATTTAACCCATATATGGACACCAAATAACTCAAGCTAACCAGTGTAGCCTACTCTGCCCATAGAGACTGGTTCTAGGTGGTGCAGTGCGCTAAGCCAACTCTGCCATACTGGTCCCAGGGCTGTTTCTGATGCTGGGGCTGAGGTTCACTCTTTCAATGATACACTGGGCTATTCCTGGAGTTGCTGCTGACCACGGAAGGATAAGATAGCTGTGGCAAGGGGCAGTGAGGCTACAGATAGGCTATTCCATGGCTCCACAGTTTGTATTTATCTGAAGCATGGTGTCTAGCTTTGCTGAGGCCTGTCCAGCCTGTTGTCTTCCACTGAAGGTGTTCTAAGTGGTGGACACCACAGATCCAGACACCTCCCAGCTAACATCCTATTTCATGTCAGTCTGTAAGTTTTCACAGCAAGGCCAAGGCCTGAAAATGAAAACTCAGAGGAAGCAACTCAACCCGCCTTCCAAGGGGAGCACTCCTTCAGGACACACACCACATGGGCCTTGACTCTTCCAGGCCAGGACTGAGTACACAGGCAACTGAAAGACTCAGCTCATGTGTACAATGAAACGAGCCTCACTTCCCCACCATGCATCATTCCCGCTGACGCCAGCACTATGGCCCAGGACCCAAGGACCAAGCACTGACTAGACCCTCCAGCCATGCCCTCGAAGGCACACCCAGCTTGTGGAGCCCTCCAGATACTCCTTAGGAATTCTGCCTTCTCTTCTTGGACTCCAGAGGGCTTGCTTTATTAATGATACATTCTACCTATGGGTGGAGGTTTCGAAAGACAGTCTCCGTGTTTCTTGAGCTAGCCTAGGTCTGGGTCAAGGAGAATGGAAACCATGGAGCACAGTCCCTGATATCCATGAAGGAGAAGCAACAAGACAGAGACAGAAACATCGGTTTCCCATCGTGACATATCGGGACTGTTTGTTACTATAGCACAACACAGTCTTCCCTGACTAACATATTAGACCCCCATTTATAGATGTGAAAACTGAGTCTGAGGAAAGTGAATCATGGATCCTGTGTCCAGCCATGCTACCCAGGATAAAAGAGAAACTCTTGTCATCATTAACATTAGATGGCATGCCTCAGAGTCTGAGAGCCCAGAATCCTCCATCACGCCAGCTACTCTGTAGCTTTCAGGGCAGCCTTGGTATGTGTTCTTGATGTCAAGATCAGAGGCAGAGCAGTTTCCATTTTCCATTCCTTCCTCCTCCACAGGATTCTCTATTGAGCTCTGGCTTTTTTGAAAGCCCCTACAAAATGTTCAAGTTCTCCCATGACTGATGGATAACTTCTTACCCAAATTAGAAACATTTTCAATGTAGGTACCAAAGAAATCAGGGTGATAATTGCTGCCATAGCTCCTTACACTTGACAGCAAGGTAAAAAGATGACAGGGGCAACATGGTCAGCTCCAGACTGATAGATACCGAGAGCTGGGCTGAAATTCTAAGTGTCAGTCAAATTCAGGGAGCGTGTTCTGGACATTCAGAGTGAGGATGCTTGGTAAGATGTGGAAACTAACAGCCACTTGTTCAATAAATATTTAATAGCCTTGTAGCAGATGCCAGGAGCTCAGCCAAGTAAAGAGGAAACGAATGGAGAAGAGACAACTAATTCTGTGCTGAGTGAAAATAAATGTCATGAGGAGAGTGCACCGTGAGAACACGGGCATGCATGCAGGGCCGTGACCTCCCACATGGCTGATCTGAAGGTGCACTCTGTAAACTTAAACCTCACATCATTCTCCCTGGTGGGTGGTACTAGTCTTCTCTAAAGATGAGAACCACTCTGGAAAACCAAGAGACCTGTTGGTTCCCTCACTTGGTAGTCGTGGGCACTTAGCTCACCTGGGCCTTCCAGCTCTCTGAGGTAAGGATGCTGTCTGTCTCACAGGACTGTTAATACATTACATTTGGGATGAGGCATGGAATACAAAATACGCTGTCCTTTATTGTAAGCAGGCTGTGGTCATCATCCCACTTTTAAGGGTTTCTTTATCTCCCAGAGAAGCCAAAAGATTTGTTGATAAAACTAGTGATTGTTAGAAGCGATGTCAGAACAAAGCAGTAAGAGGTAGTTGTAGCCATGGAGGAGGTCTGTCTCCAAGGGTGGGCTTAGACTTCCAAGGATGTTCAGAAAGCACAGAGATGAAGGAGACAGCACATATTCATGAATGGAGACAGGCAAGTCTCAGAACAACCCACAGCATAATTAACCCACAGAAGTTAAAAATAGGCAAGCGTAACTTATATGCATATACATTTAAGTCTATGCAATGTGTATGCAAGAAAGATGTCCAGAAGTTTCCACAGCAAGGTCACTGGAAGAGAGGAACCTATGTTCTGCCCTCTGAACTACTGAAACTCTTTCAGGATGTTTTTTCTGTTGTGTTATTTGGAAACCTTTGAACGTGATTTAAAAAACAAAAGGGTTGAAGTTAAGCTTTACAGAAGCAGCTGGCAGTGGGGTAGGGGATGAAGCCCCTGCCAGTGCACAGTCAGTCAGTCCTGCCTTGGCAGCTACAAGCTTAATTTTGAACAAACCTAACATACAGCTTCCCACAGTCACTTTTTGTACAAAAGTGTACATGATGCATCACAATTCCAAATAATTTTCTTTCGCATTTCAAAATTACTCAAGTCTGGAGAAAAAACGATGGAGCAGAAGAGCCATGACCACACTCTTTGTGACTGTAATTTCCATCCTTAAGTATTCATAAATTCGCCTTAATAAACTCTTAAGCTAAAAAAGGCAATTACCGAGGCTTTCTGACCAAACCTATACTCCAGTTACTTAGGAAGCTAAGTCAAGGTGATCGCAAGTTCAAGGCTAGCCTGGGCTACAAAGCAAGCTCAAGGCAAGCTAAGCAATGTTGTGAGACCCTGTCTCAGAATGAAAGGTAAACAGAGGGCTGGGAATATAGCTCAGAGAGAACGCTTCCCTTCCACTGCTCACGGCTCAATCCTGTCACACACATGCCTGCACTGGAGTGTGTGAGCACACACACACACACACACACACACACACACATGCATATGCGCACACGCACACCCCAATAAGAAAATACCTGCACCCTAGAGGGCATGGGTAGCAAGCACTGGCTACAAGCTTGGCTCTTACAGGATGGTTGTGGTACCTTGCACTTGGGCATCATATTCATGCTGGCAACAAAGTGACTTCCTCAACAGCACAACTAAAGAATGCCACTTAATCAGGACCAAAAAAAAAAAAAAAAAAAAAAAAAAAAGAATGAAAATAAGGCAAGCTGGGATCTCTTTAAGTTTGTCAAAATCCCTGAACAAGAAGATAGCTCGCCAGTGCTTGGCTGGCATATTTTATTTTATTCTCTAGTTTCCGAGAGTGTTCCATTCAAGCTCTGGGTGATAAAATCATCTTCGTGTCCATGCCAAACAACAGCACAGTCAAAGCAGATAGATGCACATCAGACAGTACGTATTCTGGAGCTAACTCCCTCAAGGGCACAGGTTATGTCTCCCAGGTCTGTGTGCCCTTGAGGACACTCCATGCAAAGCAGCCACTTGAAACAGCTCTGCAATGCTGCATACCCTGCCAGCAGACACAGGACTGGTCACAGTGGAGACGCATTTCCAGCACCTCCCACCACTCAGCAGCAACTAGCTCCCCATGCTTGATAAGCACACACCAGGAGTAAGAGTTTAACACAGGCTTCAGGAGAGGAAGGGCTAAGCCAGGCCGATCCTTTGTTAGGAGGTGTGCCGGTATGCAATCCAAAGTCAAGGTACAAGGGCAGCTGCCCATCAGCAGAAAAACAAAGCTATACCTAAGAAGGGGCTTTTATTCCTCAAATGGAGAAATTTGAAGAAGGCAAGCATTTTTTTCAAAATGATTTGGGGTCGAAAACTAATGTTTCTGTGTTAAGCTTCTACGTAGGGCACACTTTTAGAAGTCTTTCTTAACAGCATTGTTAAGAATAATCTGTACGGCAGCAGATGGCTGAAACACACATGCCCAAGCACAGAATCCAAAGCCTCTTATAACCTATATGTGCTGTTCAGAGCTTCAAGAGATGGCAGCAGACAATTTGGCACTATATCACTAGAGATTTGCCAATTGCCACCAAGCCAAAAAGTGAATTTCTTATTAAGCTTCTGTCCTTATGCAACATCAACCCTAATAGTCAGACCCTCTGAAGATTTTAAAGGAGCAGAAATACGCCCATTTTGAAGTGAACCTTCTTACAAACTATGGGATGGGTCTCTCTCTCATCTCTAAATTTTAATCATCTTTCTCTCAAATCAGCTAGACATCTGAACAATAGAGGGAATGTCCTGCGCAAACTTGGGGGTACTCACAGTAGAGATGATCAAAGTCTGTGATGTGGCAGGACAGAAAGCCACTTTTCAGGACAATGGAAGGCTTTGGTTAGTGGTGTTACGATAGCAACCGTAGCTATGTGGTCAGATCCACATGGTACATGCTCCAGGCTCTGAGAAAATGCTCATGGAGACATTGTGCTTGCCACATAAAAGCTCTCAGTCCACAGGGGAAAAGGAGATGCAGACATGAAGGGATGAGTTAGAATAACACGCATTGTCACACAAAGGGTCACAAGCACATATAGGTAAGGGCCTGGCTAGTCACATGAAGGGGCACACACATCACACACAAAGACACACACATGTGCATACATACCACATACAAACAAACAAACACACACACACACACTTGTGCATACACACCACATACAAACACACACACACCACAGAAATAAATCTCAAGAAGAGGAGGGACATATGGGTTTTCAGTTAAACAGAAGTTACTGCTGTACCACAGAGCCTTGTGAAAGTTTATTAGGCAGGATTCAATGAGAAAGAGGACATAAGGAAGGGACAGGGAAGGGGCATAGGGAACTTGTGCAAAGGGGAGACACGGATAGATGGCAGAGCCAACAAGAGGTGAACTAGACACAGGAAGGTAAAGCAGAGGCAGAAATTACAGAGAAGATGGACAGACATGGCGAGAGAAAGGCAGGAAGAGAGAGAAACAGGGAGAGAGACGCACACAGACTTAGAAGCAGTAAAGGGGAGGGAGGAAGGGAGGGAATGAGAGGGGGAAGGGGGGAATAGGAGCAGAAGAAAGGGAGAGCAGAAGAGAGGCAGAATGAACTAGATGAACTGTGCACTGCCAGGCTGGTCAGTGGGGCCCCAGGCCTAGGAACCAGTGTTTGGACAAACACCCCAGGCAGACTACAGAGACTGAGGCGGGAGGGCCTGGGAATGAATGCCCATCTTATCTTACCCCATGACCTGGGGTCACACATGTGCTCTCATTTTCTTGGGCCCCACAACGCAGTGACCAGGCCATGTTCCTGAGGTACAGCAGCCTCCAATGGGTCTGCAGGCAATGTGTCAGGAACTGTCAGCCATAGAAACTCAGAGCTTTCCCACCGCCTTTCTCAGAAAAGACTTGTGAATTCCTTCCTAGAAACCCTGTCCCTGGAGAAGGAACTTCTCGGAACACTGTGTGGCCAGGCCTGTGGGGAACGCTCTGGGAGGCCCTGAAGCAAAGACAACTTTTGCCTAATACATATTTTTCCACCAGAGTCCTCCTCACAAGTAGGAATCACTGTTCTGCTTTTAGGAACCTCTGCTTTCTCCAAGTTGATGCTTCCACAGAGCAAAGCAGTCAGTGTGATCAAAACAGTAACAGAAGCTTACAAACTTTTAACATAAAAGCTAAAGAAGCAACAGCAAACCTCCCAGTGCACACAGCAGGGTGCCTGCTCCGCACACAGTGGGACCTTTGAGCCTCACCAGTCTGTGAGTGTCTGTACCACCCAGAGAGCTATACCCAGAACATGGCTGTCAGAGGCTGCTGGGCCAGAGCAGGAACTGAAGTGTGTGCACTGAAGGAGTTGGGGTGCAGCATCATGATGCTTGCGTTTGTAAGTGTCCTGCTGTCTCTAAAACAGCTCACAAGCCCATGTGTGGAAGCATCTGCTCCCTCACTATGGAGAAGCTGAGGATCTATGGAGTCTAAGCAGAAAAGAGCAGGCCACTGGGTGTAAGTAGGGGGAGGGGGTTACAGCTCAGCCTCTCTGCTTCCTGAATGCCTGTGCCATGTAACCAGCCATCTCAAGCTCCAGCTGCCTCAGCCACAGGCCTCTCCTGGCGGCCATGATGGACCACACCCCTTAAGTGTGAGGCACAGAACTCTGCCCTCCTCCCATCCAGGTTATTTTAGGTTTGTTATTCTAATTCACATGTGTGTTCTAAGAAATGGACCACTACTCACTTCCTGTCTGCCCATGGCCTCCTCTTCAGCTGGCCCTGAAACCTGAACACTCAGAGCTGGACATAGAAACAGAAGCTCTATTCATGGGAGACAGTGGTCAGCATCAGGACATCTAGACTCAGTACTCACTGCCCTTTCCTATTCACAGGGCTAGCAAAGCATCAAGAAGAGAAGCCACTAACCTGATGGAGACACAGAGTAACTGACCTAGGGGGTGACAAGATGCTGCCATCATGAGGATAGACACAGAGTTTGTGGGACAGCTGACAGGGGACAGTCCAACCAGAATCACACCATCAGTGAAATGAAACCAATCCCACACATCCAGACTCAATTATCAGCTTAAGGAAAATGAAAACAGGAGGCCGATGACAGCACCATCCATGGGGCCATCAGGGAAGTCCGTGTAAAACTCCAAGATGGAAACAACCCAGTGTTGTCCTGACCTAGTGCAAGGGAGAGAGAAAGGAGGAGGACCCCGCAGGCAGATTCCCAACAGCAGGACTAGCACAGCAAAGGCTGAGGAAGAAGGGACTGGTGTGTTATTGCAGGTGGCCAGTCCCCAGAGAATCATGGTGGGATGGCTGCAGGACACAGGAAATACACGGCTAAGCTGTCTGCTAACATAGTTGGGATGAGTTAGGTACTCTTACCTTCATTTTTAAATTATGAGGAAAAAGAACCTATGAGACAATCAATGAATTCCAATGTGTGAGCCTCATGTGGATCCCACATTTTAGGAACTTACTTAAAAATGAGATGGTAGGACATTTGAATACTCATACTCACTGCTGTCGAGGATTTAGTGGCCAGAGGGTTTAGTGGCCATGAGAGGAAGGGGTGGCACAGCATTTACAGTTTCTAACCTTTTAAAAGTGTTTTCCTTTACTTTAAATTTGTGTCTCCTACATTACATCCCACTTCAGTTTCCCCCCCATCACCACCCCTGTCCCCCAGACCCACCCCACCTCTACCTCCCCCCAGAAAAGAGCAGGCCTCCCAGGAACATCAACCAAATACTGCAGAACAAGATAGAATAGCAGTTTCTTATTTTAGGCATATACTGTAGGATGGCCGGAGATAAAATACTTAGTATTTGACTCAGATACTCCAGAAGGGGAAACAGGAAGTGGTATGCTGAAATACTACAGAAGGGGAAACAGGAAGTAGTATAAATACTCCAGAAGGGGAAACAGGAAGTGGTATAAATACTCCAGAAGGGGAAACAGGAAGTGGTATGCTGAAATACTCCAGAAGGGGAAACAGGAAGTGGTATAAATACTCCAGAAGGGGAAACAGGAAGTGGCATGCTGAAATAGAACTGCCACCGGCTGGTGAGAGCTGAACTTGGCAATGGAGACTGGAACGTGCACACTACTTCCCTGCCAACCTTTGGAACTTGCTTTGCATAGCAAGTGTCTAATGAAGATGAAGCTATGATAGGCATTCATGGAAGGACCAGCATCCAAACCGGCAGTGCTCCAGCTCAAAATGTTATAAGGCAGGGAACAAAGTGAATGTCTAAAGGACACAACTGATCACAGGTAGTGTTTCATCAGGCACAGAATGACGGAGCTGAGGAAATGACCCAAGTAAACCAGCAAGCAGTTCTCAACCAAGAGTGTCTGAGGAGATGGAATTAGTACCCTCTAGTTTAAAAGGGGAGGGGGACAGAGATCCCAGAATTCACAGGTCAGCCCACAACAACAATTACATGAGCAAAAATGTCAACAGCCTGCATGAAAAGCCCCGTGACTCTTCCTATACAGATGCTCTGTAAACCAAACTACTGAATAAAAACAACCAAAATGATCAATCTAGAGGTCTGTGCCAGCAGACCACATGGGGACAAGTTAAGAGCACAAAGCCAAGCCTGTTTCCTGACTGGAAATCTGTCATGTAGCAGAGCACACACACAGAGGAAGGCTTTTCCGTCAGCTGGGAGCACAGCCCTGTGGCAGGAGCACGGAATGCTGATGGCACAGCTGCAGGACTGATTCCACAAGGGTGTGTGCGAGTCCAGTTCCTGCTCTGTCCTAGGTCACTGGCAGCAGCAGGAATGAGGACCAACTCAGAAGTGGGCCCGTGGGCAGCAGAGGGGCTCGGACTTGCTTGCTGGTGGGGAGCACTCACCGGGCCTCGGAGGTCAATCAGTTCCTGCCTCATCTGGGACACCAGGGCTTCCTTGGCCACCAGGGCCCTGTGTAGACGCTCGTTGAACTCGATCAGCTCCCCATGCATCTCGGCCACCTGGAAAGGCAAGTAGGACACTGTCAGCCTCAGGAGCAGCCCTACCCATGCTGATGCCCTGCTTCTGGCAGTCCCTCTCCTGCCAGAGACCACAGAACTGTGCACCCAGCAGTGGCATGCAACCTTCCTTGAGTTGGGTAAGTCTGGCAGTTTATGGTCAGAAGATGACAGCATTGGACCATTTCAAACCTTAACATCACTTGTACCAAAGGTTGCTTTGTGAGTGAGAAAGTTCCCGCTGGGGCTGGAAGTGCACGCAGCTCAGTGATGGCATGACTGCCTGCCATGCACGAGACCCTGGGTTCAATACAAAAGTGAGCTCTTTCCTAAGCGTGGCACACACACCTCAGCAAGCTCCTTCCTAACATGGCACACACACCTCAGCAGGGCCACTGCTTCAGTCATCACTGATTCGGTCTGCATCACAATGAATCTTTCCCATGCTCTTAGCTCCATGATGACAGCTCTAAGGGACGTACGGATTGTCCCACCTCCCACAAACAGTACTCTGCACTCAGGAGCTTCAAGAGCCTGTTCCAGGCTGTGTGATTAGTTGCTGGAGGAAGATGAGAACCCTGGCTAGGTGCTCTGAAACTGCACCAACCCCACATGTCACGCTTACAGCAAGCCATAGAAGCTTCCAAACTCAATTATTCAGCATGTCTGTTCGGCTGGTTCCCAAAGAAACAAAGACAGAGGTACTATAAGGTAGTTTATAGCCAATGCAAGGCCACTCAAGTATGATTTCTGCAATTCGGTGAGCCACGAGAGGATGCTCTAAAATGCTTTCCCTGAACCCCTCAGGAAGACCCCTGTGCAAGCAGCCTCACTTGCCTGACTGCTGCCTCCTGACAGACTCCTCCCATACTTAAATTCACACAGAATTTACTACATGTTAGGATGCACATAGTGATGCCAGGTTATTTGTCACAAGCATTTAACATGATACATAATACATACATACTGTCAGAGGAGGAACATAAGGCATAGGGGGCACACTGAAGTGTTTTTATTACAAACAAAATGTGCAGAAGGAGACACTTCCAGGATGGGGTTTTAAATATTATATGTGTGTTCATTTACTCTTTGTCAAGTCTGTACACAGAACAGAGAATACATTCTTCTCACTTGATGCTTCCGTCGGCTTGCTCTGTGGACCCAGTGTGCAGCTACTGTCCCCAGCATGCCAACCTCACCACAAGTATGGAATACTAAGTGCAAATGGCACCAGGGATGCCTTCAGACAATGCAGTGAGCGGAAGAGGGATGGAGAAGTCTGTGAGTCTCTCGGCGTCTCTTTGCTTACAGAAAGTTTTTAGTTCTCACAAAAGCTCTAGTTATTCTCACATGAGGCACACACACAGTATCACAATAATGCCTGCAGACCTCCATCTGGAAGTCATGTGACCTCACAGGGATTTGTCAAGACTGCAGGAAGTCCACAGCGGCTGCACCACCACTGATGGACTTGTAGCATGAAGTGCAAGCTTCAGACAGCTGCCACTGTTGTTTTCCCAGGCGCTGCCTGAGTCAGAGTGCTGCAGCCATTTTCCACACATGCAGCAACAGCAGTGCATTCACCGTGAGCCCCCTTTTGCAGCCACGGCAGTGGTCCGTAAAGACAAAGCTTGGTCTTCACTGGGAATGGCGGCATGAAGTGCCGAAGGGACTGAAGAGAGAAAACTTGACTGGAATGATTTCACTGACAAGCTCTAATGTGCGTTGTTACGAGGCGGGTCTGTGAAGGCAAGCTTCCTGTCTCACTGAGAGGTTTCATAGAGCACATTCTTACACGTAACCAACCAGATAAACAGCTGACCTTACCTAGGCTATGTGAACTTACTGATTCTCAAATAACTATTGCTAAACTAGAAACAACTTCGGAGGACTTGGAGAACTTCAGGAAAGGAATGTGAGTCACAAACAGATCCCACTGTCACAGGACTAAAAGCAGCCCATGAATCCTGAAAGTGCAGCTAGAGGACAGCAGCGTATCTACCACAGCATAATGGAGCTACAAGGCTATTGGGAACAGACGCCCTTCCTCCGGCTCTGCTCAGCCTGACGGTCCCATCACATACCCTACCTGCTGCTTGATAGCCCAATGTTGTCCACTAGGTCCAGAATAAAATCCACCTTCTCTCCCCACCTCTCACTCTAGGCCCTGGCAGTCCTCTATACCCGACATCCAGGCACAGACATAGGAAGTCACCCCACAGACAAAGAGAACGGCCTATGCACCCGAGGCTAAGCATCACAAAATGGAAACAGACTATCACATAATTGGGCCCCAGTGCTGGTGTGAGGAGACACCTGATCACAGGCATGGCAGCATTTTTGAGACAATGTAAATGCCCAGTTCATGAGAGCCTTCTGTATAGTAAGCCAAGAGACATGGAGGAATCGAACGGAAAAGCTCCACAGAAGGAACGAGAACTGCAGTCTAGAGGCTCACCAGCCCTCACAACCAGACCGCCATGTTACTGAGCACCTGCTGCCAGGCAGTAAGTGTCTCCTTGGACGCTTGGTCAGATGAGTCATGACTGTACTCTGGAGGAAAGGGGAGAGCCGCAGGAGACTGCGTGTTCCCTTCAAGTTGGAGCATGAAGGACAATGATATTCAAATACAACAGAGCCATGAAGGAGCTTTTAAATCTGTATGGATCCCAGACAAGCCACAGAGGATTATGAATGAAGAGCCTCTGGCTTCCCTTTCACACCACAACGGTCTCCATCTTGTCACATTCAAGTAAATGCTTCGCCCTCCCACAAGTAGCAAAACAGACACTTCTTGGTTAAGATCAAGACAAGCCCCAAATTTCAGTAGCAACTGAAGCTCTTCTAGTGACAACCAGGAACATGTCTCAGATGCCTCAGGATCCATCTGAGGTGAACGTCACATGTTGTCTCTTCTGGTATGCCTGCAGTAGCTGTTGGGAAAACTGAAGTTCTTTGTGAACAGCACATGGTACCAGCCTAATTAAAATAAACCTAGCCAGTGCCAACTACCCTGGAAGATCTGTATTTCAGCCTCTAAAAGGATTTAGGCATCTAGTGCCCCTTCCTACTGGGTGGGCAACATTTCTTACAAAAAAAAAAAAAAAAAAAAAAAACCTAAAACACTGCAAGTTGATACACCTCAGTGTCAGGGTCAGATGGGGCAGGGCACAGATTTGAGCCCATGACTTGGTAGCCTTTGCAGTAAATAAATAATTAGAGTCTAGTAGGAAGCTTACCCCTTTGTGGTAAGGAATGAAGCTTTGTCTTTCACGGTACGGGCTAATAGCCTATGACCAAGTTGATTATGGTTACTTGGTAGGTTCCATTCTGAGAAATGCAGACTTATTCCCTCCTTATACCTCAACTGAAATGGAAGGGAGCTGGTATGAGCTATATGGTTTACCTGACAGCAGAGACCTCTAAGACACGGGAGTCAGGACCTGTCACTGCCTGTCTGAACTGCTGCCACAAGGTCCCCACTGTCGACCTTCACTCTTCATGATGTATCATTATGGGAATCCATAAACCAACCTCATGAAAAGGTGACAAGCAGCCTCTCTTTCAGCCCAGAGGACACCTATGCCTGGTGATGTGCAAAACCCAAGCATCCAGAAATATCAAAATGGCAGGTAAGACTGATACTTTCCTCATGGTTTCTGAAAATAATGTTCAAAAGAAAGAAAGCCAGAACAGCCAGGAGCTACAGCCCTGTGCTAAGCTCAGGGCCTTTGCCTCAAGAGAATGCAGGAGGCTTCATGAAACTGCACAGGTCTGCAGTAGGTAAAAGACCATCATCTCAGACGGCCCACAACACAACCATTCTGCAGCTCCAACTAGACCTATCCTGTCCTCTCCCCTTGCTTGCTACAGCCTTGGGCAACTTGCTTTCTCCTCACTGGGGTCAATCTTGTTCGTAAAACAAGGGAAATCACAACACAGTTTCAGAAGGTGTGAAAGGTGTTAATCAGTTAATGTTCCAGAAGGCTGCAGTTGGGGATACTTCATAGAAGCTGGCTAGTGCTACCCTTCAGACAGAAGTCGTCAGAGTTACCCAGCAGTACCCTGGTTCTGTAAGACCAATGCCCTACATCTCTCAGGACTGCTCCCCCCACCTCACCCCCAGCGCCAGGCTAGACCTGGACAAGCACCTTAGCACCCTCTGACCCCAAGTCTCCAGCTGATGCCTGGTACTCGGAACAGAGCCTGAAGGGTGGTCAATATGGATGTGTGGAGTGAATGAGTCTTTAGAATGAGCTAAATGCCGGAGTGGGCCTGTCAGTTACTGAGTGGATGAGCCAGTTAAAGGACTGGGCCTAACTGACCCGTGCCCAGGGGGCATCTGCTATTGATGGCAACCCTGCCTTCTCCCTTTCCCCTCCTGATCCGCCTGCTCCTGGGACTGGAAAAGGCTTTCTGTGCTGGGAAGAAGGTGAGGCCCTGAAGAGCTGACAGCCATCCCAGGATCCTTAGAAATCAATAGCAGCTCTTTGTGAACAAGCCTAGAATGGCTGGCAGGATTTTTGAAAGGAGAGTCCAGACAAGGCTTTTAAAGTAATTCTTGACCCATTTTCACAGGCCTGGCTGAATGTGGTGTTTTATGCTTGTAATGGGTTCTAATTACTACCATTGTGTAAAGCCAGATAAACTGTGTGCTGAATTAATAGAACTGCTCTCCCTTCCCCTCCACAGACCCTCCCAAAACTGTTCCAGTAAGAATATACTTTGTAAGAGCTTGGGGCCCTGAGAAGCAATCACAAAGAAGGCCAATGTTGCTGGGTGACCTCTGTGCTCTATAGCAAGACTGAACAGTCTAGGAGGCGCACTGTCTACTGGCATACATGATGGCTGGCTAACCAGCACACTGCCCTACCCCTGTTTGCAAGCTCTGTGCAACATGAGTCTTAGTGTCCATACTGCAACAATCCATATATGGTTACAGACCTCAGTTCTCTGCCCTGTAAAACAAGAGCAACACTAATGGCATCCAGTGCGATGTCTGAGGCCTCGGGGCTGCAACATGACATAACAGCCTCTGTGGAACCTGTCATTTTGACGTACAGTAAATGCTACAACCCAGCAGCTATTATTACTGAGGAGTCAGGAGTTAGGGAGATAATAGATGGATGGATGGATAGATGGATGGATGGATGGATGGATGGATGGATGGATGGATGGATGGATGGGTGGGTGGGTGGGTGGGTGGGTGGGTGGGTGGGTGGATGGATGGATGGATGGATGGATGGATGGAGGGAGGGATGGATGGATGGATGGATGGATGGATGGATGAATGGATGGATGGAGGGATGGAGGGAGGGATGGGTGGGTGGGTGGATGGATGGATGGATGGATGGATGGATGGATGGATGGATGGAGGGATGGAGGGATGGAGGGATGGATGGAGGAAGGGAGGGAAATAAACTGAGTAGAGCTTTGCTGGAGAATGCTACAGGAGATGCACAGATGAAGGAGCAAGGATGCAGGCCCCTCATCTGGTCAGCCACAACTCTTCCCTAATTGGAATGTATCCTACTCCTCTTCCCCCTTTCCCCCTCGTTGCTTCTGTACAGCCCAAGGTAATTAATGGTAAAGTACTGAAGAGTTTCTGAAGTTTGGATGTGGATAGAATAATAGTGTCCCTCTCTACGCCTGGCTCAGCTGCTGAGCTCAGAGCTGCCCGGCTCCAGCCTCCTCCAACCCAAGGATGAGCCCACCCTCTCCACTGTGACTCTGAAGCACACTGCCAATGCCATTTCATCATATTTGATGCTGTCCAAAGGCTTTAAGCACAGAAGGGACTTGAGCATCAGGATGGGCTTTAGGAAGCAGCCATGTTGTTCTCTCTTTGAGCATCTACATTCTGGCTGTCAGCTCCATCCAACAGTGTGGGGACAAGCTTACAGAGGCATAAGAAAGTCACTAATGACTTAGGAGTGCTCGCAGAAGGACCCAGAAGCTCTTCTCATCCACTCCCTTGCAGTGCTGTGCCCAACGCGTTCTGCGGCTCCATTCTGGAACTGTCTTCACTCACTTATCCAGCCATGAATCTGCGGGCCCTCATTCAGTCAACAAAGATCTACTAAGCCAATGTCTGCTAAGCCTGGTTCTGGATGTCAGTGGATCAGAACCTGACTCAGAGTGCTGGCACACAGTGTGGCCAAGGGCACAGCAGAAACTCTGAGGTCTCTGGAAGCGATGAAGAGAGGCACTCAGTGTGGGTTCAGGGTACATGACAATAAGCTGAGGCTTGAGGGCAGAGCAGTCCAGCCCGAGGCCACTCTTCAGCATGCCTCCTCCCGATCTCATCCTGAAAGGCATGGGCTCCAGCCTTCTGATCGGGTGTAAGTCAGGTGAGAGAACTGCAGAGAAGCCAGTCCCACATGGGTCCACCTGGGACTACTATTCTAGGGAATGAGCTGCCAGACCCAGAGTGTTATGTAAGGTGTGCATGCCCCTGGGTGCCAGCACTTCTCCAGAAAGCATTTCACCCTTGCACGCTGCTCACACATTCACCCTCGAGTGCCGCTTATGCATTAATTCTGAGGATGCTGAAAAACTCAGGCTCTTTATAAAAAGATGCAAACTTTAAAGTCGTGTGGCTCTGTGTCATATCTGACTGTCTTCCAGAAGTCTGGAGAGGCTGCTGTGCATTTTTAATCATATTCCTTTGGAAGGAATACACACAGACCTCCTGAATACTTCAACCACAGCTCAATAAATTAGGTCTAAGATTCGAAGGAGAGAAAGTAAATGAAAAACATTAACTTTTATGAACATCAAGACTGCTTTTCTCCCGAGAGTCCCTTTCTCATACCAAACAGCACTCGTACATATGAGCAGAGCCCACCAGGAGGAGGAGGGCTCACACCTGCAGGGAAGAGGGTAGGTTTATTTGTGTAAGTTGTAATCTATGGGCACAAACGCCTGTACACAGGGACAAAGGTACAGAGCATATTCAAGCATGGGGGGGGGGCAGCAAGGGACACTGCTTTGAGGGTTGACAGTGAGTTGGATGGCCCTACCTGACCGTTACATGTGTGTGGCTGTGTGCCTCAATTTTTACATTGATTTTTATATTTATTGGCACCATGTACACTGTTAAATGATTAAATAAACTTGTATTGAACTAAGGCTCTGGAAACAAGAGCACAGTTCCCCCTTTATAGCTCAAATGCAGCCCTTGCCCTCGCAGCATGTGCATCCTTCCTTCACCGAAGGCCACCCTACCACTGCACACTTTAACGAAGCACCACCCTCCTGGGCTGATCTGTCCACGTGCTCATCACTCCATCCTGTAGGAGGGCTCTCTCTGTAGAATCAGAGAGCACTGTAAAAGACTCCACATGCAGCAGCCTGACCAACTCAGTGCCCACCCAGGCCGAGATCTAGCACTGCACGTCAGCCAGCCCCAACCCTGTCCTATCCATGAGCTGCTGGACTGTAAGGAGGCAGAGCTGCACTACCAGGGCTGGGAGCACATCATTGCCACTGAAGATGAAACCCTGAAGCATAGTTGGGAATGGAAATGGCATTGGCCACTCAGCCACAGGACCTAGGAGCAGCTTTAAGGATCCCGAGAGAACCACAGAGGTCCTAAAGAGCCATCGGTTTCCCCAAAACAAGTGGGAAGAGAAGAAGGGAGGGGAGGGGAGAACCACGCTGGGTGCTGTGGTCCTGCTATAGAGGACGAGTTGGTGTCTGTGGACTAGGCTTCTGCCAGGGACCATGTTGGTGTCTGTGGCCCATATAGCCCCAGAGGCAATGTTGATGTCCAAGGCCTGTGCTGTTGCCACAGGCTTAGATGGCATCAGTGGTCCATGCTGCAGCAGAGGACCATGCAGATGACAATGTTCTTTATTTCCACCAGAGGCCATGTCTGGGTCTGTGATTCTACTAGAGCTGAGGTCCATGCTGGTCCATGGTGACACCACTAATGGCCATGTCAATTTGAAGCCTTCCTGTTTAGGCTGCTACTTTTAGGGGGCAGAAGGTAGGGCTTGTCATGGAAACCTTCAGTGTCCCTCTTTCTCAACTATATGTCTGCAACCACTGATGCCACTGCAAAAGTAACTTTCTTGCTCTTTATAGTCAGCCGGAGCATGGGTCACAGGCTTCCACATAGCTTCTGGCAACACCACAGACCATGAACACAGCCCCCCCCCCCCTGCCTGCAGTAGGACCACACAATCAGACTAGGCCCTCAGGCAGCCCAGACCACAGACCACATATATCACCCCAGCCACTCAGAAAGACAGGAAATAATTACCCAGCTGGAAAGCTATGAGATTTTCTCAAATGGACTGAATTTGTCACTATGAAGATTGTCCAACCTTCTCCCATTCTACAGACAGACACTTGTTCTATTGATGGCTAAACTAATGGTATAGGAGGGATCCATGGCCCAGATACTCAATCCATTAATATTTCTTTCTCCTCAGCCCAACAGGTGGAACTGGCTGTTTTGATTCATCTATTATAGTTAATTCATAGACTCTTAAATACCACTTCAGATTCTGCTTATGGTGAAGGATTATTTTAGGCAATAAATTTATACTTGTGCACACACTAACCTCCCTGGTTCTATCGCAGAAGGAAATAAGCAAGCTGATGCTGTAACCTGCACTATTTTTACTTCCCTAGAAGAAAACTGGGAAGGGGTATGCATCTGTCATTGCAGATGGATCTATGAAACACTATAGATTCTGTTCTGGCTCCTACAGCCAAGGGCCATCAAGGACAATGGCAGAGAGTGAAAAGACAGTGGGAGTCACCAGAAAGATAACAAACCTCCAGATAAAGGGCAAAAGAAGACATCAAGCTGTCTTAGTTAGGTTTCCAAAACCAAGTTGGGGAGGAAGGAGCTTATTCAGATTTTACTTTCAGATCGTAGTCTATCACTGGAGGAAGTCAGGACAGGAAGTCAAGCAGGACAGGAACCTGGAGGCAGGAACTGGTGCAGAGGCCATGGAACAGTACTGCTTATTGGCTTGCTTACTGCTCTTATAGAACCCAGGACCACCAGCTCAGGAAATGGCATCATCCACCATGACCTGGGCTCTCCCCCATTGATCACTAATTGAGGAAATGCCTTACCAGCTGGATCTCATGGGTCGTTTTCTCAAATGAGGTTCCTCCCTCTCTGATGACTCTAATTTGTGTCAAGTTGACACACAAAACTAGCCAGTACACAAAAAATATCATCAAAGGTCAAGTCTTCCCACCTAGGGTCATGTTAAGGTCCCCAAAACCAAGGGAGAGTCATTCTACTAATGAATTTTTAAGAAGTGTTTATGAATGGACCATGGGACCATAATAAACTCATTCAATCATCTGAAGAATGGATTGTGCTTAGTTTTTCCTTGGGATTTAAATCACTTCCTATTTATTTAGGATATCATAACATTTATATTCCTATCAAAGGCAAATATGAGTTTAAGTTCTAGAAGAGACCAGAGCTACTAATCATATAGGTCTCTTTTCAAGCCATTCTCTAGGTTTTTGTGATCAGTATAATAATATAACCAATAGTACCAGACATCACTTGGGTCCATTCTCTTGGTGGCCAAGCACTGCACACAATGCTTTCACTGTTCTAATCTGCTTGCTTATAGGATACTCATGTGTCACATGACAGTTACATTCATCTACAACATCTCTCTCAAAACAGCTCTGGATCTCCTCCTATTAAAAAATAAAAAAGGGGAGATGACAGAATAGAGTCCTGTGAGGGGATACCCGAGTGCTTGTGAGAAAATGCCAAGAAAAGACAAGTCTTGTGACCTAGTTAATTTTTTTCAAAAACAGGGAATTGTTTGTGGCTTATGCTTCTGTGCCTCTCCCAGGTATAGCAGGTAAGCATAAGCTTGCTTCAGATTATTCATTACAACTAGCCCCTGTCATTTATTCATATGCTTCTATGGAAACAAGATGTTTTGCCACATTCGGCTTGTCCTCATGAGTGACACATTATTCAGGTGACTCTTCTTAACTGTCAGAGTATAAACTGCCTGATGCTCTGAATAAAGTTGACTATTGCATGAGACTTTCGTCCTCATCATTTGAAGCTCCATTCTCACAGGTTTCACTTGTAGAGCAGTACAACAGGAACAGAGTTGACCTAAAGGCATTTTTAAATGCTAAACATAGACAGTCAACAGAACTCCAAGGCTGCTTTCGCAGTTGGTAACCTATATATTCCAGTAACAACATACACCTAGTGTGTGAGCTACACCCAAGGAAAGATCTACACACATTGATACTCTACACCCAGTGACGATGTTGTTCATGCCAGGGAGGGATGGGAGTCATAAGGAAGTGACTATACCTGTGCACATGGATTCCTAGGGACAGTAGCTATAACACAGTCTACAGAGGGGAGGGCAGGTAAGAAGAAATGACAGTGACCGTAGAGAAAAGGCACCAGAGCAGCTGCCAACCATGCAGGCAGTCAGACAGCCTGAGCACATGACATACACAGGATTAACTCTCAAGCCAATGAAAGGCTTTTCAGCAGAAGCAACCAGGAGCGTTCAAATATGTCATGAACCTTCTAAACTTTCCTGAGATCAAAGAGATGTGCCACCAACATTCTAGGGTCTCGGATGGGGTCCTGATGTGCTTGAGGCACTTTCTACCTCTTTTCTCTATAATGGAGACAATGGGCCTGCTGTTCTGTCTTGTCAGAATTCCATGCTTTGACCACAGTGGACCTGTCCCCAGCAACCTGTCACTTTCAATGCCCTCTCCTCCACAGTTCTCCACATCCTCTCCTAGTGGACATGAGTGGCCTACCTTCAACTCCTGCTGTAGAATGCTTTCTACTACCTTTTTGCACCTTGCCCTGCTCTTCACCCTGTGAGCTCCCTGCCATCTACCAAGTCTCATCTCATGGTGAACCCTGGGCATCTAGCCCTTCACGCTGCATACAAACAGCTCATATCAAATCCACTTCCATGACTCCCAGGGCCGGAGCCAATGCAAGACCAGCTGCAGCTCAACATAAATGCAAATTCCAAGCCAGGCACAGTGGCACACACTTGTGATCCCAGCATTCCAGAAGCTAAGGAGGAAGGACAACAGATTCAAGGCTGGCCTGGATAAATGGCAAGAACCTACCTTACAGAAAAACAAACAAAACAGAGCAACACTCCCAGTGACTGCACTCAGCTCTCCATAGAACAGCCTTGTCACAGGATTGGCAGCACACCACATTACCACAGGCTCACCCATGCAGGCTGAGCCCTGTCACCCTTCCTGGCTGAAGTCCACACTGTTCTTCTCCCATTCTTTCCTTGCCTCTGCACCTTCATGTTCCATTCCATCTTTTTCCTTCTTCTTGTTCAAGCCTAAGCTTGGATGTCCTCTGCAGTGGGACCTCCCTACAAACCCTGGCTGTGGAAGGCTCTCCCAGCACTAGGTTGTGTTTGCCCAGAGCACCTTCTCTCTGGTGGGGAAAACCTCTGATAAAACAACACAGTGACCCATACCTCCTGATGTGCATACCCTGCCCTTGTACATATGGAGTATGGTTGGACCTTTTCCCGTTGCTTCTAGCACAGGGAAAAATGGCAAAGGCACTGGGATGCCTCTGCTTAGAGATTGTGAGATAGATTGCCAAGCTCATGTTAAGTCCACTTTCATGACTCCCAGTGCAGGAGCCAATGCAAGCATTAGAGTCCACGCTTTGACCAATCCACACATATGCTGGTTTGACAATTCTGCCACAGGTTAACAGTATAGCAAGATACTATCTGAAAGCACTAATTTTTAGACAGATGTCTTCAGCAGAAATAGATAACCAATTTACATTCACTAACTTACTTGTTTCTACAAAGTCAAGGCCAGATCTGTTTTACACACACACACACACACACACACACACACACACACACCTCTGTGCTTCACAGAGAAACTATTTAATTTGTGAAATTAAAGTCAGCCATGGCTAGAAGCCATTTATGAAACTATATTGCTAGGAGGCTCTTCAGTGGGATGTCACACACTAGTAAGATGTCCAAAGCCAGCCAATAAAGAGAGATGACACAGTTGACAGCCATAACACTCTAGATTTTGTCATTTTTTAGTACTGAGGGTAGAACCCAGGGACCCAGGGCCTCATACAAGCTAGGAAGGTATTCTGCCACTGAGACATTCCCTAGCCCCTGCCTACCACACGATAAACACACCCAGTCATGTCTAATCTCAGATGCTAAGCACAGTTGGATCTGGTTAGTACCTGGCTGGGAGAAAAGCTGACCCATACTAGCTGTGCCAAGATTCTCACCTCATCCTCTCATGGTTAAGCAGGATGGTCTAGCTCTTCCTCATTTTATAGGCTAAGAAACTGAGGCTCAAAAGGAAAAACCACACAGCCAGTCAGACTGACAGCCAGGTCCATCGGCTCCCCAAACCTATCAAAGCTAGAGACAAGCCTGGACAAACACATCAGCGGGGGTCAGGAGAGGCTGTGAAGATGTCCTCCTGAGGCATCTATTCTGGGGACAGAACTAGCACATGACTCAGTACTGACAGATTAATACACACATATGCTGCTTTGCAAATTTAGCCACAGAGCCACAATAAAACATGTCTTTAAAGCAACTTGTAGAAACAGAATGTGTCGCATTCTGGTTTCAGATGTCAAAAAAGAAATGGAGATTCAGAAAAGGAGTGTGGCTGGAGGGTCTTACCTCATCCTTGGTGCTCAGCAGAGAGTGGGAAGGACATGAGATATACTCAGTTTCAACAAAGGGCAGGTGTTGTCACTTAGGCTGTGCACTGAACTAGATGAGTTGTTTGTCTTGGCTACAACGAGAGGAAGAAGCTTCTCAAAGTGATAGGTGAAGGTCTAGGAATAATGGCTGCAGGCAAAAATATCTGTATGGGCCAAGCTCAGGTCCAGGATTGATACTAGTAGATGAGCTGATAGCGCAGACATGGGTTTACAACAGAGAAATCACTGGAAGGTCTGTCATATGCCTACTTCTCATCTTCACACACATACACACACACATACACACACACACACACACACATATCACACCACACAATCATACCACACACATACATACAACAGAACACATATAGAAACAAACACATATACACCACATTACGCACAAGAACATATACACACATACCCACACATACAATACACCCATACCACACCACATAAACACGCCATATATACCTCCCAGCCCCCCACATCACACACAAACACACACACACACACACACACACACACACACACACACACACACACATACAGTCTCTAACTCACACACCTCCCTGCAGTGGCCCCTGCAACATTTACTCTTTCCCCTTACAACAAACCTACTCTTGCCTTTGAAAGGCCTGGGAACTCAGACACAACAAGATAAACATATTTAATAAGTGAAAATGTCAGTAGGGAAAGCAGCAATGGACAGACAGACTCATTCATCCACTGGTGACTTTATAAACATGTGTTTAGCCCAGTCACACAGGACCCCTCACCCAGAACAGCCAGCCTCTACTTAACTTTAGCGCTCTGTACTAGAACTTACTTTGTGAGTACAGTTTGATAAGATAGGTATGAAGAGAGAACATACAGTTTTGCCCGAGTCTCTCCAATGTTTTGCTACTCTCTGCCTCTAAAGGTACTTTGCTGTCATTCCACTGACTAGATCATCAGGGATCTTTAGGGAACACACTTACCAGTGTCCTTGTGTTGAAAGGGATTTAAGGGGAACCCTTAGAGGTATTTTGTGAGACAGAGTCTCTTGTGTCTAAGATTAGCCTCAAGCTCACTATGTAACCAGGGTAGCCTTGAACTTCTGTTGTCTCTACCTTCTAAGTGCTGGGATTAGAGGCACACATCACCATATCCAGTGTGTGAAGTGCTGAGACTTAAACCCACAGCTTCCAACATGCTATGCAAGCATTCTACCCACTAAGCCACATCCTGGACTCGCAATTCCAAATGCATTGCAGCTGACATTAGATTCCACAACAGGCAAACCAGCATAACCCCTATGACAAGTTCTCACAAGCTATCCAGGGAAGGACCTCTCCTATCTGCTGCCATAAGGATTGACAGAGCATCCCATGCCTACCTAGTTCCTTGTCCACATCTACCATCTAAGCCCACAGAATCTTTCCAGAATAGGCATGTCAGAATCCATGAGAATGAACCATTACCTGGATTCTAGAAAAAAGAAATAGCTCCTTGACCAGAGATCCAGGGACACAGGCCTGGTGAGTCTGTGCTGCAAATAGCCAGGGCACAGAGAGATCTGGGTCAAGCGTGCGGAAACCGTGACCCCCCCCCCCCCCGTGCTCCCGATTGGTTCAGGGGAGCAAGAACTCTGCTGTAGGGACTTGGTTTCCAACCAGAGGACCCGTGCATGCAGAACAGGCGCTCAGGCCATCTGCCACCAGCAACAGCGGAGATCCAGGGACACAGGCCAGGTACACGGGAGAGACGGGAACCAATCACTGACAACAACATGGCAAGAGGAAAGCTAAAGAACTTACCCCAGGGAAACCAAAAAAACCTGGCAACACCAGAACCCACCTCTCCAATCACAGCAAACAGTGGAATGCTAAACACTCCAGAAAAAGAAGACTCAGACCCGAAATCATAATTCAAGATGATGATAGAGATCCTTAAACAAGAATGGGAGGAAAAGCATAAAGAATTAGAAGCTTTTAAAGAGGAAACAAGAAAAACACTCAAAGAAATCAAAGAACTAGAGGAAAACAGAACCAAAGAGATGAAGGAATAGAAAAAGGAATTTAAAATGGAAATTGAAACAATAAAGAAAACACTAAAAGAGACAACCCTAGAGGTAGAAAACCTAAAATAGAAATCAGGAATCACAGACGCAAGCATCTCCAAGAGACTACAAGAGAAGGAAGAGAAAATCTCGGGGGCCGAAGACAACATTTAAAACATAGACAAAACAGTCAGAGAAGATGCAAAAGCCAAAAAGCTCCTAACCCAAAATGTCCAGGAGATCCAGGACACATGAGAAGACCAAACCTAAGGATAATAGGAATAGAAGAGGGCGAAGAATATCAATTAAGAGGCACAGTAAATATCTTCAACAAAATCATAGAATAAAACGTCCCTACCCTTAAGAATGAGATGACCATGAGCATAAAAGAAGCCTACAGAATTTCAAACAGAGTGTACCAGAAAAAAAAATTCCTCCCGACACATAACAGTCAAAACACCAAGTGCCCAAAGCAAAGAAAGAATACTAAAAGCAGTAAGAAGAAAAGTTAAGGTAACATATAAAGGCAGACCCATCAGAATCACACCCGACTTCTTAACAGAGACTGAAATCTAGAAGATCCTGGACAGACATCATGCAGACCCTAAGAGAACACAAGTGCCAGCCCAACCTGCTATACCCAGCAAAACTCTCAATCACCATAGATGGACAGACCAAAACATTCCAGGAAAAAACTAAATTTAGACAATATCTGACCAAAAACCCAGCACTACAATAAATTATAGGTGGAAAACCCAATGCAAGGAGGGAAACTACATCCTAGCAAAAACAAGAAAATACCTAAGCAAGAAAATCAAAAGAAGAAAGACACACAAGCACAAGAAAGACCTCCAAAAGCAAAAATAGCAGGAAACAGCAACCACTATTCCTTAATATCTGTTAACAAAAATAAGATCAATTCCCCAATAAAAAGACATAGGCTATCAGACTGGATTCATAAACAGAATCCAGCATTTTGCTGCATACAGGAAACTCATCTCAGAGACAAAGACAGACGCTATCTCAGAGTTAAAGCTTGGGAAAAAAACCTTCCAAGCAAACGGCCCCAAGAAACAAGCTGGAGTAGCCATTCTAATATTGAATAAAGAAGGTTTTCAACCAAAAGTTGTCAAAAAAGATAGGGAAGGACACTTTTTACTCATTACAGGGAAAATTTGTCAGGAGGAACTCTCAATCCTTAACATATATGCTCCAAATACAAGAGCACCGATATTCATAAAAGAAACCCTACTAAAGCTCAAAAAATACATTGCACCCAACACAATAATATTGGGAGACCTCAACACTCCACTCTCATCAATGGACAGATGATGGAAGAAGAAACTGAATAAGGATGTAGTGAAACTAGCAGAGGTTATGAACCAACTAGAATTAATAGACATCTACAGAACATTTCATCCTAAAACAAAAGAATGCACCTTCTTCTCAGCACCTCATGGCACCTTCTCCAAAATTGACCATATAATCAGTCACAAAACAAGCCTCAATAGATATAAGAAGATTGAAATACTCCCATGCATCCTATCAGATCACCATGGTTTAAAGCTGGTCTTTAATAACAACAAAGACAACAAAAAGCCCACATACACATGGAAATTAAACAATGCTCTATTAAATGATGGCATGGTCAAAGAAGAAATAAAGAAATTAAGAATTTTCTAGAATTAATGAAAATGAAAACACAACATACCCAAACCTATGGGATGCAATGAAAGCAGCACTGAGAGGAAAACACACAGCTCTGAGTGCTTCCAAAAAGAAACTGGAGAGAGTATATACTAGCAACTTGACAGCACAGTTGAAAGCTCTAGAACAAAAGGAAGTAGATATGCCTAAGAGGAGTAGACAGCAAGATATAATCAAACTCAGAGTAGAAATTGACCATATAGAAACAAGAATCAATAAAACCAAGAGCTAGTTCTTTGAGAAAATTAAGAAGATTGTTAAACCCTTAGCCAGACTAATTAGAAGGCAATGAGAAAGTATCCAAATTAACAAAATCAGAAAGGAAAGTGAAGACATAACAACTGAAACTGAGAAAATTCAAGAAATCATCAGATCCTACTACAAAAGCCTTTATTCAACAAAGCTAGAAAATCTGGAGGAAATGGATGAATTCCTAGACAGATACCAGATTCTAAAGTTAAACCAGGACCAGGTAAACCATCTAAACAATCCCACAACACCTAAAGAAATAGAAGCAGTCATCAGAAGCCTCCCAACCAAAAAAAAAGCCTAGGTCCAGATGGGTTTAGTGCAGAATTCATCAGACATTTATTGACGACCTAATACCAATACTCTCCAAACTATTCCACAAAATAGAGTCAGATGGAACACTATCTAACTCATTTTGTAAGGCCACAATAACCCTCATTCCTAAACCACACAAAGACCCTACAAGGAAAAAGAACTTCAGACCAATCTCACTTATGAACACTGATGCAAAAATACTCAACAAAATCCTTGCAAACTGAATCCTAGAACACATCAAAACAATCATTCATCATGATTAAGTAGGCTTCATCCCTGGGATGCAGGGATGGTTTAATATACAAAAATCCATCAACGTAATCCACCATATAAACAAACTTAAAGAAAAAAAACCACATGGTCATCTCACTAGATGCTTGAGAAAGCATTTGACAAAATTCAACACCACTTCATGTTAAAAGTCTTGGAAAGAACAGGAATCCAAGGCCCATAGCTAAACATAATAAAAGCAATATATAGCAAACCAATAGCGAACATCAAACTTAACAGTGGGAAACTTGAAGCAATCCCACTAAAATCAGGGACTAGACAAGCCTGCCCACTCTCCCCCTACCTATTCAACATAGTACTGGAAGTCCTGGCTGGAGCAATTTTACAGCAAAGAAAAATCAAAGGGATACAAATTAGAAACGAAGAAGTAAAAACATCACTGTTTGCAGATGAGATGATAGTGTACTTAAGTGACCCCAAAAAATCCATTAGAGAACGTCTACAGCTGATAAACAAGTTCAGCAAAGTGGCTGGATACAAAATTAATTCAAAAAAATCAGTAGCATTCCTCTACTCAAAGGACAAACATGCAGAGAAAGAAATTAGGGAAAAGATACCCTTCACAATAGTCACAAAAACTATGAAATACCTTGGTGTGACTCTAACTAAACAAGTGAAGGACCTGTATGACAAGAACTTCAAATCTCTGAAGAAGAAAATTGAGGAATATCTCAGAAATTGAGAAGATCTCCCATGCTCATGGATTAGAAGTATCAACATTATAAAAATGGCCATCTTACCAAAAGCAATCTACAGATTCAATGTAATCCCCATCAAAATTCTAACCCAGTTCTTAATAGAGTTTGAAAGAGAAATGTGCAATTTCATCTGGAATAACAAAAGACCTAGAATAGCGAAATCCATCCTCAACAACAAGAAAACATCTGCAGGAATCATCATCCCTGACCTCAAGCTATATTACAAGGCAATTTTGTTAAAAACTGCATGGTACTGGTACAGAGATAGACATGTAGATCAATGGAATAGAATAAAAGATCCAGAAATGAGCCCTCACATATATGGTCACCTGATTTTTGACAAAGGAGCTATAAACATTCAATGGAAAAAGGACAGCCTCTTCAACAAATGGTGCTGGTCCAACTGGCACTCAGCATGCAGAAGAATGAAAATAGACCCTTTCTTATCTCCTTGTACATAGCTCAAGTGCAAGTGGATCAAAGATCTCCACATTAAACCAGGTACACTGAAACTACTAGAAGAGAAAGTAGGAAAAACCTTAAAACACATAGGCACAGGAGAATATTTCCTAAACAGAACACCAATGACTCGTGCTTTAAGGTCAAAACTTAATGAGATTGCAAAGTTTCTGTAAGGCTAAGGACACTGTTAAGAAAACAAAACGGCAGCCAACAGATTGGAAAAAGATCTTTACCAGCCCCACATCTGATAGAGGCCTAATATCCAAGCTATACAAAGAACTCAAGAGGTTAGACACCAGAGAATCAAGCAACCCTATTAAAAATGGTGTACAGAGCTAAACAAAAAGTTCTCAATTAAGGAATATTGAATGGATGAGAAGCATCTAAGGAAGTGCTCGACATCATTAGCCATCAGGGAAATGCAAATCAAAACAATCCTGAGATTCCACCTCACACCAGTCAGAATGGCTAAGATCAAAAATTCAGATGACAGCAGATGCTGGTGAGGATGTGGAGAAAGAGGAACACTTCTCCACTGGTACAACCACTGTGGAAATCAGTCTGGCGGTTCCTCAGAAAATTAGACATAGTATTACCTGAAGACCCAGTTATTCCACTTCTGGGCATATACCCAAGAGGCGTTCCACCATACAATAAAGACACATGCACCACAATGTTCATAGCAGCCCTATTTATAATAGCCAGAAGCTGGAAAGAACCCAGATGTCCTTCAGTAGATGAATGAATAGAAAAATTGTGGCATATTCATACTCAGCTATCAGAAACAATGACTTTATGAAATTCTTAAGAAAGTGAATGAATCTATAGAATATCATCCTGAGTGAGATAACCCAGTCACAAAAGAACAGACATAATATGCAGTCATTGATAATTGGATACTAACCCCCAAAAGCTCCGAACACCCCAGAAACAACTCACAGACTATATAAATTTCAAGAAAAACAAAGGCCAAAAAAGAAGATGAAAAATCATTATGCTTAATATTTACACACCAAGAAAACATTGACTGTTTCCAGGTTACATCTTGTTTTACATGTACTTTAATGCTCATTGTAACTAGTAAGATTTTAATGCATACTATCAAACCTTTAAGAAAATCAAGTACTGATAAAAATGTATTCATATACTTTTATGCAAAAATGCTTTTAAAATCTGTACATTTATCTTTGTTTTTTTAAAATAAAGTTGTTCAATTAAAAAGAAAAAAGAAAGAAAGAAATAGCTCCTTTTCCTTGGGGCAGCATTGCCATGGCCTGTGAGCTTTGCAGCTGCTAACCTTCATGAAGGAGGAAGGACACATGGGAATCAGAACAGAGAGGGGAAAGGGAAGCATGTGGGCCTCCAGGACCAGGTCTGACTTTCTAGATCAAGCCTTACCTGAAGTTGCTTCTTCAAAAGCATTAAGAAAGACCCTTTTGGTTTAAGACTGAGGATCAAATTAGTTCCTCAGTTCAAACATATTTTGTACTCCAAGGATACATGTTGGCAAATGTATACATGGCTTTGAAAGAAAGCAAAGTATTTCTCACAAGCAAAGTATTTCTCACAAGACTCTTGTTCTCAAGAGGACTGCTAATCCATGCATGGTGGTTCTGAGCAAGGTAATTAGAAGTTCAAAGCCAGGCTTGGTTACAAGAGACTCTGTCTCCAAAATAAATGAGAAGATTGCTATAAAAGCCTGAGAATGCCTGGCCCAAACTCTCCAATTTCTCAATGTGGCCATAAAATTACCAACTTATAGTACAATGTATATCAAATATCACACTGTGTGCCTTTCAGACACAGTGTACAATGCCTTGATAAAGCTCACAGTTAAAACCTGCTTTTAAAGAACCCTATGAAGGCTAGGCAGTAGTGACTCATGCCTTTAATCCCATACTTAGGAGGCAGAGGCAGGTGAATCTCTGAGTTCAAGCCAGCCTGGTCTATGGAGTAAGTTCTAGGACAGCCAGGGCTACACAGAGAAACTCTGGCTCAAAAACTAAAACCTAAAAGACCTCGGTGCAGCAACTTTGGGTGAGGTGAGCGTGACACAGAAGACAAACCTTACTTTGCATGTCAGCTCCACCATTACCAGGTGGATTACACTGAACAGGTGACACAGTTGGCATGTTCTCTGTGAGCAAGGGATTAACCACCTGCTGCTGAGGTGGTTAAAAGGGTAAAGCTGACTCTGGCTGCTGCCCTCTGCCAGCAAAGACATCCTCACAGTCCCGCAGGAAAGCACCCGGCCCTTCCCTAAGATGGGAGAACAAACAATGCCTGCCGTCTCTGAGGAGCACGCAGAGGTGCAAGTGTCATCCCTACATGCTCACCCTGACAAAGGTAACATGTCATCCCTACATGCTCACCCTGGACAAAGGTAACATGTCATCCCTACATGCTCACCCTGACAAAGGTAACATGTCATCCCTACATGCTCACCCTGACAAAGGTAACATGTCATCCCTACATGCTCACCCTGACAAAGGTAACATGTCATCCCTACATGCTCACCCTGACAAAGGTAACATGTCATCACTACATGCTCACCCTGACAAAGGTAACATGTCATCCCTACATGCTCACCCTGACAAAGGTAACATGTCATCACTACATGCTCACCCTGACAAAGGTAACATGTCATCCCTACATGCTCACCCCGACAAAGGTAACATGTCATCCCTACATGCTCACCCCGACAAAGGTAACATGTCATCCCTACATGCTCACCCTGACAAAGGTAACATGTCACCCCTACATGCTCACCCTGACAAAGGTAACATGTCATCCCTACATGCTCACCCTGACAAAGGTAACATGTCATCCCTACATGCTCACCCTGACAAAGGTAACATGTCATCCCTACATGCTCACCCTGGACAAAGGTTAAAATGTCATCCCTACATGCTCACCCTGACAAAGGTAACATGTCATTTCTATTACTGTTCTCTGAAGAGACAAGATTTTAAGGAATTGGTTTTATGGCAACACAAAAGGCCCAGCAGAAGCCAGCAGGCCCAGCCAACCCAAACAACCTCACAGATGCAGGGCAGGCGAGTCTTTGTGCCACCGGTACAAGAGCTTTTTCTTTTCTTTTTTAATTCCTGCCAAGAAGTGCTCTACAGTCAAATTTATTTCGGGCTCTGTGCTGTCAGGAGGCTGGGCAGAGGCTCTATTTTCAATACCTTGGCTTTGCCTGTGTCACAATAAGCTGCACACTAAAACCTCCCTGAAAGCTGAAGCAATCTGACTCCTGCTAGCTACTCTGAGAGCACGCACTATCTGTAGAGACAGCCTAACTCGATTTTATTCAGAATATAAATATCATGGTTTCTCCCTGTCTGTACTGGAACTTTTTCTTAGATAATGGTTTCTTAAAGACATCCAGTGCTAGCCCACTGTTGCACACACGGATCTTACAAACTGTCACTGTGAATGTGTGACACAGGCCAACAGGAGAGAGCAGAAACAGGCAGCCCAAGTTGCCTGGGTCTAAGTCCTGACCCTACCAGTACCAAACAGAACAGGCTTGAGCAGGTGTGATCCTGTGGGCTTTATCTTCACTGGTAAATTAGGTATGTTTGAGATATTACAGGACCCAGAATCACCCCTTGAAAGGTATTTTAAAGACATCACCATAAGTCACCTAAAGTGATAACAAGATGACAGACAGCCTCTTTGGAAGCAGGTCCCTAGCATTTACCACAGGAAGTACCAACAATTCAGTGTCAATTCTGGAATTGTTTTCTTTGATAAACACAAATATAGGAATACGTTTTCATTTTAATCCCAGGGGTAGGGACGTAGGCTGCTTCAGATTGTCCGCAGCAGTTGACTATGATTTGCCTCACAATCCGGCAGGGCCATGATTTTGCCAGATGCAGATAGTTTCTGTGAGTGGGTGATGTTTGGAATTCTGGGGACTTTTCAGAGGGTACACAAATGCTAGAGGCAGGTTGTTGTTGCTAGTTGTTCAATAGTTTTGTTTGTCATGGTTTGTTAAGTAGTCATGCACAGAGAAGAAACAACAAGAAGAAATTAGATATCCTGACAACAGAAGATCAAACTTGCCCGGAGGAACAAGATGCCCTACTCAGCAGGCAGTAGTCTAACAACTTTGCCGCCTTCCCCTTTCCGTCCTTTCTCTACTATCTAGTGCTGGCAGCTTGAAAAGGTGGAAAGGGAGGAAGAAAAAGGTTGAAGACAAAAGAACACACAAAGTATCCAAAGTCCAGCTACAGCAGAGTGTCAGCCTGCCTGTCCTCTGCTGTAATTTGTCATTTCCTACAGGAACAGCAATGAATCAACTGCCACTGTTTCCTGTTGCTCTGATGAACACTAACAAAAGTGACCTAAGTTCCAGGTTACAGTCCCTTGGCGTGTGACAGTTAAGGTGTCAGGAACCTGAAGCAGCTAATTGTATGTAGTGGCTTGATCTGATGCTGCTGGTATTCTAATGTTAATATTGGGTCCCCAAGATTGGCTGTCCAAGAGGCAAGAGTGTCAGTCTACACATACACTAACTGACCCTGCCCAAATTATTTCTGATTGGTAAATAAAAGTGCCAACAGTCAATAGCTGGGCAGAAGAGACATAGATGGGTCTTAGGTTTTCTGGGCTTGGGTTGGAAGGAGAAGCCACCATAGGTTAGGAGTAAAGAAAATGTGGCCCCGAAGGCTGGCCAATTGGAGTCAGGAGCAGCCCAGATGAAACATAGTAAGTAATAACTCAGGGTGATCAATAGGAAAGTAGATTCCAATAGCATAGAGGGTAGATGTCTGCACAGCTCTTGTGCTCTTGTGCTGCTGAAGGCTTATTGTAAATTTAAAGGTTGAAGTGTGTCTTTTATCTGGGAACTAAAGGGTCAAAGGTAGGGTAGAAACCCCAGGTAGGGATTAAATAATTTCTACAACAACTGTATTCTATCCACAGGCAGGAGCAGAGGTCAACAAGCTCACGTACACATGCCAGGACCTATCCCTGCCCACCCATCCTTGCCCTGCTTACACAGCCAGCTCTGAATCAGTTAAGACAAGTCTTCTCACACCAATCAATGGCATCAAGACAGACATTCTCAGAGGCCCCCTCTCTTAGGGGATTCTAGACAAGAAGTTGATGGTATAAACTACCTATCACAGTAGGCTTCCTTCTGAATGGATGGTATGTGCAAACATTTCCCTATGAAATCGAATATGAGACCTCATGGTTATAAAACAACTAGAAGGGTGGTAACATGAAGCAATGGGGAAAGTAAGTGAGAGTATGTCAGGTGGGAGGCAGGATCTTGTGGACACGGAGCTGCAGATGCTTAGTCAGTCTCAGGTAAGCATGGATCCTCTGCTGCAGGAGCCGCCAGTGTTTCCAAGAGAAGTTATCAATGGTGAACCTTGTAGGAAATACCCTGTTCGACACTGGCAATAAACTCAATACTAAAAACTCATGAGCCAAACAAAGGAGAGCCATGGGCTATCTGGAACTCATTTTCCCTACATCCTAAGTGCTAAAATGATGGTAAAGTCACCTGTCTGCTTTATAAATTGGGACTGAGATGATCCCTGTAGGTGGGCAGCCATATGCCCGTCACACAGGAACCTTCCCATGTGGTCCCCTATAATTTTCTCCGCTGAAGTGGGCCCCATGTGTACAGACAGAACTTGTCAAAGCTATGCATAGGTTTCCTGTCTCAACATCTCTCCATCAACAAATGACAGCTGTCACTGCCCTGCTGTGACACTTCATCTGTGTCTCTGCTCTATAACATCCCACCTAACCCCATTCCAGATAGTCAGCATCTGGCACTGCACTTGTCTTAAGACCCAAACCCCACTAGAATGTGTGGCTTCAGAGGGGTAGCTGCTGAAGTGTCATCAGAGCTAAGAGATGAACCAGCATTTCTCTTCCCTATGAGGCTACTAAAAAATTAAACCACCCCAGTGTCTCATAAATAAACCCCCGAGCTATGAAGAGAGGAACAGCAAGCCACGTGAAGGAACATTTATGAAACAACAATGAAAATACACAAAGGCTGGATGTGTCTGGTTTGGCAGCTGTGCTTATCACTGTCCAGGGCAGAGCACATTCTCTCCGAAATCACTTCAATCAGCCAGTCTGTGAGACTCTACACTGAGTTCCTGTCCTACCCCCAGAATGCAGGCTCCAAAAGGAATGTGGACAATGGTCCCAGAGCAACTTTAACTCCTGCTTGAGAAAAGAGCCTTACCAAGCTACATGCTCCAAGACAGGACTACAGCAGCCAAGTGGGAGCCTAGAAGAACAAAGGGAAGCACCATGATGGCCACTGCCCAACAGCAACGGAACCGTCAACATACTGGTAACAGAATTATCAAGACATTGAACTAAGGATTTCCATGCAGGCCTCACCAGATATTCTGAACCACACAATCTGACCTCTCTAAACCTTGGGTTTCTCTTCTCTTGAACAGAGACAACTCTGTCACCATGCTCAGAGGAGTGAAGAATGACCCAGTTTAGCAAAGCATCGTCCCAGAATCTACAGGTGCATAAGGGCCATCTCCCTCTTTCTTCCTCCTGCATAAGTCTGGCCAACTAGAAAGATTTTTATAATCACATGCTAGACATGCAAGCAGAACTGACTATCAGGGTCTGAAAGGTGACCCACAAGAGAAGCAAAAGTGGGGGTGAAGTTTGAAGAGCTGGGGTGGTAGGAAGAGAAGAAAGAAGAGCAAAAGAAACCAAGAAGAAGGTGACAGAGGAACAGGCAGGTCTTGAGGATGAGTCAGGGCATCACAGACTCCAGAGAAATAAACAGTGGACAGCAGAGACCAGGCTAGGAGGAAGACTGAATATCCACCCTGAGAAAGGCTGGAACTGGAGTTTAGGTGAACCTGGCTGGGGGACTTCAGAATGGGGCTGACAAGGGTCAGGGGCACCTGCCAAAGGGCCTTAGGCAGGCCCCCAAACACCCCCAGCAAACCCCGGGTGTTAGGATTCTTCCAAACTCTGCCCCACAGTTCCCTGGCACTATAAAAGGGGCTGCTTGCCCCCTCCTCACTCGCTTGCTCCCTCCTAGTGCTCTCCTCTCTTGCTCTTACCCTTTGTCTCTCCCTTCCCTTCCCCCTCTCTCTCCATGTGCTCATGGATGGCCTCTAGTCCTCTTCTCTTTTCTCTCTCTGCCCCTACCTTTTTTCCTCTCTCTTACCTCCCCTTCCCATACTCTGAATAAACTCTATCCTATACTATACCTTCATTGTGTGGCTGTTCCCTCAGGGGAAAGGGACACACAACATGGGTCCACCAGAGGAACCCCCTTACCCTTATACCTCATCGCACCTCCGTGGAGCATATCCCCCCACTCTCTTTATCTTTTTTCTAACATTGGTGCCGAAACCTGGGACATATCTTTTCTTTATCTTTTTATAAACACATCATTGGCCAGGTAACTATGGGGTGGAGTTTACAGAATCCTAATACCAGGTTTTATTTGGCACACTTCTGATCATGGCCTCAAATAATATCAGGACAGAGAAGAATTTAGAACCACCATTTTAATAGGGGAAAAAGATAAGAATGTAGCACATTGTTAGCTATTACTGTTTTAACACAAAAGGTATGACTACTGAATGAACAATCCCAGCTAGACCCAAATGTTAATTTGCTCAAATCTGTGGGAAATGACAAAGTTTCATGCAGAGGTATACCTGCTGGTCTATGATGACATGCATAAACATATACACAGGCACGCACATGCAAAAGCACACATAAAAACTTGCACAATATACTCCCATGACCCAAGCTTCACCTTTATTTTATTTTATTTTTCTGTCTAGGGTGAATATAATAGCAATACATGATTAACAATAGCAAGAAAGCAACAAATGGCTGGGAGGTGGTGACGCACATCTTCGATCCAGCACTCGGAGGCAGAGGCAGGCGGATCTCCAAATTCACGGCCAGCCTGGTCTACACAGCAAGTTCTAGGACAGCCAGGACTACACAGAGAAACCCTGTCTCAAAAAAAACTCAAAAAGGAGAGAGAGAGAGAAGAGAGGTAGCTACTATTTCACTGTACTTTCTAATGCTCCCCCTCCATAAAGGTGGGAGGGAAGTGTGTTCTAGAACTTTCCTTCAGTAACTAATACTGAAGATAGAACTAAACTTATCTTTATTCTGTCAACATACAAATATAATAAAGTTTAATTTATAAGAAGGCAGAATTTCTGCAAAGATTACATTAGAATTCTTATTGAAATTGCTGTTTCTAGATTTTTCCCACGGTTGACCACAGAAAATAGAAACCACAGACAAGGAAGAAGCCCCAGGAAGCACAGTAGTGTAGAAAGAAGGCTGAGCATTGCTGAAGCAGCAGCTGTGTCCCCAGGGACCTTTCCATGTGAACAGGATGCTGTCCCACACTCCTGCCAGCTGGACTATTCTGCCTGAGAGAGTGAACAAGTTCACACAGTTTCAGTGACTTCCTGGAGGGTGGGGTGCTGCTACCAGCCTGCTGCTTACAACAACGGGTTCTAAGACTTCTGGACTATGTGCTGGGCAAACCTCGAGGTTCTAAGGTAGGCTGCCAGGCTCTGACACCTGTCAGGATGCCTCCTTCATCTACCACTAAAACTTCCTGGGACTTGGCCTCCACATATTTTGGAAGATGGTGACCCCAGTACACACCTATAACCCTGGCTCACAGACTTGCTGCCCCTATGCACTTCCACGGCCAGGAAACTGAAAATGAGTTACTGCCCTGGGCCACAAGGGGCCGCCATTCCCTGAACACAGCGTCGGGTATCAAGTCAAGTCTACAGCACACTACAAAACTTTCTGCAATAACCAGGGAAACCAGGGCCTCTGCCATGTTACCAAATGCTCAAAACAACTCTGCAACAGTCCTTTTGCCATCCATTTCCCAGGTGAGAGCACTAGGGAGCAAGTCCACCATGACACAGTGAGACATCACGCCCCAGCTCCCAGCACTATGCCCAACACACACAGCAAACAAGGTGGACAATAAAAAACAGTAAGACATCTGGATCCCTGCTAAAACAGGCCTTAGGCCAAAAGAAAGAATGAGGAGCTGGACTCAGTATGAATACAAACATGAAGACCTAAGGTCTGATGCCCACACAAAGCTCAGTGGGATAGCACAAACATCTGTAATCCCAGTGCAGCTGTGGGAGAACAGGTAGCAGAGACAGGAGGATCCTCGGAAGCACAGGGACAGCTACCCTAGTGTTCACAGGGTGAACTATAGCTAGAAGGCAAGTGACACCAAATGTGACACTCTGATTTCCATGTATGTGCTGTGGCATATACATACCTGCATTTACACACACGAATACCCCCACAAACGTGTGTGTGTGAGTGAGTGAGTGAGTGTGTGTGTGTGTGTGTGTGTGTGTGTGTGTGTGTGTTTGCACTCACATACACTCTGATACTACTCAGACAAATGTTTTAAGGCTAACACCACTGGGTAAAGAGCGAAGAGACATTTCATATGTGTACAAACACCTCTCCCCATCCTCAGTGACCCAACACATGCTTCAGAGGCCAAAACACAAATAAGACAGATACATCCAGCAGGCAGCATGTGTAGGTGCTGATAACTATGCATGCTTCTCTTTACTGCAGAGGACTTGTGGTGGGGGGCACACATCATTCTCCACTCATGACACTGAAAGAGGTGGCTACAAAAGCCACTAGTGGGACCAGCTCAAAGTGAGGACCTAAATCATCTTGCCAGAACATTGCCACTCAGTCCCAGGTTGCTTTAGGCATATATTATGCTAGCACAAGAAAATCCAAAGAACAGAGCCCTCTCAGCCATGCAGAACTTAAGTCCTGTCCAAAACCAACTTTGGGAAGGAAAGGGTTTATTGTAAGAAATCACTAAGGAAGAGCCTGAGATGGCCAGTCATAGCACATCTACAGTCAAGAGCAGAGAGAAAATACACCTGCTCTGTTTGCTCATGCTTAGCTAGCTCTCTTCAGTCCTCCACATTTGAGGGGCCAGTCCATGAAATGGTGCTGCCCATAGTCAGGGTAGGCCTTCTACCTAAAACAATAAAGACAGCCTTGTAAGACATGCCCAAAGGCCAATCTAATCTAAATAAATTCTCACTTCCCAGGTGATTTGAGGTGTGTCAAGTTTATGATTAAAATCAACCAGCACAAAGACTTGGTTCAGGGAACCTGGATGTACTTCAGTGTGCACAGCCACAGCTGTCTGCCTGGACCCTACCCAGTCTCAGGAGCATGGCACTGCAACTCTGCCACTACAGATGTGGTTTGTCACCCAAGTAAATATAGCAGCATAGAGGTCCTGTGAAAACCTTTAGGAGGTGAGTGCTGCGTGTGCATGTGTCACTGGGGCCTTCCCTCAGGAGCCACTTAGTTAGCTCTCATGGAGCACAAGCTTCTAGGAGAGTAAGCTTGTCTCCTTGTCCTTTTTTTCAGTCATCATCCATGAGGGGATGTGGCCAGAAGGGATACTCGCCAGAAATTGCACCAAAATCATGTACTAAATAGATTTTTTAGCCTGGCTTGGATAGCTTTTATATTATAGCAAAAGGAGGGTTAATAAGATTGCATTCCAGGCCTGTTAGGAGGGAAGCCTGAAGCTGCCAGTGCCACAGAGTAAGAAGTCTGCAAGAGGAAGCAGAAAGGGAAGCTGGGAGAAGCAAGGTTGGTATCCAGATCATGCACCATTTTAGCACTGAGCTACAACTAAGCCAGCTCTCAAAATTATATGTTATGGGAGCCAACCAACTCCACCTTTTGCTTCAGTCATTGTAAAAAGTTTCTGAAAATGTTAAGTCCAGCCAAAAGAGGGAGACACATGGATGAAAATACAAGAATCAGCAGAGTTGAGTCCGAAATGTACCCAGAATTGGAGGATGCCCAGGGGATAGGACTGACCATAATTATTCAAGACAGGCTTCAATGAATAGCAAATGGCTCAGTGGGTAAGGGCATGTGCTGCCAATGCCTTCCATCACTAGAATGCAGAGAACTGATTTCTGCAAGTCGTCTTCTTGTCCCCTGACTTCCTCCTTCACACCATAGCATTCACAAGTATGTATGCACACACATGCACACATAAGACACACACAGAAACACAGAAATACACAATTATAAATATATGTAAAAATTTTCTTCCAGAAAGAAAGAAAGATGAAAGGCATCAAGTCATAAGAAACTGCAGAGAGCTGAGCAGGTCCTGGGCCAAGCCTAGCTAGCCCCACTGACTGCCTCATTTGGTAAAGGAAGGCACTTTGGAGGTAAGAAAGGCTCCGTCACTGAAGTGCTAGCCATACAGGCACAAGGACCTGAGCACACAGTGAGACAGCAGCACCTGTGAGCTCAGCTACCCAGTGAGGCCCAGGCTCAGTGAGAGACTGTGTATCAGAAACTAAGGTAGACAGTGACTGAGAAACATCCTCAACATTGACCTCGGTCCACATGCACCCAAACACACATGCATGCCCACAGACACAGAAGGACGGAGGGAGGGAGGGACAGATGGGAGAACAGACAGATGACAGATGGACGAATGGATGGACAAATGGATGGATGGATATACAGACGAACAGATGGAGAGATGATTGATTTGGGTGGATTTTTTTTTCCTGAAAAGGGACCTCATTATGTCACCAATTGGCCATGGAATCTATATCCTCCTGCCTCAGCATCCTGAGTCCTAAAGTTACAGGCAAATATGCCTTCCCTGGATGTGGAGCACCCAGCCTCACTCATTCCTGCCCAACTCTTCCAGGCTTGCCACCCTGACTGCTCTATAACCACAGATGAGAAAAAAATAACAAAAATTAAATTAGGATACAATCCCACTGATATTTTTAAAAAGTAAATCTAAGTCTTTTAGATGTCAACCTCATATAAGATAATAAATAAGAAGAACCAGAATGTTCCTTCCAAATATTTAATTAATGTGTTTTATCTGCTTCAGCACCTGGGAACAATGGGCCATAGGTTGGAAGATCAAGTCTAAACCTTCACACTGAATTTTTCGTGTCGTATAAGCCTGTCACAACCTTGGTGTTACTTAAATGCAGGTTTTTCTTGTTACCATTAACTAGGCTTTTTTCTTAACAGTCAGTATCAGAATTAACCATCAAAGAAGAGCTACCAGAATGTATTTAGCTAATCTTATGAAGTGAACCTTTCCTGGCTATCATGTATTGGCTTTCCAATCATTCCTCTTCAGTTTCTCTGTCAAGTTAAAGTTGTTGATAATATGCAAAAAGATCCCTTGTGTTCTTGGGATTTCCCTATGGGCTTCAAGAACTTGGGCTGGAATGGTCCTCATCCCTTCAACTGGGGCAGACCTGCAGATTGGGGTGGTTGCCAGCCAACACCACATTTCACACAGAAGACTCCGTACAGCTTGGAAGGTCTGTGTCTTCTGCACTTGTCCAGGGCAACTGTCTTGCTGGCTTGTTGTACTGTCCTTACTGCTATGGAGATTATGTAAAGGACTGAGGCAGGAGAGCCTGCATCCTAGCAGAAGAAGTGGGGTGATCCACACTGCAGCAAGCTACCTGGGCCTCTTGGAGGGCAGTCAGACTTCTAAGCAAGCTGAGAATTCCAAATTCCGTCCTGTTCCTGTCTTGATTCTTTGCTTCTGACAAGGCAGAAGATGCAGAGATGCAGGGAAGAGCACAACTGTTGCTTTTCCTGTTCTCCTTTGTAAATACTGAATCACTGCCACAGGCCTCTGCATGCACCTGTTATAGCTAATGTTTCCAGGATTGCCAAAAGTTCCAACAGCCCTTTTATCTAAAGAAATGGGACATAACCCTGGTTACATCAAGAATCTGGCATTTGGTACCCACTCAGAGTTGGGTACACCTAGACCTTAAATCATTAATAACTCAAGAGCAAAGAAGATAGCCTTGTGGCAATTTTTAGTATTTAAAAAATCATTATGTTTGATCTAAACACATCAAGAAAACTATTTCCATGTTATATTTAGTTTTACTTGTACTTTATGCTTATGGTAACTAGTAAGATTTCAATGCATACTATCAAACCTTTAAAAATATCAAGTACCAACAAAAAATATATTCACATAGCTTTATGTCAAAATGCTTTTTAAAATCTGTACATGTATCTCTCTTTTTTAAAAATAAAGTTGTAAGAAAAAAAAGATAGTCACTAAAATTGCATTCAAAGTAATATAAATGGCCCCTGGGGGTGGGAGGGTGGGGAATCTGGCATTTGGAAAGAATCATCCTGCATGGGTCTGTCGTGTAAGTTTAGTTTTCTAGATAGGACTAGGACACTTGAAAGGTAATCTTAGGAAGGAATAAGTGCCTAGCATACAGTAGTTGCTTCAGAACATTCTAGAAGGAATGAGTGAGGAATTCACCATTCCCACATTCAGATGCCCCTGACTTACAATAGGGTTATATTTTGCAAATGTGTTAATGTATCCCCACCTGGAAGGACAGGCCTCCTACAACAACCACCCCACAGTGTCAGCTAAGACCAACTAGCTCCTGATGAAGTTAGCCCTGCTGCCCGCATAGCTGTGCACTGGCTGACTGCCCATCTTCCCCAGCATACAGCTTCCTTAGGAACAGGGCCCAGTTCTTTACCCTCTTTCTTTACCATCTTTTCCCTAGTGCCTGGCCCAGAACAGTTGGCAAAAATTCCATTGCTAGGTGTGGTGGCACACACCTGTAATCCCAGCACTCAGGAGACTGGGCAGGAGGACTGTGCATTCAAGGCCCACCCAGGCTACATATTGAGACCCTGCCACAAACAGAAGAAACCAAAAATACCTATTGGTCAGTTTTCTTCAATGCTGACGATCTTCTAGAACAAGGCTCTACAAACTATGAGGAATGGAAGCCTATCCCACTGCCTTCTTTCAGTGGATAACTTGATCTGAAATAGTCTACTGGAGCTGCCATAACAAAACTGCAGAAGTACAGTTCTTGGCTCTGGAGGCTGGGTGCCCAAGGTCAGGGTGCAGACAGAGTGAACTTCTCCTGAGACCCCTCTTTAGAGATGGCAGGGGACTACCTTTTTGCTCTACCTTCAACTGCCTCTTCTCTGAATTCCTTGGCTTCTTCTTCCTCTTATGAGGCCACCAGAGTGGTGAATTTAGACTCCCCCGTCCAAACCCTATCTCCAAACACAGTCACACTGATGTCAGACTGTAGCATATGAATCATCAGAGGGACAAATATCTATCCATCTCAAAACAGAGCATCACACGTGGTGCTCCAGTCTAGGGCAACAGAACCGAGTGCTTGTAACAGAGCATCCAATACTGAGAGCCGGAAGAGAGAACACTCCACTTTGCACCTTGAGCACCCCTGGCTAATAAAGCTAGACTCCTCACTGTTCCTGTGGCTCTGCACCAGGAGGTCTCAGGAAGCCTACGATGACAATATTAATTATTTTCCCCATAACCAGTGGCTTTAGCAGCCAACCCAGCTTCCCAAGAGCATAAAAACAGAGATTAACAAGTACAGGCCCACAAATCCATGAGGGACCACACTGCTTGTCAGACACCAGCTCCACAGTAATTCAGTAAGACATACACAGGGACTATTCAGAAGATCTGGAGTTTGCCGTTACACAGACTGATGTCCTATGTTCAGGCTTTTCTCACTGATGCCCCCTTTGGGCAAAGACTCCATTGTTTTTTATTCATCCTGTTGCTTTTCCCTTGGTAGGCCACAACAATTTCAATGAGAATCATAGAGTTTTGGTCTTAAGAATTCACAGAGAAGGAAATGCTAAAGAGCCAATTTGAGTTTTCCAATGCCCATTGCTGCTTTTGTTTGCATGTATTCCTGTGTGAAGGTACGAGAACCCCTAGACCCCTAGTGGAACTGATGCTTGGTAGGAATCTGGAGGCAGGAGCTGCTGCAGAGGCCATGGAGGGATGTTACTTACTGGCTTGTACTTCATAGCTTGCTCAGCCTGCTTTCTTATAGAACCCAGGACCACCAGCCCACAATGGTTCCACCCAAATGGGTTCCACCCTATAGAGGCATTTTCTCAATTGAGGTTCCTTCCTTTCAGACAACTTTAGCTTGTGTCAAGTTGACATAAAACCAGTCAGCACAATTGACCTCTTGTCAACTTGACACACAAGCATATCATTGTTAATCCATAACTTTCCCTTTCTTATTCTTCCTCAAGATCACACATTAATATCAACATCACAACAGAAGCATTCCAAGTTTTAAAAGTCCCACAGTCTTTAAAAATACTTCAAAAGCCATTCTCTTTAAAATCCAAAGCCTTTTAAAATTCAAAGTCTCTCAACTGTAGACTCCTGTAAAATCAAAAACAAATACTTTCTTACTTCAAGAGGGAAGAACCAGAGCACAGTCACAATCTAAACAAAGCAAAACCAACCTCTAAAAGTATAAATAACTCAATGTCCAATTACTCAGTGGGATTCACTCACAGTCTTCTGAGCTCATCCGAGGGGCTTGGGTCACGCCTCTGCCTGGGCTGTCTGGAGCACACACAGCCTGTCTTCTAGGCTGCAGATGGCTCCTCTCCACCACTACTATACTTCATGGTCATCCCATGGTACTGGCATCTCCAACACTGCTGCGGTTCCCCCTTCGGCAACTGGATAACACTTTCACCAATAGCCTCTCCTAGTCTCCCTTCGGGGACTCCAGTCCTGCCACACAGTGCCAAGCCCCAGCTGCTCTCTACCACCCCTTCAAAATCAGTGCGACCTGGTGAACAAGTTCAGCTGCCAGCATGCAGTACAACCTTAGCCGCCTTGCCATCTCTAGAGGACAACTTCTGTGAGCTGACCGTGAGGAAACACCTCTCAGAAGACTTCATCTCAATGGTGCTGGTCTCTTCTTAATCACAGCTGATTCTTCGGTCCCAGTTGACCAGCATCCATTGTCCCAGCAAAGCAAGGTTTTACGTTAGTGATCTGCTCTCTTGTTAATCACAGCTGATTCTTCAACTCCAGTTGACCAGACACCCAGACCCTCCACACAAATGGTCCAGTAGAGTCTTTGCTTCCTTCTGAAACACCACAGGCTTTCAACATTCTTATCTCCTAATTCCTAAGAACAGCTCACTGTGCTCTCAATAGTCAACGAGTTTTCTAGTCAAAAGTTCCAAAGGCCTTCCACAGTCTGCCCCAAAACAACATGGTCAGGTCTGTCACTGGAACCAAATTCTAGGGTAGGTAGGTAGGTAGGTGGGTAGGTAGGTAGGTAGGTAGGTAGGTAGGTAGGTTGGTAGGCAGGTAGGTAGGTAGGTTGGTAGGCAGGTAGGTATGTAGGTAGGTAGGTAGGTAGGTAGGTAGGTAGGTAGGTTGGTAGGCAGGTAGGTAGGTAGGTAGGTAGGTAGGTAGGTAGGTAGGTAGGTAGGTAGGTAGGTAGGTAGAATGGCTTACAGGCTATAGTCCACCTAGTCCAACAATCTAGTATTTGTTCAGTTCACAAGGCTGGATATCGGAGCTGGTTTTCAGTATCCCAAAGTAGCTCAAATGTCTTGGAGCAAACTCACAAAGCCTCTTTCATCTCCATCCTCTGGGTATAGAAACACATCCAGAGAACCATTTTTCTCTAAAGTGGAAGTGATTAGGCCCGCGCATTTTCTACACAATAGGGCCATTTGGAAAACCATCTTCTAAGTCTCCAAACCATTTGATTCTCAACAAAGGGAGACCTTTAAGAAGACACAAAACACAAAGCCTTAAGCTTCAAAGAATTAGGTGCCCACTAGACTCTCCTACAATGTACAAAGTACCTACCCTGACAGGTGGGTCTTAGTTCATGGCAAAACCTGCCTCCAGGGACATTTCATTTGTATGTGCATTTAGGACAAAAGTTCTTGTGGATGTAACTTTTGCCAAAGATACCCTCTTACCCATGGCTCAGACAGAAGGAAAAACCTGTGATATCCAGTTGCTATTTTTTCCTGTCAGCCTCTCTAGGCATCTACTCAATACCAGCCCTGCATAAACATCAGAAATTAAGATGAATAAGGCTGAAATTAATCCTAAAGTAAATGTTATGATAAAGTGAGGGATAAAAGGGGTGAGACAGGGAACATTCATTCACTTATATATCCACAATTACTGAACAAGCTCAGCAATGGAGACAGCTAAGCCCTCTACCCCACCCAAGTTCCTTTAGCTTAAGGGTCATAAAACTTGGTAAAATAGAGCTGGACATAGGCCTACTAGTTAAAGACTACATTTCCCAGATTCCCTGGTAGTTCTTTGTAACCTTACATGCTAAACAGTTGAGTGTGATGGGCCACAGGGGTAAAAAGGTTCTCATACTAAGAGATCTCAGGAAAATAGAAAGGACTCCCCAGTGCTCCAGTGCGGTTCAAATAAAAGGCTTGATTCTGTTCCAGTGTAGCCTGTCCCACAATCTTGATTATATGACCAGTCTTCATATCTAACTTTCTTTTCAAAGGAAGCCCTATTCAACTAAATTACAAATTACAACTAGATTATGATCTCCCAGGGACGTCTCATCTCATTCCCTACCTCCCCCATCTTCCACAGGAGTTATCTGGGAAAGAACATGCTTCCCTGTGGAGCATGCACTGCTTGCTCACATTACTCTTTCCTGAACGGATGATTCTGAGTGAATGTCTTCTGCCATGAAACACTGCTCCTGAATACCCAGGACCCCCAAGGCAGTCACAGCCTCACGTGCCTCTTCAAAGTGGCTTCGCTGTGGTACAGCAGGCACACAATGGACCTCACATACTCAAAGTAGCCTCTGCTGATGTGTCTATGCTTTGGAAACCACCAACACAATCAAGATACTGAACACATCCATCACTTTTGAGGTTTCCTCAAAGATCTCTTAGTAATTTCATCCTCCCATGATGCATCCCAGGTAACCAGTGATGTGCTTCCTGTCAGCACAGAGTAGTTTGCATTTTCTATAATTTTCTATCAGCAGACTCACATAGCACAAACGAGTTTGGACCTGACTCATCAGCAGAATAACGATTAGGCAATCCATCTTGCTGTGGTGTGCACCAATGGTCCACTACTTTTTATTACTGAGGAATATCCACCATATGGACAAATCAGCATTCGTATATTTACTGCATGGACTATGTAGGGTTTTCTAGTTTGAGGCGAATACAAATAATACAAACAACAACACCCACCAGCTGCCTGCCAGGAGCCCATTTTTGTGATCCCTTGGGAGCCAAGGCAGAAGGCTTACATACTATATAGTCACTGTCTCTTCCCCACACCCAGACAAGTAGACCTGTTCTGGCACATGGGTCTTTGTGTGAACGTGTTTTCCTTTCTCCCAGACAAATACGCAGGCATGGAACGCTAGCCCAGCCTTTGAAGGCGGAACGCTATCACTCTGAGATGTTCGTTTAGAAGTTTCTCCATGGGAAGACAATCCACTCAATGAAGTGCATGCATGATTGTGCACACGTTCATGGGTCTGAGCAACCCACAGCACATCACAGCAGAGTGTGGATCCAAGAGAGATAAGAAGGCAATTGGGTTTAACAGGACTCAGCAGCTAGTGCTGGTTTAAACAACAAGATCTAACCCCAAGTAGTTTATTTTAGGAATATCAAAGCACAGCACAATTTGGTGGAAAATTTTCCTGGTGATAAATAACTCAATACAAGAGGCTGGGGAAGGAGGAAAGAGAAAGGACCACAATCAGGTGCTGGCTCTCTGCTTCCTGACCACCAGGAAGTGAGCTGCTCCAGAATGCCTTCCCTAACCATGCTTGGGGAAGACCATGAATGAGGTAACAGAAGTCTTTCCTTCTCATGGCAACTGCATGTCTCACTGAAGGGTTTCTGCTCCTGCTCCACTGAGTCCCTTCTGCCTTGGGCTGCAGCGGCTGCTCAGCTCCATACCACTGTTCTTCCTCAAAAGACCGCAGGGTTGCTCCTACATAAGTATGGCTTCCAGGACCCAGGCTTTGTACTGTGTGCTGCTAGGTTCCTGCCACCCCGGGAAGCGTTCCTAATAGCAGGTTGACCCACTCCATCCCTATCATACGGGCTCAGCCCAGGGTGGCCCTCATAACAAGACACCTTATCTTCCCACCCCTTCGTTTGGATGAAGATCCACACAAAGAAGCACATGGGGAGCTGGAAAGATGGCTCAGCTGTTATCACTTGCTCTTTCAGAGGGCCTGGAATCAATTCTCAGCATTATATGACAGCTTACAATCATCTGTAACTCCAGTCCCAGGAGATCCAGTGCCCTCTGTGACCTCTGAAGGCACCAGGCAAGTAGGAAGTGCATATGTTCATAAAAAAAAAAAAAAAGTGGCTTCTTAACAAAGAAGAGCTTTAGGGCAGCAGGAATATGCCCCACACAGAAGACCCCATGGCACACGTGATAGCAAAGCAAATGAACATCACAGCAGAAGGGGTTGAAAGGGCACAGCTATAAAACATGGAGATCAGAAAACATGTGTAAAGGGACAGGGTATCAAAACTGAAGCTCTTGGGAGATAGGCAGGGAACTCTGATTCTAGCCCAAAGTTCCTTCTCACTCCTGTCTTGTAAAAGCCTCTCTTTCTTATGTGTTTGTATCTGTTCATGTGGGAATGTGTACATGTATGTATACATGTGGAGTCCTCATGTGTATTCCAAGTCTTTCTACCTTAACTTTCTGAGACAGGAGCTCTAAGCACTAAACCCAGCCCACATTAATTCATCACCACTGCCTCCTACATTACCATAAAGATAGAGATGACAAGAATTATGCTCTTAGCTGAGTCTGCTTTAGACCTTCTTGGCTCTCTCTTCGCCTCAAGCCACCCACACTGTTCCTTCCCAATGAAGACATCACTACTTCCTGGCATGTTGACTTGTTTCCTAACTTCCTTTTGGCTCCTGAAGCATACACCACATTTTAAAGATATGCCTATCTATATACATGTCTCTATTTTACACTACACTAAAAGACAGTCTTTTCCTCCCAACACTATGCACTGCACTAAGTGTTCAGAGAACTGAACCTTACACTACAATCCAATTGCCTACCAATTTTACACTCATAAGCTATGAGGTCATATACTAACCACTTCTGTGGTGGCTCAGAAGACCTATATATACTCTGCATGAGTATACTTCAGTTTCCACAGATTTCAAATAATCAGAAAGCTGATATAGCCACATTTTTATAGTGTCACACTAAGATAAGTGATGTTCATAATTATGGCCCCAAGGCATTGCACGCTCCTTAACTGCCTTCTAAATTATCAAAGATAAAATTATGTTCAGTTGCATTTTAGCATTAAGTGTATTTTAATTATATTCTCATTCTTGGAGTATTAGTAACCCACATGGCTGAAATAGATGATCTAGGCAGCTTTATGAATAAAACACTCTGAATAAAGCTGAGATTTTCAGAATGTTCTCACAAAACCACATTCTAGAGACACTGCAGGTGAATGACTGTAATCATTTATCAACAACTGAATTGCACATTGGCATTGCTGTGGCGCTACAGTGATGAGAGACAGGAAACAGAAGGTAGTAAGATGTTTTTCACTCCTGGAAAAGCCAGGAATTCTGACAAGCTTCCTAGACACCAGGGCAGAGATGCTGATATGACCAGTGGTATAATTCCCAGACGCTCATTTAGTCAGGAGAATCATCTCTGCACTTTACACACATAAGAAGTTGTTCTGCTGAAGAAACTACTCGTATTATACCCGATATATGTGATCAGCAACAGACCCACAGCAAACACTGATGGCTTGGGTGGTACAGATAAGAAGACAGCAAATCCAAGGCCAGCCTGGGCTTGAAATAGCAAGACTCTGTTTAAAAAAAAAACAAAAAGACAAAAAACTTGTTTGTGGCTCAATGGAGGAGCACCTGCTTACCTGCCTAATATGTGTAACAACCTGGCTCTCTCCTTGTTTTCAGCAAGAAGACAGGGACAAGGAGAAGAGGATTACAGGGGAAAGGAAAAGACAGAAAATGATTTTCAGGTCAGATTATGCATATAGATGAGTGTATGTAAATGCACACACTCTAGGTGTATATGTGGCTATGTATAGCTGTGCATTGTTTATATAGGTTTGTATACATGAACATATTAAGCATATATGTTGATATGTATACAGGTATACTCTATAGTGGCACATATTTTATGTATATGTATATATATATATATGTAAACATTCTATTTATGTGTGCATATATTTATTTATACGTCTATCTGTAGCCCCTAACACTTCTAGAAGGCCAGAGTTTCAGGTTTCTGATGCCACACAGACTGGGTGAGGGAGACAGACAATGGAGTGTGGATAGTTACAGTCTGTAAAGGTCTGTAAACTTCAAGGTACTTGTCTTGGCCATGTTGTGGTTCCAGGCAGCTCCTGTTGTATAGGAGTCCAGTGCTTCCAGACAGTCTGACTCATCTGAAAATCCCTTCTGATACATGCAATAACTGCACATAAGAGACAGTGAGAGCACTAGCACGTGTGGACCACACGCAGAACCTTCGGCTATACCTGAGACCCTCTCCTCACATGAGCCTCCCCTTGAACCACAAAGACTGTAGTCAGTACACACTGGTAAGATGACATTTAACTCACTCTAAAATGTGACTCTGAGATACTCCATGCTACTTTTTAAAAAGGGATTATTTGGCATGAACCAAATGGCTCAAAAGGTAAGGTGCTTGCCATCTGCTTTGCCTTGTCTCTGTTGCTGTGACAAAACACCCTGTCAAAAGCAACTTAAAGGAGCACGGGTCTCTGTTGACTCACAGTCCCAGATTACAGTCAACATTATAGAGAAGTCAAGGCAACAGAAACTCCACCATGTTGCTTGTCTCAACTACAGGCAAAGGTAGAGAGAAAGTGGATTCAACCCCTCTCAACTCTTAGATAATCCAGAGCCCAGTCTCAGGAACTGTACCAGTCATCAAATAAGACAGTGCCTCACAGAGATGACCACAGACCAAGCAGACCTGGAAAGTATCTTCCTGAGACTCCCTCTTCCCCTGTGATGCAAAGGTGTCAAGTTAAAACAGTTAAAACCAACCACACATACCTGATGAACTGAGTTAGATCCCTGGAAGCCACTTAGAAGCTGTCCTCTGACTGTCAAACATGCTATAGCACACATGCACTGGCAATCACACATCATACAAACATACAATAAAAACAGTAAAAATAAGTTAAAAGGTATCATCTAACAAAATGTTTCCAAGCAGATAGAGCACAAGATGCTTGGTCTGAACCATACTGAAGTCACACTTAAGGTCTAACCCCTGCGCTGGAAGAAGGGGAGAAAGGAGGTTAATTATGAGGACAGTGGGGACTCTGGGGAGTGGTTAGATAACAAAGACAGAGCCCTTATAAATAAGATTTTACTGGAGCAAAGGACCCTCAAAAGAGCCCCCTCTCCCCTGTCCCTGAGAACATTCAAAAAGGGACCTCTGTGAGCCAGTGAACCCTCATGAGATACCAGTTCTGTTCTCTCTGGGCCACCCATTTTATGACTTTAATAAAACTGCTCAAACCAAACCAGCAGACAACATGGAATACAGTGATAACAAGTAGAAAGCTACTGCCCTAACTCCATTTCTGTTGCCCTAACAAACACCCTGACAGAAAACTACACAGGGGAGAAAAGGGCTTGTTTGGATTATAATCCCAGAAACTCCAGGAGACTCAGCTGCCTCCATCAACAGAAGTTCTAGAAAAGGCAGGAGGGTGATGGGAAAATCAATTACAGAGAATGCTAAAATGAGAGATGGTTATTTCCTGAAAAACAAAACTAAGAACATGTCAGTTGTCTTGGAAAGTACAAGTTCTTGAGTTAGCAGGGAGGGAGAAATGTGCAGGAATTCTGGAAGTGTCTCTAACCAAGACCAGGGACAAATCTGCAAACTTAGGCTCTTGGCCAAGTTCGGACAATGGATAGAGTACAGTGTGGCCCAATGAAGTCAGTGTTCCCACCTAGCAGAATCCTTCAGTGGAGAAGCAAGTGTGGGAACGAAAGCATCTTCTCCTGTACGTCTTCCATGCCCGAGCTCAGGAGGCCAGAGCATGCTCCTGATCAGGTAGGCTATCCTCAACTATGTGACAAGCCACAAGAAATACAAGGAGCAAGTCTTCAGGTACAGGCAGGTCTGGGTTATGGTCAAAAGGGCCTAGAACTATGCCTCATCCTGGAGTGTGGGCACTCAGGCAGCTGCAGGGAACAAAAAGATGATGCTTCTTGCTGGCCTAGCCTTGCACCACCCAAATTCCCATACAGAGGGCAGAGGCTAGAAAGCACCAGTACCATAACAGTGGAGGTCCCTAGCCTCAAGTAAAGCAGGGTATCTGCAGAAACCACAGGTGGCTCATTCTCCTGAGTGAATGGCTGGCCACTAGTCTACCAGAGAAGGGAGGCACAGGAAAGGTACAACTGGGTTGTTCTGACAGGACTCAGGACTAGTCACCTCAGGAGTCACACCAAATCTATCCCAGAAAGTAAAAGGGGACCCCATCACAGAACATGCCCTTGGAAGGAGAAGGAGAAAGCCATGCATGTAATTGTTTACTTTACCCACAGATAAGGCATTAAATATAACTCCCTGGGGCTGGGGATATGGCTCATCTGCTGTGATGCTTGCTCTATGCATGAAGGTCTGGGTTTAACTCTCTGTTGGTGGCACATGAGAGCACAAGAAGTTTGAGGTCATCCTTAGCTACACAGGACAGCCTGGCAACATGAGATCTTGACACAGGGTAGAAGTAGGGGAGGAAGGGTGAGAGTACAAAGATTATCCTCAGGTTATAATTAAGGATGCTTAGGACTTAGGGAGCTGAAGTGGCAGGGTCTGGGTACACATCTTCCCACCATGACCAATATAGAGACAGACTACAACCATCAGCAATATGGACACAGGATGTTTCCAATGGAGAATGGCTATGAGCTTCAACTCTGGACTCTGCCCTCTCTCCTGCCATCAAGTGCTTCTATACCTTTAAACACGGAGGGCTTAGAGTGTCTTTGTTCCTTCTGTACAAGGATTGGAGCAGTACTGTGTAGAGAGTGTAAGAAACAAACAAGACACATCAAGTGTTCGAAAACAATGCATGGGGTAAACAAGCATAGGGTGAATGCAGCCAGCCAGCCCACCAGAGACTCAGGCACAGCCAGAAAGATGAGCACAACTTCCTGGAGAAGTAGGCTTGGGATTCACAGGCTTGGGCTGCTCTGCTTTGCCTTTAAATCTACTCTAGCACACACACAAAGTGAATTAAACAAAAATGTTCAATTTGTTCTTTCTACCAAACCACAAGATCAAAGCAAGTCATTAGCTGAACCACGTAATAATTCATTTGATTAATTTGCTCTATAGTAAACTGAGAAAAGTCACTCCCAGTCCAGTCCTGAATCTCTTGTAGTTTAGTAAGGTCTTCTGGTGGAAGACAGCCACATGTTTCAGGAAGCAGAAATGGTAAGCAGCTTGACCTCCAAGGAGAGTCCCCACAGTGACAGCTTTACAAAACACACCTGGGGTGTGACAGGACCTCAGAACTGGATCAAAGGTTACCACACTGCTTCTTGGCTATACCCCTAAAATCTTCCAGTCAGCCATTCTAAATACCTTAGCTTCCAGCCCTACCCATTGTGCTCATGGGTATAAAGATCAAATGGCACACCCAGTGTGACAGCTGACACAGTAGTTACTTAGCAGGGCATCTCAGTGGCTGATGGTGGTGGTGTGTGCCTTTAATCCCTGAACTTGGGAAACAGGCAAGTGAATCTCTGTTAGTTCAAGGCCAGCCTAGTTTACACAACGAGTTCTAGGGCAGCCATGGTTACAAAGTGAGCTCCTGTCTCAAAAAATTAAAGGGGGGAGGGTGGCAAGTAGGGGATCTTAATTACTTTTAATTTATGTTTAGATCATTCATTCATTCGAGGTGAGTGGATTTCTGGCAAACACATGCCTGATGTTGCGCGCGCGCGCACACACACACACACACACGATGGTCAGTCAATCTTCTGCTCTCTCTTTATAAACTAATACCAAGGCTGAGACGCTTTGTGCCAATCTCATGGTAAACGAGACAAGAAGAAGTCAGGTTTTAGACCCTTCAGATAAAACAAACAAGCACTGTGCTATCAAAAGCCGAGCCCAAGATTGAGGGTCACACATCAAGGGGTACCTCTGTTACAGGCACCCTGAGGCAACACTTTCCCAGACATTCCCCAAGCCTAATCCTGCCAACTCTGAAGGCAGAAACCTCCACACTGCCCTCAGGATCCAGAGAGAACAGCCATCCTGCTCTGACATCACCAGCTTTGCCTGACAAATGAAATCTTCCTAAATGGGTTAGGAGCAAACAGCTGGCTAGGTTTAGAAAGGAAATTCTATCAATGGCAGAGAACATTCAGGATGTCATAGGTGACATGGTCCCCATTTGCCTGTGTTGGGGAGGACTGAGGAGGAGAAGAGAGAAAGCAAAGGGAGAGCTTCCGACCATACCATTTTCAGGAGAAAAAAAAGAAAAAAGAAAGAAAGAAATATTAACCAGGGCTGGGCAGATGTCTCAGTCAGTAAAGTGCACGCATTCCCTGCAAGCATGCAGAGCCAAGTGTGATCCCCAAAGCTCTCTCGGAAACTTCCAGCCAATGGCACACTGGGTAAGCCTGGGCTGGAGAGGTGGAAATGGGGGAGTAGTTTCCCAGAGCCCACTGGCCAGTTTAACCTAATCGGTGACCTCCAGGCCAGTGAGAGACCAGGTTTCAATGGAGGCAGGTGGCCCAGGAAGTTGTCCTCTGGCTTCATGTGCACACGCATACAAATGTACACACAGGTGTTTAAAAAAGAAACACTATCATATCTAAAGCCTAACAGACAGGTGAAAGGACAGCTGAGCAGAGGAGCAACTGTGTGCAAGGTACAGTGACACACCTGACAGCGCTGTGATAAAGCCACTGCTCTGTGTACTGGCTGAAAAGCAATGCTGGAGACGGGCCCTGCTCTCAGCCAGCAGCATAGACAGTCTCAGCTTCTCACACTTGCACACGTTCTCCCTGCAACTTGGGTTGCCCTAGCCCACCCCAGCTGACCGGCAAAGGATGTTCACACCTTCCCCTCCATGGCAAGGTATCAAATACTGCCCTCACCCCTGACTCTGCACTCACTGACCCTTGGATGAGGAGTAGTTCACTGGTAGAACAGAGGCCCCAAAGTAAGGGAGAAGGTCTGCCCACCACTAGCGTTCATTTGCTGTGAGCTAACATAAGCCAGAGTCTCCTCCGTAGCAGCCTTCCGCTCGAAGCAGATCCATTCCCTATCCTCTGTTCCCACATCTGAACAGGGCTCTGTGCTGTCTCAGGGAAGAAGTGAGACCCTGTGATCAGATGAAGAGCAAGAGTGGAGCCTCCGCTGGGTTGCCAGCATAAATTCAAAGCTTTGGCCAGGAATTAAAGAGGCAAAGTCTTGTCTTCTCTGAATGTGAACCTGGAATAAAAGATTTGCTCAGGGGATCACAGCCAACTAAGAACAGAAAAGATATTACCCAGAGTTATTAATTCAAACCAGAAATAATAGAGGCAAGGATGGAAGAGAAACAGCAGCCTAGTGACACAGCTCACATTCCTAGGGTCAGGTAGCCATGTCTAAAATCAGACTGCTCTGGACTGAAGACACACAGGATAGGTATGTTCTTTCACAGCAACAAGCTCTCCAATAGCTTCCCTGGCTGAACAGATAAAATCCTACTCTTCCTCTTGCAAAGACTATGGTGGGTCCAGCAGCAACACAGTAAAGCTCCCTTCCAAGCAGCAGCCTGGGGACCCAGACTTGTGCCATCTTGTCACTTCACTACATGGAATCCATGGCTCACAGGTCCCTGGAAGGAAAATAAGAGCCTCCAGCCTGGACAGCACATCAGCTCTATTTAAACTCCAGTGGCCTGAGCAAGTCACATGGTCCCAGAGTGGAAAACATATAAAACTTAATAAATAAATGTACTGTGTCTGCCACAACCAATATGGTCCAGTTGTCCTGTGGTCTTCATAAAAATGCTGTTTAAATGAGTTAGCAGTCAGATGCCAGGGGTCCTGCGGGATGCTAGGGCTCTAACGGATAGAAGGATGTGACTGGGACACATTGACTGCCATCTTCTGGGCTCACGGCAGAGCAGACTTGGGGAAAGGGCAAACTGAGAACACGGTCGAGGCAGGTACAGGAGGAGCAGCTCTATCAGGATCAGGTTAACAGAAAGCAAGTGATACCATAGGACATGGGGGACTAAACCCAGTGTGTGGGAGAGCAGGGAAGTGACCCAGGCTAGCCTCAACCTTATGATGCCCCAGCCCCGGCCTGCTAGGTGCTGGGGTTACAGGCACCTACCACCACAACCATCTTCAGATGAGATCTTAAAGATGGAAAAGATGTTGCTCTCTCTTCTCCTCTCTCTGATTGCACGTTCTTTCTCTCTTTCTCTCTCCCTCTGACCCACCCCAACTTTCCTCATGGCAACTTCCCAGCCTTAGTCCTTGGGGGTCTCAGGGTCTAGGCTTCTCCCAGCCTAGAGAAGCTTTCCAATAAACCTGCCTTAAATATTAAAAAAAAAAAAGTTAACAATAAAAGATGATCAAGGATGAAACATAAAAAACAGGAATCAAGTTAGCTGTCGAGTGTGCAAAGATGCACATCTGAAAGATGAAACAGGTTCTAGGTAAGATGAAGAACAAGGCTGAAGACAGCAGCAAGAGTTTACTAGCATGCACACCAGTGGTCTTCAGATGACCTGGTACAGGTACTGCAGAGCTGACTAACTAGGAGAGACTTTTTCGGCACAAGGATGGCAAACCTTGGACTCCGCAGGTAACACCAGCTGTTTGTGGCTCTACCTTCAAGCAGCAGGCTTTTCCAGTAAGAGAAGGACCAGCTTATCTGGCACTCACAACAGCCCTGGTCCCTCCCGAGGCATGCCCAGCACCAACAGAACAGCACTGGATCCCTGAACCTCTTCCATTAAGCCCAGGCGACTCCTGCTACAGGCCCAGAAGTAGTTTCAGGAAGCTTCTTCCTGCACAAAGGGAGAAAGCTAACAAAGACCCAAAATAGTGGAGGGCTGAGGAGCTGAAATCAGCCACTATAATTACAAATATTTTTATCTGTTGTCCAAAAGAGGAGCATTGGATCATCTTCCAAGTGTGTCTCTGTGGAAGTTCATCTGTTCCTGCCTAAGTACTCCAGACTCCAGGTCAGAGGCAGCCCTGGATCCAGGCCTCCACACAGGCAAAATAAGCACTTTGGCAACCGAGCAGCCTCCTCCATCTCTTGGTGGATTTTTTTTTTTTTAAGACAGAGTCTGAACTATATAACCCAGGTTGGCCTCAAATTCAGGATCCTCCTGCCTCCACCTCCCAGGTGCTAGGATCATAAGTGTATATATAACACCACACCCAAATGAGACAGAGAATCTCTTATCAGTTATGAGGAAGCAGGTGCATCTGGCTAAGATGAGGAGCTACAACCAGAAGAGTGCTGGCAACCCAAGAGCACCAAGGCACCTCAGGAACTAAGATGAGCTGGGTATCAGTGTTCACTGCTGGCTGCTGAGCAGAGGCTACACCTCAGCATATCTCAGGATCTATGGAGCAAAAGAAGGCAGAGGGCTTGGACCTCCTGCTCTACCAAGACACCAGCCACAATGAGAAAGACACAGAGCTTCCTCTTGCCCGAACCAGGCTCTACTGAATTCCTAGAGAAGACCTCAAAGAGGGCAACTGGTCATACTCCACTGAAAGGCTGAGGCTTAGAGGCCCAACAGGAAGTGGTAGACCAGAACTCCTCTGGCTTTGTGGCATCAAGTGTCCTCCAAGCCACCAGACTCCAAAAGTCAATGTCAAGAAGAAGAAGGATCAAAGTCTGAATGCTACCCACATCTTACATTTCCTGGAGGCCAACTACTAAAATGAAGGGACCAACTCTAAGGAGATTAGGTGAAACCACAGGGATTACTTAAAAGAGAGAAACAAGAGTCTTAGATGTATCTTGAATGTAGCCAATGCCTTTGAACTTCAAAACCTCTAGTGAGAAAAAAATCTGAAGTTTCAGATCTTCAAGAGAGAGGGGAAGGTTTACAAAGAAAATTCTGAGCAGCATCACTGGAGGTCCAAAGGAGGAGGGAGGAGCTATGCAATACAGCTGTGGTGAGGTGCTAACCTCTGCTGAGCTGCCTTCAAAGTCTTGCTCCAGACAGTGCATGACTCTTCCTCTGCCCTGCAGCTTCCCCAGGACCACCACCTCCTTAATCTTTGCCTGGTCTTGGGATAATGAATGGCTTGCTCTCTCCACACCTAAGAAACTAATGGCTTTGCCACTAAAGTCACTATGCACTGAAGAAAATAGAACTCAATCTAGGGGAGGAAAGGCCATTAAAGGAATTATCTGGGCCTCTTCTTTACCATCGCCAGCTCTATCAGAGGCACAGGGACATAGAAGGACAGGAGAAGACAGGTCAGAGAGAGGAGGTGCAGGTTGGCTGCTAAGACATTGCTTGCAAACCCCAGCTACCTTCTGCTCTGGGTCCTCTCCAGCCTAAGCTTAGCTTCCCTCAACCTGAGCATCAAAAGAGAACATACCTCCTCTACAGAGCACATTTTCTCCCTAGGAGTCTTTTGTCTTTCTTTTTGCTTTTTATTTGCCATGCTGGGAATTGAACCTGGCCTTCAACCACACCAGGCAAGTGCTCTCTCCTGAGCCACACGCTCCCATCAGACATCTAATCCCCGCCATCAGGAGCCATATTTACTACCAGTGACTGTCACTTCTCTTCTGTCACATGAACACTTACCTTTCCTCCAGTGAGCTTAGCTTCCCAGAGTACAAGCAGAGCTTCCTGCTTCTTCCTTGCTGAGAAATCTAGCAAATCAATTAACTTTGCAGAGCTGTGATCAGTTGCCACAGAGCACTGGGCCTTCTTCAGGTAACTCTTTGGAGGACACAAACCATGGGCATGACAACTCAGCTACTGCCTGGAGCTCTAGGACACACTGGAAAGTCAGCTACTAGGATTATGGCAACAGTCACATCCCCCGTGTATTCCCCAGCTCGACAACTGCCACAGCCCTCCCTTTACATGTCTGTTACTTGTGACAAAATACCTGGGAAGGGCAACTTAAGGAAGGAAGATTTCATTTTGGCTCACAGCCCAGCATGACAGGGAACCTGAAACTGCATGCGTGTGTCAGAAAACAGAGATGATGCTGAGGTTCTGCTTGCTTTCTCCTTTTTATTCAATCCAGGCCATGGAAGGGTACTGCGCATGTTTAACATAGGCCTTCCCTCCTCAGTTAAACTAATCTAGATAATTCCTCATGGACATGTCTGGAGATTTATCTCCTAAATGATCTTAAATCCTGCTAACAAACAATGTTAATTATCACACTTGGTTTCCAAAATTCAAACCATGGGTTTCAGAACCAATCTGAAATACATTTAGGGTTAGGCTGGCTTTGCAGTACTATATAGGGAAGAACCCGGGACACCTCATGGAACCCAGGATGCCTCATGCCTGGTAGTGCTCTACCACAGAGCCACGGCCAGTCCTGGTAGTGCTCTAGAACATGGTAACACCCAGCCTGGGACAGTCCTACTACTGAAGTCTTCAGCACTTACTGCTCACCCCTAGTAACAGATGGCTTCATGGTGCTCACTGGAGCCGAGAGCTGCCCAGGTGCTGGATTCTAGGCCACTGTGAACAAATGTGTAGTGTAATATGCAAATGAGGACAACCTGCATGCTGCTAAAGACAGACAGCAGGAGAGCAGGAGTTCCCTTCACACTGGGGTGAATCACGGTGTTTGGGATCCTCCAAGTAGTCACAGTATTAAAATAAAATTTAAAAAAAAAAAAACCTCTATCTTGGTCCTGCTAAGAAGGAAAGATGCATGGCTGCCAAAGCTCCCCATCCCCCACTGCACTGGCTCCCTATTCCACCCCATGAGTGTTCACCACTCTCAGGTTAACTCAGAGCATCACACGAGCTCCCGAACACAAAAGGTAGCAGAAGGCTGGTGTGAGATATGCTAAAGCCACAAGAACAGACAGCAGTCTTCCCCTTCCTAATCAGAGAAGAAAAAAGCTATCTGGGTAGAGAATGCTAGTTGACGGGGAAGAGACTGCTACACAAGCATGAGGACTCCAGTTTGATCCCCAAAACTCACATAAACAGTGGTGTAGTGGTACAATGTCAGTACTGAGGGCGCAGGGAGAGAAGAATCCCCTGGTCAGCCAGTGTCACCAAATCTGAGTCACAGCCCAGTGAGAGAGCCTGTCTCAAAAAATCAAAATAGGGAGTTTTGCTCCCACATGCATATGAACAAAGACACATGTACACACCTATGTGCAGACACACACACACACACACATACACACACACACATTCCTGAGGGAGAGAGGGAGGAAAAGAAAGAGGGAGTAAAGAAGGAGCCACCTGAGAACTTGTTTACCGACATGAGCACAGCTCACTGGCCAGAACCAACAACTCTACTCTCCCAGATAAGGAACTTACAAAGGGAGGAAAGGAAGCTTAGACTGGAAAAGAATTCTTTAGCCTGTACTACCAGCTCTACCTTTTCAATGGCTGTCATGCTCAAGGCAACAGGATGCAACAGAAACTTTCTCCATGACCTGATCTCTGCACAGACAGTCAAGACTGGTATAGATGGATAGGAGACTGTAACATGGTCACAGTAATTGGTGACAAAGGCCAGATTCGAACTGGGGACAAAAAGGTCCAGGGACCTCTCCTCAGGCCCATCTTTAGGATCCTAAAGCAAGGTTATATTTGAGAATAGTGAGAGAGTTATGTACTCACACAGTCTCCAGTCAAAGTGGCCCCACCAAACTCTACCTGGATTCTTAGCAAGGTGGACTGAGAGCTGGGAGGCGAGATTCTAAGGAGACCTGGGAGCTGAGCTCCTTCTATGGATGACACCAGGCTTTCTTTTTTTTCCATCATGAGATTCCTGGAGAATTCCAGTTTCGATTGTCTGATAGAAAAATGAGTGGCACACAGGTCTCCATAAAAGGATCCTACGGAGGACTCACAGCAGCCCACAGAGAGCTGAGCACACAGGAACTCTCTCTCCTGAGCCCACAGGTGAGTCTCCACTTTCTCTCCATTGACTATCCAGGGAGAGAGACCCGCTGAAACTCTTGAAGTGCAAGTATCACAGCACTGCCTAGGACTGAACCCTTCTGGACTCCCATCTGTGCCCAGAGCTGAGACCACTGCCATCGGCGGAGAGCTGAGCACCCAGGAGCACTTTCCCTCCTGAACCCACAGGCCCACAGTAGAGACAAGCTCCAACACAACTGAAAGATCTAGAACAAAAAGAAGATACATCCAAGATGAGTAGACAGCAGAAAATAATCAAACTCAGAACTAAAATCAACCAAGTGGAAACAAAAAGAACTATACAAAGAATCAACAAACCCAGGAGATGGTTCTTTGAGAAAATCAACAAGATTGATAAACCCTTAGTCAGACTAACTAGAGGGCCAAGAGAGAGTATCCAAATTAACAAAATCAGAAATAAAAAAGGAAATTCAACAAATCATCAGATCCTACTACAAAAGCGTATACTCAACAAAACTGGAAAATCTAGAGGAAATGGACAATTTTCTAGACAGATACCAGGTAGGTACCAAAGTTAAATCAGGATCAGATAAACCATCTAAACAGTCCCATAACCCTTAAAGAAATAGAAGCAGTCATCAAAAGTCTCCCAATCAAAAAAAGCCCAGGACCACATGAATTTAGTGCAAAATTCTATCACACCTTCACAGAAGACCTAATATCAATACTCTCCAACTATTCCAGAAAATAGAAACAGAAGGCCACAATTACACTCATACTTAAACCACACAAAGAGTTCTTTGTAGAAAAGTTCTCTTTCCTACAAAGTAAAATCATATATAGTAATTCAAATTCATAGTAAAATCAATATACAGCGAACCAGTAGCCAACATCAAACTAAATGGTGAGAAACTTGAAGCAAACCCACTAAAATCAGGGATTAGACAAGGCTGCCCACTCCCCCCTACCTATTCAATACAGTACTGGAAGTTCTAGCCAGAGCAATTAGACAACAAAAGGAAGTCAAAGAGATACAAATTGGGAAGAAAGAAGTCAAAATATCACTATTTACAGATGATATGATAGTATATTTATGTGACCCCAAAAATTCTACCAGAGAACTCCTACAGCTGAAAAACAACTTCAGCAAAGTGGCTGGATATAAAATTAACTCAAACAAATCAGTAGCCTTCCTCTACTCAAAGGATAAACAGGTTGAAAAAAAATTAGGGAATCAACACCCTTCACAATAGTCACAAACAATATAAAATACCTTGGTGTGACCCTAACGAAGCAAATGAAAAATCTGTATGTCAAGAACTCCAAGTCTCTGAAGAAAGAAATTGAAGAAGATCTCAGAAGATGGAAAGATCATCCATGCTCATGGACTGGCAGGATTGCTCACAGTAAAAATGGTCATCTTGCCAAAAGCAATGTTGTCCCCATCAAATTCCAACTCAATTCTTCATAGAGTTAGAAAGATCAATTTGCAAATTCATTTGGAATAACAAAAAAAAAAAAAAAAAAAGACAGGATACTGAAAAGTATTCAATCAAAGAACTTCAAGAGGAATCACCATCCCTGAACTCAAGCTGTATTGCAGATCAATCTTGATAAAAACTGTATTGGTACAGAGGCAGGCAGGTAGATCAATGGAATACAACTGAAGACTCAGAAATGAACCCACACACCTATGGTCACTTGATCTTTGACAAAGGAGTTAAAAACATTCAATGGGAAAAAAACAGCATCTTCAACACATGGTACTGGCTCAGCTGGCAGTCAGAAGAATACAAATGTAGAAGAATGCAAATTGGTCCATTCAAATCTCCTAGTACAAAGCTCAAGTCCAAGTGGATCAAAGACTTCCACATAAAACCAGGTACACTGAAGCTAATAGAAGAGAAAGTGGGGAAGAGCTTAGAACACATAGGCACAGGGGGGAAATTCCTGAACCAAACACTAATGGCATATACTCTAAGATCAAGAATCAACAAATGAGAACTCATAAAATTTCTTTTGTAAGGCTAAAGACACTGTCAATAGAACAAAATGGCAGACAATGGATTTGGAAAAGGGCTTTACCAATCCTACATCCAATAGAGGGCTAATATCCATACAAAGAAGTCAAGAAGGTAGACTCCAGAGAATCAAATAATCCTATTAAAAATAAGGTACAGAGTCAGAATGGCTAAGATCAAAAACTCGGTGACAGCAGATGCTGGCGAGGATGTGGAGAAAGAGGAACACTCCTCCACTGTTGGTGAGATTGCAAACTGGTACAACCACTCTGGAAATCAGTCTGGCAGTTCTTTAGAAAATTGGAATCCTGAGGACCCAGCTATACCACTCCTGGGCATATACCCAAAAGACACTCCAACATCTAGCAAGGACACATGCTCCACTGTGTTCATAGTAGCATTATTTATAATAGCCAGAGGATTGGGGGAAAAAACCTCAGATGTCCTTCAACAGAGGAATGGATACAGAAATTATGGTACATTTACACAATGGAGTACTACTCAGCTATTAAAAACAATAATTTCTGAAATTCTTAGGCAAATGGATGGAACTAGAAGCTATCATCCTGAGTGATGTAACCCAGTCACAAAAGAACACATATGTTATGCACTCACTGATAACAGATACTAGCCCAAAAAGCTTGGAATACCCAAGAAACAATTAACAGACCTTATGAAGCTCAAAAAGAAGGAAGACCAGAATGTGGATGCCTCAATCCTTCTTAGAAAAGAGAACAAAACACTCATGAAAGGAATTACAGGGACAAATAGAGAAGCAGGGATTGAATATCATCCAGAGACTGCCTCACCTGGGGATCCACCCCATATGCAGCCACCAAACCCAGTCACTATTGCTGATGCCAAGCAGTGTTTACTGGCAGAAGCCTGATATGGATGCCTCCTCAGAGGCTCTGCCAGAGCCATATTGATACAGATGAGGATGCTTGCAGCTAGCCATCAGACTGAACACGGGGACCCCAATAAAGGAGCTAGAGAAAGAACTGAAAGAACTGAGAAGGAGCCAGACAGGGTTTGCAACCCCATGGGAAGAACATTATCAACCAACCAAGCTCCCCAGAGCTCCCAAGAACAAAAATACCAACCAATGAACACACATGGAGAGATCCTGGCTTCAATTGCATATGGAGTAAAGGATAGATAAGCACTGTCTGGCATCAATGGGAGGAGAGGCCTTTGGTCTAGTGAAGGCTCGTTTTCCCAGTGTAGGGGAATGCAAAGACCCGGGGTGGGAGTGGGTGATTGGGAGAGGGAGTACCTTCATGGAAGCAAGGGGAGGGGGAGGAGGAGTGGGGGGAAAAGGGATAACATTTGAAATGTAAATACAGAGAATACCCAATAAAAATGATTTTTAAAAAATACTTGGAAAACAAAACGAAACAAAAAATCACTACCACTGCTCTCCAAGACTGAGGCAGGTATCCTACCTCCTGCCAGCCAGCTAGAAGAGCTCTCCAATTGGTGAAGATGTGAGGAGTCTCAGCTATTCCACCATGCTTCCCTACATGATGATCCCTGATCATCTCTTCTCTCTGAAATGCCTCCTTTAGGTACTTAACCATAGTAATAAAAAAGCAGCTCATGTACCTCTGATCATTGTGTGCAGGAAAACATCTCCTAAGCAGCCCCAACATGAGGTCTTAGCACAGCTCCCCCCACCAATTCCTCTCTGATGACCCCTATATTACACCCACTTTAACACTCTATCACCCCACTCCACCCACTTTCACTCTGATCACCTCACTTCATCCACTTCTACTCTGATAACCCATTTTCCCCCTACTCTTCATTCAATGACTAAATTGATAGTCCTGGAAGAATTTAAAAATATGTTCCCTCAAAGCTGGCTCATTCTGTGCCTATAAACAGTTCCCGACATGGGTCGGACAGAGTCTTTCCTTCAGAGACTTGGTACCCACTGGAAGGCTGGCTATTCGTGGTTGCCAACTAGGCTACCCCTGGGATTAACTCAAACTCAAGTGGCTAGGTACCCCTGAGGGGCTTTTTCCCTAAGTTTTGTTTTGTTTTGCTTTTGAAACAGGGTTTCTCCTTGTAGTCTTGGCTGTCCTAGAACTCTGTAGACCAGGCTGGCCTCGAACTCACAGAGATCTGCCTGCCTTTCCCTCCTGAATGTTGGGATTAAAGGCATGCACCACCACTCCCTGGCTTGGGTGATTTTTATTAATTAAATCATATGAAGTGGAATGACCCACTGTTGGATCTTTTGAGGTGGGAAAATGTACTTTACATGTGGGCCACAGACTTGGAAGAAAGGACTTGTGCTCCGCCTGCTCGCTCTTGCTGGCAACTCTTCCTGCACTGGCATTAGAGCCTACTCCTGGATTCTGGTGTGTCCTCAAGACCAGCGGAGACATCCAGCCTTATGAACTGAACAACTACTGGATTGTTGGACTTTCTGTTAGCAGACAGCCATTACTGGATTAGCCCAACTACAGCCTTGAAGCCACTCTAAGTTTAGACAGATGATAAATTCATTCATTTGTTTAATCAGGTCTGCTCCTCCAGAGAACCCTGACTAATACAACACCCATCTGGGTTTGTACAACCCTCCAAGAGAAAACTGTTTCCCACTCCACAAAGGGCATTTTGAGCACTAACTAGGGGACTCAGTAATCAGTGCTACCACCCAACACTGTCTCACGACCCTGCTGTGGAAAGCATTCGGACAGATTTGTCCTGGCCCTGGTTTTGGATCCTTCTTTAACAGCTTGCCTTCTCCCACGCTCACCTGAGTTAGAACCCAGGCTCCTGCGTCATCACTGCCTTTCTCTTACTTGGGAACCAAATAAAGAAGTACAAGGAAAATGGCGACCTGGAGTTGGAGGCAAGGCTCAGCGAAAGAGCTGTGCTGCTCTCCTGACACCTGTGGCTTGTGTGCCTGGTACCCGTGTGTATACACATACACACACGCACGCACGCACACACACACCACCACCACCACCACCACCACCACCGCCTCCTGAGGCTTGTAATTGACTCAATAAATGTTATCAAATAACCATTCATTATCTAGATGACATGCAAATGCCTGGGTAACATCTCTCTTGAATACATGTTTGCCTCAGGGACACACAGGTGTGCTTTTCCTTTTATGTTATCTTTGTTGGGCTTCTTCTCTCAGGGAACACACATTTGACCCAAGACACCTATAAGTGCAAATGCCAGGCAGAGGCTCTGTGCAGGATCCTCAGAAGCCACTCTTCTTTACTAGTTTACACCTTCCTGCACCTGCTTCTGTGCTCATCTGTGTGTGGAAGCCAGGACAACCTTGGATGACATTTTTAAGGACATACTCCTCTTGAGACAGGTTCTCTCCTTGACCCAGAGCTTACCAGCCAGGCTGTTCTGGTCCTCTTGTCCTTGCCTCTACAAGAGCAAGCCACTGTGCCAGCTTTTTCTTTTTACCCGAGTTCTAGGATGCAGGCTCGGTTCATGAGGGTCATCCAGCGAGCTCTCTCTGACCAGACCATCTCTCCAGCCCACATTCTTCTTTCTGCTTCTAATGTTACATATTCATGCGCTTACTCCTACATACTAGCCACAGATCCCATGTGTTTCTAGCTAAGTAAACCTTTCCAGAGAACAGACTTTCCCTTCTCTCCCAAGTACTCTGGGTTTATCTCTTCGTGTTCTGTCTTTCTGGTCTATGGTGCTGGCTGGCTGCCATAGCAGGTGGGCCCTTACCTAGGTCACACCAGAGCAGCCAACACCCCAGATAACCACAGCATCGGATAGGGCCAGCCTTACCTCAATGAGCTTCCTCTCGTAGGAGCTTGCTAGTTCCTCAGCAACTTCCCCAGGCTTCTGTTCAGGGACTGTGACTTCTGCATCAACGTTCCAAACACTGGGCACAACTTTAGGAAAAGAAAGACTCAGGTAAGTGTTTTAAGATGCACCAAAAACTACACTCCCTCATCGTAATGCATGCATTTCATTTATTTAATTTATGTACATATGTGTGCATATGTAGAATTTCTCCAGAGAGATAGGTCTTAGTAGGTTAAATAATTACAGTTAGTAGTGATTTCAACAGTACAGCACTCTTATACAAGTGTATCAAAACAAGGGATGGTTAGGGTCTTCGGAAGGGACAAGGGTTACTGGCATTCTGCCGAGTTTGGAGAGTGACCTTATCACCCTGGAAGCCCTGGAGGAAAGAAGAAATGTCTTAGCAGCACACAAGCTCAGGCATACAAGTTTCATATTGGCCAAACATTACTTTCTCAAGCAAGAAGAACATGTATTCTGGGAGGTGGTACCTGCCCACAGTGTGCTTGGAACAGTGGTGCCAAGTCCCAGGCTGTGGTGCTTAGAATGAGAATGGCTCCCTTAGACTCCTATGTTTGAATATTTGGTCCCAAGTTGCAGGAGCTGTTTAGGAAAGATTAAGAGGTATGGCCTTCCTTATTCTGGAGGTGTGTCACTGGGTATGGGCTTTGAGGTCTCAAAGGGCTCAAGCAAATCCCAGTGTACACTCTGCCTCCTCTGTGCAGATCAAGTGTGAGCTCTAAAGTATTCCCATGCCCAGGCCTCTTCCCTGCCATCTCTCTGTACCATAAACCCAGGGAGACATTTTCTAAGGTGCTTTGCTCATGGTGTTTTACCATAGCAATAGGAAAGTAACTAATGCAGAAGTAGAACCAAGAGCCATCTGCAATGGCTCCTTAGTGGACATGCAGCAGCCCTGAGAAGTCTGAGATCAGTGCACCATCACTGCAAGGCTACGCTGGGGGTCACGATGCACACGGCATTCTTACCCATCAGCACCTTTTTGTACTGAAGAACAAATAATTAAAAAGCTGGGACTGAGCTGGGCAGCCGCAGTGACACATGGAGAACAAGAGCAGGACAGGATGCAGCATGAACAGAGAAAAGGCCCAGTGACAGGCTCCATTTCCAGCATGTGCTAAGAGGGGAAAGCCCTGAATGCCTGCTAACCATAATGGGGTTGTACTGAGGACAAACCAAGGCCTGAGGAAGCTCCAGGTAACAAGGAGCACCCTGATGAACTAAGTGAAAGCTTGGGGGAGCTCTGACTTCACATGACCCATGGCTGAGTGACAGGTAGCCAGTGACCATATGGCTATATCGACCTGGGTGGCCAGCAGGAGAAGCAAGGATGTTGGTGACAATGAAATGCCCTGGGTTCTGGAACTTTAAGTGGATTTTTAACTACCACAGGAGTGACCAGCAACACCTAACACTTGAGAGACCTGAAGAAAACTTAAAGGCTCCAGTGAAAGTCGACTTAAGAAACATGTAGTTTTAAATTCATTTCCTTTAAATGGGAGTTATCTTTGTCCTAAAGATAGGGAAAGTGGTGGAACACAACAAAAACTATTGAAGCTGAGCATCAGGCTGGTAAAGAAGGAAATTCCAGCCCTGGGTAGGAGCACGTGACACACACCAAAGTACTTCCGAAAGGCTGCACAGTGCCAGCCAGACAACACCATCCTGAGAGGCGAACAGGGATCAAAGGCCACAAGGGCAAGGGCAGTGCGAGTGGCTGTCCAGGACAGGGCTCTGTCCGTAGGGAAGCTAAAGTAGGTAGGTCTGCACTGAGTGGAAGTTAGGGTGCCTTACTGAACACAGGGAGGTGGGGTTAAGTCACAGTGACCTTGCCTGCAATCCCAGCATTCCAGAGTTTGAAGCGGCACAATTCTGCGTGTTAGGCTGGCATGGGCTACTTAGAGAGACTGCAGGGGGAACAGGAAGCGGGGGGGGGGGGGGGGAGGTGGTAGCAGTATTCCCAACTCTTATTTTAAAGGCAAAATAAAAGCCTGAATGAGAGGTATAAACTCCTGAAACAAGTAGATTCCTAAAGTTAGCAGAGGACCACAGGGGAGCTTGTCTCAAGAAGTAGGTACCAGGAAGCTGAAGAAGTGCTTGCAGGGAATTCCCTGTAGAAAAGGCCCGTGAAAGTAAAAAGTGATGGATATACAGAGCACCAAACAACACAGAGCAGAAGAAAAAGGTGAATCCAGTCTCCAGGAAAACAGGCTCCATGTGAGATGAGGTCGCTCATCTGGTGCCTTAGCATGATCATAAAACAAACCGCATGACCGTGCCAAGGCTGGAGGTCGGCTGCAGATGTGTGCTTTGTGGATCTGAGGTCATCAAAAGTGCTTACAAATGAACTACTCACATTCCAGAACGTAGCCCGCCTCCAGCAACTCAGTGCCAGCAGCTACGACATGGCATCACCACTGCCAAATGCAACACATCTCCACTGTCACCCCGAGTCCCTTATAAAGGCCTTGCCACTGCGCCCCCTCTCATCCCGGCTCACAGGTAGACTTTCCCTTTTCTCCACTGCAACAGATCCACCTTTCATCTACTGCTTGGCCCTCCATCTGTAGCTGGCAATCAGTAAGTGATCCCTCTCAGGTGGATTAAAGCTTCCTGCAGGCCGAGGTGCCCATCCCTGACCCTTTCCTTCCCTTGAGTGAGGATTTGCTTTTTAGCCCCGTTTTTGCCTTTTGGCTTTATTTGAAATTCCTGATACCTGGCACTGTCTCTCCTTGGACTTTTAGGCCTTGATTCCCAGTCCAGTGAGGTGATGATCTGCTAAACAGAGGTGTCTTCCTCATTCAGCCCTCCCCGGGTCCCGGGAACCCTTCAGACTACAGACATCGGACATTTCCCCTTCCTCATTCATGGGAACTGCATATTTTGTCTTCCATACAAAACTTCCAGCCTCTCCACCTGGCACCCAACTTTGAAGTGCTCTGAATTGATTTGCTCTTGCAATCAATTCTGACCTCAGAATCGCTAGATACTCAATCTTAATTCAGCTGACCAACACTATCCTAGATCCCAGCATTACCTGGGATCTATACAAATACTGCAAATGGCCCTGTTCATTTCTCACTGGTCTCCCGCACACCCTGTGTAAATGTCCTGTCTTTAAGCTACTGCTGATGGTTCTGTAAATTTGTTACAAAGTGAGAGCTGGAGCCAGACCTAGCAGGAGGGGAGGCAGAAGCAGAGTAAGGTAGGCCCCTGCAGCATGCACACACCTGTTCTCCCCTGCAGCCTCCACCCAAAACCAAGCTGCTGACCTGACTCTCCTAAGGTTTGTAAGACTCATTTGCTTCTGCTGGCTCCTGCCTCCCAGGAGATTTGATTCTAAATCCTAGAGTCTGACTTTCTAGCTGCTGCTTCCCTCTGGGTTGCTGTGCCCTCCATGTGGGCACCAACGGGCTTCTCTGGCTCCTGCAGCCTGCTGCACCCACCTTTTCTCCTGCTCTGTCCAGTTCCTTCCCCTCCTCCAGGGCCCTCTCCCCACCCCCACCCCCACCCCCCCTCTCTCTCTGCTTTCCTGGCTGTCAAATGTCCTTGCCTTGCCCCTGCTAAGTCCCCAGGCTTCTCAGCACCTCTCTGCTTCTATGATATTGGAATCCTTCCTCTGGGTGGAGTTCCTCATATGTTTCTTCTTGTCCCTTAATTGCTCTTCCCCTTTTCTGTGCCATAAAGTGTCTTTCTGGCTCCTGAAGCCTGCCTCTGTGCCTTGGGGCAGCTCCACACTGCAACATTCTCTCTCAGCTCTGGCCTATCATACCTACCTGGGTTTTACACCTAACTATTTATAGCTTTGCTAACTGTTCGACACCAGGCTTCTAAAAAGTTGAGATAAGTAAAAACATGTTTGATAAGTAAGATTAATAAATTCCTAAGGTCAACTCAGGTTCACAGTAGTATTTGCCTAGCTTCTTTGTCTTTGCCCACTTTAAGATTTAATGATTTGGATAAACTAAGCCATCACCCACCAAAAAACCCTCAGTATTCTATAATGGTATAAAATGATCAGGAAAGTCACCAGTCTCCCTAGGGACTATATCTATGAATAAAAGTTTTAGTTTGATATAAAAAGAGCTTCCTTCAATTCAAAAATTGTTATTTTTAAAGTTCAAACTTAAAAGGGATAAGCTTTAAAATCCTAATCTAATAAAAACTACTAACTCATTGCAAACTGTCAAAGATGATTAAGGCACTTAAGTTAATGATGAATTCCTTAATGCATTCCGTGCTGTACTGTGGTCGTAAGTACTAATGTACCTGATTACAGGATACACATTATTTGGCCTCCCATACAGTTTCCAAATTATGCCTAAAACAAGTAACAGGAAGAAGCAGAGCCTGTTTAGTTTAGATATATGTAATAGATGATGGTCCTCAAACTCTTCAGAGAGCTGCTGCAAAAGGCATTTCATGTTTAATGAAAAGCTTCCTGCGCTACAGGGACATGCCAGCACCTGGAAGCTGCCCTTAGATCTTCTCCACAGAAGGTGGTGGGCAGAGAATTCCACCAGAAGCTTGCTTTCAATGTGGCAAAGCCAACCCTGGGCAAAAAACTGCCCTTTACCTCACCGGCCACCAGGACCCTGCCCAATGTGGACAAGCCGGGCACTGGAGAGTTGGTTGCCGCATTTTGCCTAGAGAAGGTAGGCCTGTCTCCCCAAGTTCTCCTCCACAGGAGAGTCTGTCAGATCTTCTGGGCCTGGCAGCCAAGGACTGACGCTGCCCTAGGACTTCGGCCCCCAATGACCATGGAAGAAGCTAGGATTATGGTCCAGGTAGCTGGTGAGTCTTGTTCACAGATACTGAGGCAACTACTAAAAGAACAGTACAACATAAAAACCAAATAGAGTACTGGGGGAGTAGGAAGTGAGGGAGTGTGGTAGGGTGAGACCGACACCTCTCTCTCTCTCTCTCTCTCTCTCTCTCTCTCTCTCTCTCTCTCTCTCTCTGTATGTATGTATGTAAGGTTAAAAAATACTAAATATCAGCAAATCTGTGTTTCTAACTTTGATATGAAACACAGACTCAATTCCTATAAACTAAGTCATGCAGAATTGTACTCCATGCAGATAAAACATGTAGCTTTGAAACAGGACTCAGAAAACATGGGGCACTGGCAGTGGTGCATCCCTGCAATCCCTGCACAGGAGGCATCTTTGGCCACAGAGTAGCTGAGGCTGGATGACTGTCTCGGGACTGTCTCAAAACAAGGAAGAGGGCAGGTGAAATGGCTCAGAGAGTGATGGATCTTCAGAGCCAAGCCTGCTGACCTGAGCTCATCCCAGAACCCACACGGCAGGAGTAGTGCAGTCACACAGAATTGGCATAAACACACACACTCACACACACATACAAAAAATTTAAAAGTAACAAAGAGTTAGATAAAATCTTAATGCTGGAAAAAATCAAGGGCCCCTCTTGGGGTTCTTAGTCTCATTAATAAAAGAATTTGTTAACTGAATTGGAAATGAGCAGAGAATCTTATTTTTAAGAGAAAAGAAGGGGGGGGCGATGAGATGAGAAGGAAAGGAAAACAGGACAAGCCACCTGAGTTAAGCCTGCAGGGGTCAGCAAGGTCAACAGAAGGGCTGCAGGCAGACAACACAGTGGTGCAGAGAAAAGCTTTAGAGAACAAGAAAGCCACATGTGTAAGGAAGGGGCGCTTACAACAGAAACAGAAAAAGGAAAAGTTACACTTTCTGAGTAGTTCAGAAGAAGCAGGTCACCCTGCGAAGGAGCATGGCTGAGCTCCTTAAGAGACTGAACTAGGGATAGAACTCTGGAAAGAAAAGCACAGGGTCTCAGCACAGAACTGTCCCCCTGCCTCTGGAGTGTGTCTTAAGGCAAACCTGTCTTTCTAATCGGGGACCCTTGAGCAGGTCATGGGTCCCCCAAACTGGATTAACTCTAAGGAAGGATACAAGGGCACGTCTCCACCTACAAGTGGATTCCATTCATTAACAGCGGCAATGTCAGCAGCGCGGGGGAACCCAGAGCTGCAGGTAACTATCCAATGTGTGTAGGCAACAGCCCCAGGGCCTAGGGGGTCTCTCCACATGGAAGATGTGCCCCAACCCATCTGAGCCATGAAGCCACAGGCCTTCTTCCCCCAGGGTTCAAGACTCTTGAGTGTACTTTAGAAGAACCAGCAATACTCCATGCTGGGCAAGGCAGACACAAAAATAAACTTTTTTCAAATTGAAGTCAGTGTTGGCTTTTTTTTTGGTTTTTCTTTGTGTGTTTGGTTTTGGTTTTTAATGCTTTTTTATGAGAAAGCAAGAACAGAAGTTGAGTGAGTAAGGAGGTGGATGAGAAAAAATATGATCACAATATCCTGTATAAAATTCTCCAAAAAATAAAAACTTAAATTATGTTTTGTTTAGGACATGTACACATGTGTGTGCGCACAGGCACTCACATGTGAGTGGTGTCAGAGGACAATTTGGGGTATTCCGTTCTCTCTTCATCCTGTGGGTCCTGAGAAATGAGCTCAGAACCCCAGGCTTGGTGGCAGGCACTTTCACCCACTGAGCTATTGCCATGGTCTAGAGACAATTTTAGACCTTCAAGGCTGGGAGTAGACTCGGAACAGCCATGAGGATTTCTCATAGACCAGGTGAGCTCCTTCTGCACCGTCCCCACCGCCTGCTGGCCTGGTTTAGCTCCTACAGCTGTGCGAGCAACTCGGGCACTTCTTTGTGCAAACTATCAAACCCAAGTCTCGGTGTGCCATGCCTTTCTCATCAGCTCACAGCCACTAATGTGGCATCTTAAACTACTCAACGGCACAGCACTATAAATCTACATTCTCCCTGAGGAAAGAAGACCCACCCCACGGGCGTGGCCTGACATATCTCTAAAGCACCAGGACTCCTGCTTACCCAGGGAGGAAGCCACAGATGAGGCTAGTTACAGTAGGGGTATCTTTTTGTGTGCTGTGTAAAGACTGTCTCTGTGTTATACAAATGCTGCAGAGACCTGGTTACAACCCAAAGCAGTGTTGTTATTCCAATTGTTAACAGCACCTGAACCAGACTTTGTATGCACCCCCTCTTGCCTTCAGATTGGTTTTAATAAAAAGCTGATGGTCTATGGCAAAAGAGGAAAGAGAATGAAAGTGATAGTGGTGTGTGTGTGTGTGTGTGTGTGTGTATTTGTGTGTGTAAGAAGCTGGCCCAGTACTGTAGACTGAGGTAACAAGCCATGTGGCAGACAGAATAAGCATCAGTTGTAAGAGCTGTAGCCAGGAGGGCCTAGAACAACCACAGCCCTAACCCTAACCCACCCAGCTACTGAGGTGGTCTGAGGTACATGTGTAAGTCAGTAAGCTTGTTCAGCCTCAACTTCCAGTCCTTCAAAACAGCAAGTCTACCTTCTCCTGTGGATTTGTTTCTCTAAAGGTTTACTGTTTCAGCCTAGATGGTAGCTCATGTTCTTAGGAGGTACTGAGTTTGAGGACAGAGACAAGTTGGGCTACGGAGTGAGGCTTAATTTTAAATAAAAATTAAAAATAACAGCTTTACTGCCAAAAGGAAAACAATCCTTTTTACATTTTTTAGACTTTGACTTGGCCTAGGTAAGAGACCTGAAAATCAAGGAAGGGTGGCATCTAAACCCAGCCATCCAGTGACTCACTTTGTCCAGCTGCACACGTAGCAGATTCCAGCCTTATGACGTCAGTGGGAGAGGAGGCCCTTGGTCCTGTGGAGGTTTGATGCTCCAGCACAGAAGCATGAGGTGGGGGCGGGGTAGAACCCTCATAGAGGCAGGGGGAGGAGGGGTGAGGGAGGAGGGTCGCAGAGGGGAAACTGGGGAGACAGGCAACATTTAAAATGTAAATAAATAAAATAACCAATTTTTTAAAAGATGATTTTTGTCCCAAAGAAAGGTGAAAAGAACTTTACATAAATAATGTGGAAATTCTGAAATATGTCTCTGGTCCAGGGACCTTCAAGGACAAGTATAATGGCTGAAACTAGAGATGCCTACAGCACAGACAGGAAAAAGAAATATCATCCTTGAAACTCGAGGTCATGGCAAAGTCTTCTGTTTCAAGGCAGAAAAGATACATTTAGAAAAGAAATCATGTTGAAAGCTTACTTCCTTATGAATTCTCAAGAGTGACAAAGGGTCAGGTCATAGTGGAAAGAAAACAAGGCACCACAGAACATCACAAGACACTACCATGAAGCTGTGCCTTCTAAGAGGGGACACAAGGAAGGTAGGCTCATGTGGAGAAGGCCAAGGCAGAGAAGCTGTTGTTAAAAGATGACGTCCCAGGTTTCGGCACCAATGTTAGGAAAAGGATGAAGAGAGTGGGGGGACATGGCCCATGGAGGTGCAGTGAGGCCTGGAGGCAAGGGAGATGCCTCTGGGGGGCCCATGTTGGGAATCCCTTTCCCATGAGGGACCAGCCACATGATGGTATAGTACAGAACAGAGTTTATTCAGGTCATGGGGGAGTTAAGAGGGTAGTAGAGGTAGAGAGAGAGAGAAGAGAGGAATAGAGGTCAGCCATAAGCACATGGAGAGAGAGGGGCAGAAGGGAAAGGGAAGAGGAGGGGGAAGAGCGAGAGAGCGAGAGAGAGCGAGAGAGAGAGAGTGAGAAAGAGAGAGAGATAGAGAGAGAGAGATAGAGAGAGAGAGAGAGAGAGAGAGAGAGGGAGAGGGAGAGGGAGAGGGAGGAGGGGGCAAGGAGTCCCTTTTATAGTGTCAGGTAACTAGGGCAGAGCATACCTGGCTATAGATAACCATAGGTGACTCAGGGGAGACAGGGATCCAAGTAGATTAGAGAGAGGATGGGGAGGGGTGAAAGGAATGTTCATATTGTGGTGATCTGGCCAGAAGTCTACTAGATCATGGTGCTCTCAAGATGAACTGTGGAAACCCTCAGGAAAACTACTGAGAAACAGACTGGAAGGAGGGGGTGTTAAAATGCACATTCCTGGACTTTGCTCTTTAGAAATTTCTTTGGAAATTTGTAGGTCTGAAGGGAGGTCAAAGAATCAGCATCTTAATTAATATTAAAGGTGATTTCTACATACACAATAGTCTGAGGAGCAGAACCTGATAAAACGATATCCCAAAGGCAAAGCAAACAAACAAATTTGGGGAGTAGCCCTAATACTCTCTAATCCAGAAACAGGCAGTCATGAGTTATGGCTCCAGGCAATGCAGTGCGGTCTGTGACCAGAGAGAGCATGTGGAAGCTGAGCTGTGTGCCCTCATGTCTCATAAACTACTGTCTGCTCTGAAATGAAGCTGACTATCTTCCAGCTACTAGCTACCAGAAACTCATCAGTGTGGCAGATGGAGGCTAACTCCCTACTCTGTGTGAGCTGTGTGTGGCTACAGGAATTACAGCTGATGCTCTGTGAAGATAAAGATTAGATGATCTCTACTTTTCACCAAAGCAGAGTGGTTTCTGTTTACGTGTAACTCCACCCCACAGTGACCTGGCACTATAAAAGGGGTTGCTTGTCCCCCTCTCCCCCTCCCCCTTCTCATTCCTGCTCTTGCTCTCCCCTTGCCCCTCCTCTCCCATCACCCCCACCACGTGCTCATGGCCAGCCTCTACTTCTCTATTTCTCTCTTCTCTCTCTCTGCCTCCACTACCCTCTTAACACCCCCCATGTATTCTGCACTATATCGACCTGTGGTTGGTCCCTCAGAGAGAAGGGATTCCCAACATGGGTTCCTCCGTGCCTCGCCGCAGCTCCATGGACCATATCCCTCCCACTCTCTTCATCTTTTTCCTAACGTTGGTGCCGAAACTCGAGACATTATCTTTTCTTTTTTATATACACATCATTGGTGCCCCGTGTGAGATTAGATTTCCTCAAGACTAGACATCTCTCTGCTTTCAGTGTTCACTGTGGTGTCTGGACTTGTCAGCTTGGTTAGACTAGTACCTCTGGATGTGTCAGTGATGGGTTTTCCTGAAACTATTAGATCAGGAGGTTCTGACCTCAGCATGTTAACCCCTTGATGGGTCCATCATGTGACAACCTTCTGGGAAGGAGTGAAAAATAGAATGCGGGTCATCTGGAGAGAGCACAACTCTGGGTATGTGACTCTGGGGCTGAACTTACCCTGGCCTTTTCCACTTGGTCCCACCATGGCAGACTGGTCCTACTGAGACCATAAACACATACTTGCTCCTGTAACTTTCTTTGCTCTTGGGCTTGGTCACAGCAAAAGCCAAATATACGCACCAAACTATGTATTGTGAGGAAGCTTGAAACAAGGGACATGAGGGACCAGGAGACAAGGCCAGGACCATGATCCTGCACCTTGTCACTGCCCGTGTCTCTCAGCACAGACCACCACAGTGTCACAGAGATATATAAAATGGGAATTTAGCAGTCAGGCACAACCCTCAACAGGATGTATGTGTCACACCCCTCTCCCAAGGCTCAGAGATCCTTGCTGAGGAGCAGGAGGAGGCAGACTTCAAGGAAATAGTGTTTTTAAAGACACACTAGGGTAGTTGCACACAGCAATAGTTAGTACACACACAAAGCTCAAAGCAGACAAGATCCCAGCAGGAAGGGAGAGGAGTTATTTGCATTTGACAGATTCTGGAGGGAGAAGAAGTCGGGAGTTCTTAAACAGTTGAACAATGGTTGGTTAGCCATACTCCAAGATAAGCACCTTCCCCAGGAGAAAGCAACACAAATTGGACTTAATAGTTTTTAGGCTATTTGGGGGTGGGGGACTTCTTGTTTTGTTTTTTAAGATTTAAGTTGGATGGGTAGGGAGGTGAGGATAGAGAGAGTCGGTCTGGGGGGATAATCAAAATATACTGCATGAAATTCTCAAAAAAAATAATTATATTTTCCATCCATTCATTCATTTACTTTACATTCCAATTGAAGCTTCCTCTCTCTCCTTTCCTCCCAGTCCCTCCCTCTCATCCTACCTCCATCCACCTCTCTCTCCCATTCTCCTCAGAAAGGGGAGGCCTCCCACAGATATCAACCAACTTGGCAGATCAAGTTGCAGTAGGACTAAGAGCATCTTCTTCTATTGAGACTAGACAAGACAGCCCAGTTAGGGGGAAGAGATCCAAAGGAAGGAAACAGTCAGAGACAGCTCCTGCTCCTGCTGTTAGGAGTCCCACGTGAAGACCAAACTGTTTTTAATAGTGCTCAGGAGGCTGAGGCAAGGCTGTCAGAAAGTTGAGGCCACCATGGATGGATGAGTGGGTGGGTGGGTAGACGGATGGATAAATGGATGGATGTTGGGGGGGTCTCATGGGTGAGGAGACACCACAAACCACCCAGCATAATTAAGGCTGATTACAATTAGAGGCAGACAGAAGGCTCTACCTTGGCCTGTGTCATACTAAGCCAACAGAACCAACACTGCCCCTGGGAATCAGGGCAAATAGGTCAGGAGCCACCATGGCCATACTGGACCCGGAGTGAGTCCCACATAAACTCAACTCAGTGCAGTAAGAAAAGGACTTTGACATATTGGGAACAGTACCATAATAAATGGCAAGCCAGGGGCTATTTCAAAAGCCCACAGAGATGTTCTGCCTTGACAACTTCCCTGGGAATCCTAATTATGTCTAAGAATCCAAAGTGCAGAACCCTGGAGGAAGCAGAGGGCAGGAAAAGCAGGAGGAGGGGTCTGGGCCACACCAACAGCCACAGGGCTGAGCCTACCTATACCTACAGATGGGCTACCTGGCACCCACTGACCAGTCTCTCTGTAGGCTGCTGCTACAATGTGAGCTCAGCACTTGAATACCAGTCAGTCTCCCGCTGATAGGCAAAGAAATGCCCCTAGGGAGGTGGATGTCTTCAGGTATTAGATGTTAGATAAAAAATAACAACTATCTCCACACTCAGTACCTTCAAACCCTGAGGCCACATCTAATGCAGCCATTTACTCCCAAATGGTTCTCAGCCCCACAGGGCAAGCACAGGTAAAATGCTGCTCTCCTCAGCTACCAGGATACAACAGCAGAGATACACAGACAGCTCCTGCCTTACAAAGGCTCAACCTACAATGTATTCTTTCATGACGGCACAAGAGCAGCACATACTCAACAGAAACTACGCTTTCTATTTTGAATTTGAATATTTACCCACACTAGATCCCCACTGTGGCCTTCTCATCATGCTGCTCAGTGGTAGTAAGCAAATCTCTGGATAAAGCTAAAGATTCGGAGGCAGGGACACTCCCCAGTGTAATGCCGCTAAGCTGTGAAGCCTGGTATGTTCTGTGCGCTATCAGCTGACAAGTGTTACCTGGATGTAACCCCTTCATAGGTTTGCCATCTATTTAACTCACAGCCAAAATCTCTGTACGTCCAATGCATCACATTGTTGGTTTATCAAGTTGGCTGTTGTAGGTCAGGTGTTGTGGGTCCCACTATGTTGGTGAGTTTTCTTGTCAATACTACACAAGCTAGAGACACCTGAGAACAGGAAACTTCAATGGAAGAAATGTCTCCGTAAGTTTGGCCTAAAGGCAGGTCTGTGAGGCATTTACTTGGTTAATGATTGATGTGAAAGGACCCAGTCCACTGTGGGTGATTCTACCTCTGGGCAGGTGATCTTGGGAGGCTTAAGCAAGCAAGCAGCCATGCAGAGAAAGCCAGTAAGCAGCACGTCTGCATGGCCACTGCTTCATTTCCTGCCTCTAGGTTCCTGCCTTGAGTTTTTCCCTGAGCTTCTTATATAGAGACCTGTACTACAGTGTAAAATCAAATAAACCCTTTCCTCCTCAGATGCCTTTGGTCATGGTACTTATCACAGCAATAGAAAGCATGCTGGAACAAACTATAAACTGAGGAGCAGCTCTCTGCAGGGAGATATGGGCCTGTTTAAACTCTCAGAAGTGATTCACACAAACCCCAGTGTATCCCCCAGAGACCTGGGCAAAGGAAAAAGCAAGTGTTTCAGCACCGACAAAGTCTTCAGTCAGTAAAAGAGTGGCCAGCATGTGTGAAACACTATACAGAAGCACGTTGGCAGACAGGACAGATAAAGTGACAAGCAGATCACATGGGGTCTGAGAAGACATCTGTTATTCTCATGAGATCACAGGTCAGAAGGGCTCTGAGCAAGAAGGTCATTAACAAACTGGCATCCTGGCAAGTGCCACAGTGAGCTACATCCCAGCTTTGTTTTCACTTTTGAAAAAGGATCTCTCTAAATTCTCCAGGGTGACCTTGAACATGCAATCATCCTGTCTCCTTGCAAGTAGCTACAACTGCAAACCATGTCACTAAGCCCCTGCTGCCACTGGATTTCAGGGCAGCTGTCCTCATCTTGCTCAATACATTGGCACATTCAGTTCAACTGTGCACTCTTCTCCCAGAAGTGACTTGATGCCCTCAGTCCAGAGCCCCAACTCCCTCTTTGGCTGACACTTCTATCTCAGACTCAGTCCTGGACCATAGATACTCATTCCTTAGGGGTTCCACTCCGGCCAGGGCTGCAGACACACTGCACTTGCAGCTCAGGAGTCTCTACCCACATGCAAGACAAATCAGCTTGAGTGCCCCCATATTCAACATAGCAACTCCAGAGAGGTCAAGAGCCAGTTGGTAGCACAGCAGTGCTCTGGGCTGTGAGACAACGGGAGAGCCACCAGGCAGGAGGTGGAGCAAGGTCTGTGGGTGGTCTATCGCCTACAGGTTGGAGAGCTTGTGTGACAACTGGGGATTAGTCCTGAGTTCTCACCTTCTTGTAAGGCAGTGACTTTTACAACACCAAGGTCAGTTGACTGAGTGCTCACTCAGCATGTACCAGGCCATGGATTGCATGTCCAGCCCTGCAGAAGCTAGGCATGGTGGTGCTTACCTGTAATCCCGGCATTCCAGAGAAGGAAGTCAGAGGGCTAGAAATCCAAGCTCATCACTGATTTAATACAGAGTATGAGGGCTGCCTGGGCAACAGGAGAGCTCATCCCAAAAATAAATAATAAAATAAAATTGCTAAGTAAAAGTCTAGAGCGTTGACATATAGTATCACCAGATTCTTAGTACTGCCCTATAAAGTAACCCTTACCCCACTTTATAGATTGGAAAGACAGAGGCACAAAGAGATTACATACAGTCATACAAGCCTTCCTGTTTTTAATTAATTCTAACATTTGGGAGCAACTTTGCAGTAGGAGTGCCAGTGTTTAATAGAGCAGGACAGTACAGAGGTTCCTCCATCTTGTCTTCTTACTGAGGCCATTTCAAGTCTAACTAGAATTTGATCTCCTCAATGGAGAACCTTGTGGAAAATTACCCAGCTCTATTCTAGAAACTTGATGTCAAGATACCCTAGCTAACTTACCTCAGCTTCTGTTAAACTCTCTGCTTATGCAAAACCTCCCTCTCCCTCCAGTTTCTCCACCCCCACCCCTCCATTTTCCCCCAAAGCTGCAAAGGAGATACCAGAATGTGCTTCTTATTGTTAAAAACCTCTTACCCTAAACATTCAGGACTATACTTGAGTCCTGAATACCTGAATACAGGCCCAGCTATCATAAAGACCTTCAGTTGGCTATAAACATGTCTGAGTGGTCATGTCTGCTGGGCTGTGCAAAACAAGTTTTCCCTGTAAGGAAAGCATACAGGAGCACATGGGTGCTGCCTACCTGAGGCCCCATCAAGCAAGCATTATAATTAGAGTCACTAATAAACAACCACAACTCTGGAAAGGAAAAACGGGACTGTTCTCTCTGAGAACAGAAAACTGTCAATTCAAATTAAGTAACAAGAACAAATGGTGAGAAACCCGAGCGGGGGTGGCAGAGTGTGGTCCTCCCTGCTCGCCCTCCTGCTGCAGCGGGCTCAGAGACACCGTCTCCAGTAGATGATGCTGGGGCCCACGTCCGACTGAAAACCTCATTTTCCTTCCAAGAAACCCTCTATTCTGCACATGTGGTTTATATATGATTATGTCAGTTGACACCAGACTTGACATGGACTAGTGAGACAGCTCCCTGGGTAAAGGTAACTGCTACCATGTCTGATGCCCTGAGTTCAGTTCCTGGGACCCACATAGTAGAGCAGAACCAAACACTGCAGAGTGCCATCTGACCTCTACACCCATAGTCTGACATGCACTGTCCCATCACAGGGATGAATAAATAGATGTGAATAAATTAAAAATTTTTAAAAACTCTAAACAAACCCAAGAGTCAATGAAAACTGTCTTTACAAGGAGACAAAGAAAAAAAGCTGCTGTCTAGTTACAAGTTCTACTAGCAAAATCTTGCATGAAGTAAGTGATATGACCAACCATGAAAAGACACTTTAGGTGTACCAGAGACAGACAGCAGGTGGTGGACAGTTGCAACAGCTCAGAGGGATCAAAGAGGCCTGTCCAGCACACTACTAAAGCTCTGTGACAACCCACTCTAGGGGTCTGAGCTCAGGCACATGGAGGCATGAAGCTCAGAAAGAGAAACAGACATTTAACTTGTTTGCCTGCAACTACATGTGTCGACATGTGCATGCATAAAGGGTTATCATATCTGCACCAAAGGTACAGAAAAAACGCTGAGTGTATTCCCTTGTTCCGTTCATAGAGCCTGTGCCCAGGACATATGAAGGGGCAGGGCTGTTACTCCCCTGGGGTCTCACAGACACCTGCTTTTCCAAGAATGAGAGCCTGCCATACTGAGTAGACTACTCTAAGGTTAAGACGTGATGGGGTGAGTGAAAGAGGTGTGGGTTTTAAAAAGTATTGTGTGTGTGCACGTGTGTGTAAGTGTGTGTATGTGTGTGTATATTTATGTATCTATGTATGTGTCTGTGCATGTGTGTTTGCATGTCTGATTGCCATGGTATACACATGTTTCACACCGTGAGTGTTGGTCCTTGGCGCCCACCTTTGAGATGGGATGCCTTTTTGTTTGCTGCTGTAGAGCAGGCTTACTAGCCTGATAGCTTTGGGGAGTTTCCTAGCTCCACCTCCCATCTCTCTGTAGCAACGCTGAAATTATTGATATGTGATGTAGCAGCTGGTTTTCCATGGGTTCTAGAGATCTGAACTCAAATTTCATGTTTGCACAGCAAACCTTTTACTCACTAAGCCATCTCCCCAGCCCAACTGGTGGTTTTTAAAGAACATAGTTATTAAATATCCATCAGCCACTTCATCTGAGGTTGACTTCAAACTCAACTGTTCTGGAGGTGAGCAAACCAGCACCTGCTCAATGGTACCTTCCAAAGGCATTTTCCAGAGTGTTCTATTAGTAATTTTCACCATCCATCCTAGAGAGAACCCTACTAGAACAGCCAACTCGGGAACAGGCTTGTGCAGTGACTAAGTTTTAATAGTGTCCTAACCCACCTGACTCTCCAGCACACCGGAACAGTGGTTCTCTTGTTTCACAGAGAAGCACCGTACTGTGATGGATAGCAAATAAACCAACTCAGGTTTTGGGAAGGCAGAATCAGGCCTTAATCAAGTCTGTGGACTCTTCTAAAGAGATCGCCTATAACTAAACCCTATAGCTATTCAACCTAGTCCCACCATCTGGCCAAAATAAAGGACTCAAGTAGGGCACTAGCATCCCTGAACATATCAGAAGCATCTATGTATTTTCTTTGTATAGGGGTGTCTGGGAGCTGCATGCATATTCACCTACATATGGAGAACAACCTTAACTGTCATTTCTCAGGCATCTTAGCTATTTTATTTTATTTTATTTTATTTTATTTTATTTTATTTATTTTATTTATTTTTGGAGACAGGGTCTTCCATTGACTTGGAGCTTACCAAGTATGCTAGAGTGGCTGGCCAGTGAGCTCCAAGGACTTGCTTGCCTCTGATTCTGCACTCCTAGGGCATTCGCATGCCTACTGGGTTTTCTATGGGCCTCACAACAGCAAGGAAAGATTCCCTTTGTCATTTAATGTCTGAGCTATCTCCCCAGCCCATGAATTGTCTCTTCAGCCCACTAAACCCCAATCACAAGGCCATTTACTCTAAGTTTAGCAAGATATTTCTCAGAAATACACAGTACCACTCAAAGCAAAGGACTAGAAAACACCAATGAACAGGAAATAAATAAGGAGATTAATACAACTTTTCATATGCTGTTTTCATTAAATCTACCAGCCTTGGAAGACTGAGATGTGGTAGGGGCTCCCCAGAGCAAGCTGGCTATTAAGACTAGACGAACAGCATTCGGACAAGACCTGCCTCAGTGCCTAAAGTGAAAGAGTAATCAAAGATAGTTCCTACTACTACCTCAGGCCTCTACATACATATGCATACTTGTACATGTGTGCCTGCACATACATGAAAATGGGGGGAAAGGCTATTGTGTTGATATACGCCCACTGTCTTGCACAAGCCTGTTCCTCCTCCCCTTGCTGCTTTTAGCTGACATCCACCATGACCTTGCTCAGCAGCCACACGGACACACGAATGTCTGTGAGATCAGCTGGTGCAGAGGCAATCAAAAGGAGAATGCCCTCGTTTTCTGCTGGACCAGATTTGATTTGGATTCACTAGTAATAATAAAAGCCAGAGAAAAATCAGATCTAACACAACTCCTGGGACCCATGCTTTCCCCTGTGGGGCTTAGCCAACTTATGCTCTCTAACCCTGATGGAGAGAGAGGCCAGTTCCAGGGTAAAAGTCAGGAATACACAACCAACACCAACACTGGCAATACCCAAGAGCAGCAGTGAAAGTGCCTCCAGTACTATGACAGCTTCTCCCACCTCCCAAGCAGTGGGAACCAGAGTCTAAAGCCATCTCCATCGCTCATAAACTACCCGTTAGCCCTGCCACAGAGCTTGCAGGAAACGATCTAATTGTTGTCTGGAACATCTGACTCCAGCTATATCACACCATTGACTCTCTCCCGTGACTAGGTCCAGCCCAGCTCCAGGGAAGACATGCAATCAGGCCTGGCATTAATCAACTGGGCTGTTGATTCCCAGGAGAGCTGGAGGTGAGACATCCTATAGCTCCTACACTTCAGGACTGCCACTGGCTAGGAAACCTCCTTCTTTCACCCTGGATTTGAACTAAGGAAGGGAAGCAGACCCATTAGTAACAGCCAACATGGAAGGAGAGCAAACTAAAGACAAAGGTGTGGGGCTGGAGCAATGGCTCAGTGGTTAAGAGCACTGACTGTTCTTCCAAAGGTTCTGAATTTAATTCCCAGCAACCACACGGTAGCTTACAACCAACTGTAATAAGATCTGATGCCCTCTTCTAGTGTGTCTGAAAACAGTGACAGTGTACTCACATATATGAAATAAATAAATAAGTCTTTAAAAAAAAGACAAAGGTAAAAAGTTGAAACAGACAGAACTAAAGACAGACTGAATCCTAGTAACAGCAGGCCCTTGGTCATCCACCTCATAATCTGGATAAACCTTTTATCAAATATTATATCATGAAACACTCCTTTCATATAAGTCATGTTCACTATTTGCAGGGCCTCTCTACTCAGAATTAAGCCAAGTGCCTTGTTTTGTTTACAATAATGAATTCTATGGGACAAACACACAGACAAGCACTTGTGCTTAATAACCATCAAATCTTCTTAAGAACCCAGGCAGTTTATAAAATTGTAATTAAAATCATGATTAAATTTTCTAATCTGATCTAATTTTAAAACTCATGTAGAAAATATGAAAAATTGACATTAAAAAGGCAAGCAGGGACTCACAAATACTACAAATGATACAGAATCACAGAAAGTCAAGATCTGATTAGGCAAAATAAAAAATAATTTTAAAACTTGCACAGGAAAATTAAGGGAAAATGTATTTGCCACAAGAAAGGCACAGAAATGGTGTCATAAATAAAAAGATACTTAAGTATATAACTTAAGTATCTAATTTTAAAGTAGCACACTTTATAAATGTCCCAAGCACAATGGCACCGACCTGTAATCCCAACACTTAGTAGGACAGAGGAGAATGTTTAGTTCATTACTAGCCTGTGCTACATAAAGGTTGAGTTCATGACTAGCCTGTGCTACATAAAGGTTGAGTTCATGACTAGCCTGTGCTACATAAATGTTGAGTTCATGACTAGCCTGTGCTACATAAAGGTTGAGTTCATGACTAGCCTGTGCTACATAAAGGTTGAGTTCATGACTAGCCTGTGCTACATAAAGGTTGAGTTCATGACTAGCCTGTGCTACATAAATGTTGAGTTCATGACTAGCCTGTGCTACATAAAGGTTGAGTTCATGACTAGCCTGTGCTACATAAAGGTTGAGTTCATGACTAGCCTGTGCTACATAAAGGTTGAGTTCATGACTAGCCTGTGCTACATAAAGGTTGAGTTCATGACTAGCCTGTGCTACATAAAGGTTGAGTTCATGACTAGCCTGTGCTACATAAAGGTTGAGTTCATGACTAGCCTGTGCTACATAAAGGTTGAGTTCATGACTAGCCTGTGCTACATAAAGGTTGAGTTCATGACTAGCCTGTGCTACATAAAAAGATCTGTCTGAAAATAAAAATAAATAAAGCCGCTAATTAATATTTAAATATCTGAGCTTGACAAAAATGTATTCAACTCCAAAACCCAAGAGAGCAAGCAGAACAGTCGGTGTATTTAGAAAAAAAGGAAACACTGTAGAATAAAATCAAATGAACAGTTTAGTTATCAAAAACTGAAGGGAAGCACACAATACCTGCAGAGGTGACGCAAGCGTGCCACACATGGCTGCCGTGTAGACGCTGCTTTCTAGAAAGCATGTTGATTTTCTTTGTGAAGAGCCCTGAATCACCTACTCCATCTCTTCCAGGAACTGACCCCAGAGAACTAATCAAGACCCCATCCAAAAGTGCAGCCTGAGAGCCACAGCACCAAGAATCCAACTGTGGGTAGAAAGGCCACTACCTGGAGAAGCATGAGGTGCTGTGTGGCTGTTAAGACTATAAAGAAAAAGTGTCCGGTGAGAAAATGTCCACAAATGCAAGAATGCAGACGCCAGGCCCAGGATGGTCCTCACCCCCCCCGGAGGCAGGCACAAAGACAAGGAGCAGTCCTGGCACACCTTAGAGCGCCCTGCCTTGGATACTGTAATTTCAGGTGGTTTCTGTTTCTTAGCAGATAGATGCGTTTCTTAGATCAGCAAATAAGTTTTTATAACACTGTGTCAGCAGAAACATCTACACTGGTAGGTTTAATTCGCTACACTGCCTGCTGGAATCTGAGGGTTCAGACACAAGCCCACACGATTGGGGCAGAGGGCATCTGCAGCGACTTTCTGAGCCTCAGTACCCTGCCAGCCCAGACCAAGCTCATTTCCTCCCATGTGTGCACCAGGGTCTTAGCCACAGTGGCACGGAAGAGAAGGCAGGAAGGCAGGAACACAGGTCAACAGCGGAACTGCCTGCCCACCAGTTTTGGGCAGCCTATATGAGTTTGCCCCTCTATGGAGAAGAAGCCATTCTGTCTAAGCTACCAGGGCCACATCCTTGTTACTAGCAGCCAAATCATATCCCCAAACCATGGGCCCACACATATGCCATTGTCACACTTTCTGTGGTGGCTTACAAACTGCATGCCTCAAAAGCATTTATCAACAAGGATTCTGAGACATGGCATGCAAGAGGGTGGCACTCTGGATTTCTTGTCCCCTGCTTGCTTTCTTCACAATTGAGGTTCTGAAGGGTTTTCAGTTAATTTAAATTTTAAGAATCTAGACAGCCAAAAGAATTGGAAATATCCACATTTGCAGCAACTTTGAAACACACACAAAAAAAGGACCCAAATCCAAGGCCAGGAGCAACAAGCATTGGGGACATTATGCCAACTTTTTCCACCACTCAAGCCTTCCCCCAGCCCAGTGCACCAGTGTTCATGCAAACTTATACAGTATCCCCTAAGACAGCAACTGACTGCAAGTTGTTTGGTCCAAGCACCGGTTGTGCTAACTGGTGGAGCACAGTGCAGAGGTATTCGTTTAATGAGATTTGTGTTGAGTAAAGTAGGGAAGCCAGAGATAGAAAATCAAAACCCACAGTACGGGGAAATAAATATGAAAAGCAGTCCTGAGTCACCTGTGTAACCAGAGGCAGCATATATTAAGAAGATATATTAAGAAGCATATAAGAAGAAAGTGAGAGATGGAGGCTTAAATCATATATATTCTGCCCTTCCAGGCAGGAACAATTCCCACAGGAACAGAAAACTGTACTTTTCCAATAACCCTAAATTGTTATTTATTTCTGAATCCTCACCTGTTACTATTTGGTTCCCTAAGGTTTGCACACTGCTGAGAGAACTGTGATTGTAAGTCAGAATCTGTACTCCAAATGCACACAGGTACACACGGATCACATCTGCAACCAGTGTTGCCAGCCGCCTTTTATTATGTTTAAGTTTTCTGTCTTGAACACTGATTAGTTTCCCTTTCAATAACAGAAGTGTGGTGTGCCAGTCTCTCCATCCAGAGGTTTCCTGCTCTCCCCTTGTGCATAGAGTCTTGGTATGGAAACCTGAGACCTGGAACCCTGCAGAGCATCACAGGGGAAGACCTACCACTAAAGGAAGTAGCAAGGAAATGGAGGCAGAGATGGTAAGTCCCATACCATGGCCCCTGCGTCCCTGCTAGTGCAAGAACAGTCTGCCCACACGGCTCTCCGCATGGCAACCCAGAACCACAAACCTCCAAATGGAAACTGGATTATGCTCCCTGGCCAGACTTCAGACTAAGTACTGCAGGTCTGGGACCATCCCACAAAAAAACGGTGAACTCCACAGGGTGTACAGTGCCAGCTAGTCTCTAAGGACTTCTGCCAATTCTGGGGCACATCAGTGAGGAGGAATTCAACATTATGTCTATCTGCCTGCTTATTAAACACAGAGGCCAGCAATCAAAGGAAGGGAAGAAGTGGGCAAGAGTCAGCTTCCTATGCCTCCCTCTGTGATTTCTGTCCTGGCTAGAGAGATGGTCCAGGGAGGACCAACACAGAGTCTCACATAGAACCCAAGATATTTAGGCTGGAGCCAAGGAGTTTTTCTCTCTAAACAGCAACCCATTCTGATGCTAAAACTGGCAAAAGCAACTTTACAATTAACTGTACAAGCATGAGGCTCTGTGCTCCATCACAGAACCTATGGAGCCCATGCTTGTAATTCCAGAGCTGGGAAGGTGAAGACAGGATCCCTGGGGATGACTGGCCAACCAGACCAGCCTAATCCACAAGCCGGAGGCCCCACTGAGAAACCAATTCACACACACAAAAACCAAGATGCAAGCTATTGAGTGACACCTAACATGACCTCTGACCTCCAAACACATGTGCATTCACATAGATACAAACATGTACACGCACACACACACACACACACACTCGTGGAAAGGAAAGGAAACTGACACCCACGGGGTCCTGGAAGCATCCTGTTTCTGCAGTTAAGGGAATTCAACACTGGGAGTATGTTCCCGGGGAGTCTGAGAGCTTCAGGCTGTTGGCTGTTGGTCATTCTTCTCTTCCAAGCTGTGCTTGATTCCGTATCCAGAGTTAATAGCAAATCCAACCACCATCCAGATTCCAAAGCAATCCAGGTCCCAGCAGTCACTGTGTCATCGGGGAGATATTCACAAAGACACTCAGTGCAGGAAGCACGGGCAGGGCTGCCTTAATGTCGGGAGGAGTGGTGCTCTGAGGCTGTCTCCAGATGACAATGACCACGACAGTAAGAAGCAACAGTGAAACTGCCATAGCTCTCAAAACGGGGTCCCCAGAGAATAGCTGTGTGGACCACTGGGCCAGGATCAGGCACAGGAGCATCAGACGGAAGACAAGCCGGCCAGATCTCAGAGTTGGGGTGTTGTCTGTGGGAATACAGAGTCTTCTTGCAATTCCTGGAGTCCCTTCTGGAGAAACAGGCTCCATGAAGAAAGTTCAAGTCCAGGCTCCAGCTCAACAGCTAGACTCTCAGATTTCTCTTTCTTACAAGAGCTTACATTCTGGTCTGGCTGATATCTGAGGACCAGAACAGAGAAGGCCACCAAGGAGTGGGCAAGCAGGGTCCTTATAGATGAGAGGTACTCAACAAGAAGAGCCATGAATGCTGCCATGATTCCATAAGCAACCGTGGCGAGGACCAGAGTGTGTTCAAGGATGAACACGGGCAAGTTTCCAGAACAGGAGCCCATCCTCTGCCATGAAATACACCACCCCGAGGCACAGGGACCCATGAGGCTGAATGAAAGGGCACAAAAGGTTCCCACAGCTACTGCATATAGCTCAAAGGGCCCATCGAACATGGACAAATGCCTAGGGCAAGAGGCTGTTGGTGTTAATCTGGTAGTTTACAGAAAGCAAATGAAGAGTGAGGTCACGAGGCCCAATGGGATGGAAGGCTGGGGACAGCAGGCCTCTTCCCTTGTACAGTCAAACCCAATGCAGGTGAAGAAACAGGATGCTGTACCACAGAGAATCCTGGTCAAACCAAAAGGCATGAATCCTCCAGAGCTCCGTGGTCCAGAGCTGTCGGCCTCTGTCAGAACCCATCTGCAGTCATCCTCCGTGGGCCAAAAGTTCGCCATTAATGGGGCCAGAGAGGGAGGCGAAACACAGCACCAGAGATTCACTCCTCGTGTTCCCAGGGACAGGGTTCCAGCAGGACTGTCACCAGACCAAGCACAGAACAGTCTGGATACTTGGCCACAAAGCTGGGCACGTGGACAAGGAAAGTTGTCTGCAGGGCTTGGGAGATATGGTTCCCTGTGATCAACAGTTGTGCTCCAGGCTCACACTGGCTGCACCAGTGACATAGTTGAGTATGACAGTCCAGCCAATGACGAAAGCCAGCAGCTGGCCCACTCCCACCAGTAACCTTAACGACATACGGTTCATGGTTTTGTACTGCCTGTTCCAGGAAACAGCAACATGCCTATGTTTCAAAAGCTCATTACCACCACCTGTGACTGATTACCTGTTGTCATGACTACCTGGCAACTATGTCTTTGTTTCAGGGAGTCATTATGACTACCTTGTTACTCTTATGTTCTACTTCTGTACCAAACCTATTTGTCAAACCCTCCACTAGAAACCCCCTAACCGTGAACCATAAAACTCTTGTCTTCCTTAAGTCCAACGCTGATCTCTTGAACCCCACTTTAAAGGAAAGAAAAAGCTTATTTACTTGCTTTAATTAATTTGGTCATGATGGTCTTTTTTTCCTCAAATATTTGGGATTAACAAATATTGTCAGTAAAAAACAAATACAACTCAAACCCAGTGAGGTATTATGAATGGCTCGAAGAGGAAAGGCAGGTAGTGAGTGTGGGCTTGGATGTTGGATTCTCCGCCAGAACCCTCATCCACTGCTTCTGCAGAAATGTAACTGTTTGGGGGAAACTGTCTGGTAACATCAGTAAGTTAAGGATACAGTTACTGTGGGAGACAGAAATTCTACTACTGGATAAGTATCCTACAGAAACCCAGAGCATGCCTAACCATATATAGATAAATGTTCATTGTAATGTTATTTATACACTCCAAAGTGTAGACAACTCAAATGCCCATCAGTGGAGGAAAGAATAATCAAGATGTGGTCCATAACACAATGGATTCGGTTATAGAAAGCCGACCTCCTAGGACATGCTATGATGTGGATGCACATGAAATCATGCAATCACAGAAAGTCATATACTGTTTAATCCCTACTACCGGAAATGCTCAGAACAGGTGCAATCACAGAAGCAGGAATAGAATGGTAGCCGTGACTACTTACTGATGGCAGGGTTCTCTTTGGGGACGGTGACATGATCCACGGTGGACAGTAATAGCAGACATGTGATATGTGGTACAATGGCCATATTAGGTCATCAGATCTTGTTCTTCATCCAGGTAAATTATACCACATAAGAACTGTATCCCAATAGAGTTGGTTTTCTAAAGCTTGGTGTACTGAGATGGATGTGTAGAAGTACAGCCCATTCCCTCCACACCACTACCCAATGGGGGCTGGGGACTCAAGGAGGCAAGGTGGGGCGAAGCCCCTCACACATAAGACTAGGCATGGCTCCCAGCCAGGACTGTGCAGATGAGGAGACCCAACCCCAGCAGAGGGATTTCTCCCTGTCTAACTTGCTGAGGGAGGGGTATCTGTTTTAGTTACCATGCATTTTATGTGCTCCTCTTCAGGTTAGGAGGGGCCCCAAAGTCCCCAAGGAGACCCTTACTTCCAGTGGTGGTTTGAATAGGAATGGCCTCCATAGGCTCATAGATTTGAAGAGTTGGTCACCAAGGAGTGGCACTATTTGAAAGGATTAGGAGATGTGGGGTTGTTGGAGGAAATATAGGCTTTCAGGTTTCAAAAAGCCCCTGCCGGAAGACACTGATGAAAAGGTCACAGTTACTTCTCAGGCGCCATGCTTGCCTGAGTGCTATTACGCTCCCTGCCATGAGGAGATAAATTAGCTCTCTGAAACAGCAGGCCGCACTTCAGGACTGGGGGTCTATACTCCACTGGACACTGAGTTGGGAGAGGTAAGGTGTGGGAGAGTTGGTGGGGGAACTGGGAGTGTGCTCAAAATACATTGTGTGAAATTCTCAAACAATTAATGAAACTGTATTAAAATAGAAAAAATGTACCTGGAAAAGCGGGTTGCAGCTATGAGACTAACGAAGCGAGGACTAAGCTTAATCCTTCTGTACTGACACAATATCCAAGAGCAAAATCCAACTTAGGGAGAAGAGTTTGGCCTCTACATCGCCATCACAGTCCACCCACAACGGGCTGGGCCTCCCACACTAATCAGTAACCATGAAAATGCCCCACAGGCCCGTCTAATGCAGGTAACTGCTCAACCTAGAGACCGCTGTGAGACACCACCATAGCAGGCTCCACACAGCTTTCATGGTATCTTGGGTTTTAATTCACCATGATCAACTCCACCCTAACCCTCCTTCATAGAGTCTCTGGAGCTGGGTAGAGAATTAGACTCTCTTTAGCAGCCAGACTTCCTGATGTTTTGACTACCCACTGTGAAGCTTACTGGAAGATTAAAAAACAGAGCTTTTTTTTCTCCCCCAAAGAGAACCTAAGCCTGGGCTTCAAGCTTTTAGACTATATCCACTACTGATGTAATTATGCCATAGGAAAAACATCAAAGGGGTTTCCACTGGACTACCTTTCCTCCTCAAGAATTTTAAGCCCTTTTAAGGTATCTTCAAAGACAAACAGGCTTTACTCTCAAAATGTGGGTTGTTAAGGTGCCTGGACTGGGGCTGACAGCTGTAACCTGATGACCTGAGTTCAATCCCTGGAATCCACCGAGTGGAAGGAAAAAACCAACTGTCACAAGCTGACCTCTGACCTCCCCAAAACACCATGGTGCTCAAACATGTGTGCACAGACTTAAGAGTAAACAAATGAACATATCTTATAGAAGGGCCTATTAGAATGTTCTTAGGCCAAACCAAACACTAGAAACAAACTGGGGCACACCAAAAGAAGAAGAGGGAGAGGAAAGACTTCCTTCGTGGTCAAAGTAGGACCACATCAGAGCAAAGGCCAGCAATCTGACTACTACAAAATGCTTAAAGCACACATGCTGCCAGGTGTGAGAGCACGTCTATAATCTTAGCTGAAGCAGGGGGATTAAGGTTCAGGGCCAGCCCTGAGCTACATAGTGAGACAGAGGATGGTAAAGGGCTGGGTAGTAAAAAAGAAAAGGGGAAAGGGAAAGACAGGAAGGTGTTAGGTCTGAAGTGGGCCCGAAAAAAAATCTTGGCAATATCCGCATGGTAGACTCTGAGCAGGGAGAGAGAAACTGCCAGCAGACACACAGTTGAGACCGGCACTCCTCAGCGCCTGTGAAGCAGGTTCTGTTTGGCACCTTGTGCACCCCTACCGCAAAGTATCTAGTTCCCTACTAACTAAAACACACGTGTAACAAATCAAAGTCCCAGGCTGTTGTGGTCCCCAGTCCCCTCCCCCATACACTAACTCTCCAGCTATTCTGGTTTAGATTCCCTCCCACTGCCACATGCTCCCTCAAAAGTGGCAAGGCTTTCCTGCGTTTTTGTGTTTCTCTCTGCCACCCCACCAGCCCCAGACAGCTGCAGTTTAAACTGCCAATAAACCATTCTTCCTACCCATGGAGTGGTCTAATTCCAAGGTTTTACTGTGTCCTCATTTATAGATAGGAGAAAAGGATGCCTTATAGATGGGGGAGAAAAATATTATATATATATATATGTGTGTGTGTGTGTATATATATATATATATATATATATGTAAAGAAAAGAACAAATTATTCATTAAAACAAAATTCCACTCACAACAAGAAATAAAGCCCATAGCCACTCAGGAAACAGAAATAGAAAGAGCTACGTTTATCCTACTGCCATTTGCTTGCTAATAAAGACTAGATTTGGTGAGAGCAGTCCACACCCGGCTTGTTGGCAGCACTTCAAAGGCACTCCTCCTTTCTGGGGAGCACGAAATGCCCCTGCATGCAGAGCCCCCTGCAGTGCATCTAATGATTAGAAGGAACAGGTGAACTTAATATTTATCAGCCAAAAACAATAGTGAGACAAAAAGGAAACCATATGCCAGGCAGTGGCGGCTCAAGCCTTTAATCCCAGCACTGGAAGCAGAGGCACACTGATCTCTGTGAGGTTGAGTCCAGCCTGGTCTCCAGAGTGAGTTTCAGGACAGCCAGGGCCACACAGAGAAACCCTGCCATGACAACCCGCCCCTCCCAAAACCCGAATGAACAAAAAGAAAGGTAACTGGCTTAAAAAGAAACTCTTGACAGAATTTCACTCTACCTTTAATCATCGCATGGCCACATAGCAACAGAAGAGGCTTTGTGACATATAAAGGAGCAAACAGGACAATTATACATACAGTGTTCACAGGGGTGTCCACAGCCTGGGTCATCTGGAGGACGCGCTGAGCCCTCAGTCTGCTCGAGGGAGTTGCTCTGACACAACTAAGCTCTGGCTTATGGGCTGTATCATATGATGTTTCAATATGGGTATGCTTCTTAATGTTTAAATGAGGATGTGTGTGTACACAACCCTCCACACACATATACATATATATGTGTGTATATAATATACATATATGTGTATATATACATATGCATACATGTTTACATATACATATGTGTGTATAATATACATATATACATGTTTACATATATGTCTGTATATATGATATACATGCATGTGTGTATACATATACATACATGTTTACATATACATATGTGTGTATAATATACATATATACACGTTTACATATATATGTCTGTATATGATATACATGCATGTGTGTATACATATACATACATGTTTACATATACATATGTGTGTATAATATACATATATACACATTTACATATATGTCTGTATATATAATATACACATATGTGTATATATACATATACATACATGTTTATATACATGTATGTGTGTATAATATACATATATACATGTTTACATATATGTGTGTATATAATATACATATATGTATATATACATACACACACACACATATATATAAACTATCATAAATGTTTATCATGTCTTTATGATCAAAACTTTTCAAATCATTCCTCCAGTGTTTGGAATGCAGAATCCAGTCTGTACTCACCCTCCTCAACCTCCCCTTGCCCCTTCAGCCTCTGGTAGCCTTTCCTTACTCTTGACTTCTCTGAGATCAAACAGTTGATGCCACATGCACAACATCACATAACACTCATGTTATCCATGACTGACATATTTCACTGAACATAATATCCTCTTGTTCTGTTAGTGCTGGCATGTATGACAGAATTTCTTTTTGTTTAATGGCTGGATGGTAATCCACTGTGAATACATGCATTTTACTTATCCATCCACCAATGGATAAACACGTGGGTTGTTACTATTTCTTAGCTATTGTGGCCAGTGCTACATGGGATAGCAGATGTCTCTTCAACATACAATATTGGTGTAAAAAGGTCCTTGTACCCACAGATCACCAGGGAAACACACAGGGGCCTCTTCTGAATGGAGGAGATGAAATGCCTGTTTCCCTGCCCAGAAACCTGGCAGTAGGTTTGTTAATGACCTGGTGACTTTTTTGCTATCTTTAGAGGCAGACCATACCCACCTTTTGCTATAGAGACAGACCTCCCACAGGTTTATTCCAGACCGTTCCCTCCCTAGACATTTATCCATCTTTAGGGGAGATGTCACGTGTACTTTATTTCCTGATGACCTCTAAGCTGCTGCTCAGAGAGCACACTAGATTTTAAGCCTTTAGCTACAGACCCACCCTCACAGTCACATGTACTTTGTAACGGAGTTTCTATGCAGTCACACCTTAAGCTTTATTATGAATCCGCAACTGGACTGACTGTTGCCTGGAAACCTTTTCCCAAACTGCACTGTGTTGTACATTTGCTGGCAGTGAACACCTGGCATGAGACTCCTGACGTCTGATCCAGGCTGATGAAGTCAATCTGCACTGGGTTTTTATTCTCATCTCCTTGCATGGTTTGATTCCTGGTCTGACACCCGCAGAGAGCCCTCAGTGCAGATTTTATTTTTCTTACAAACCCAGGAGTGGGACTGCAAATCACTGTGCAATTCTACTTTTCATTATGTAGGATTTTCATAATGATTTCTATACAGGTAGAGATTTACATCCCCAGAGACCTCTCCTGTAAATCCTCATGAGAAGCAACACACACACACACACACACACACACACACACACACACACTCTTCATACACCTGGAAGACATATGTTTGCTTGTTGTTTTGAGACAGCCTCTAGCCCAGGCCCAATCTAGTCTTCGACTTGTGAGCCTTCAGCTTCTGCCTCCCTAGGTGTAGTGGCATGTGACACCATGGCTGACTTACAGCTTCCTGAGAAATACCTAGTGGTCTATCGCCTGGGCTTACCAGAGCTATTTCTTTTTGCTGCTGACCCTGTAAGCTCCTGTGCATGTTCTGGATAGTAAGGCCCAGTCAGAAGTACAGCTTCCACAGCCTTTCTCCCATCGCTTATGCTGTCTCTTCCCATGACTATTTCCTTTGCTGTCCAGAATCTATTCAGTGTGATGCGATCTCCCTACCAGCTTTTGCGTTGTGTACTGTGCTTTTGGGGTCATATTTTTAAAATCCTTGCAGTGGTACTCTGTTCATACCCATGTCCTGATCTCTTGGTTTCAGTTTGGGACATTACACTTAGGTCTTTAATCTATTTTAAGAAGCATTTTGGTGAAGGAACTGGAGAAAACAGAGATCTGGTTTGTGCTGGTCTGAATATGTTTGGCCCAGGGAGTGGCACTATTAGAAGCTGTAGCCTTGTTGGAGTAGGTAAAAGTTGGAGTGGTGAAAGTGTGTTACTGTGGGTGTGGACTATGAAGCCCTTTTCCTACTTGACTGGAAGCCAGTCTTCTCCTGTTTCCCTTTAGAACAAAATGTAGAACTCCCAGCTCCTCCAGTGCCCAGCCTGTTAGGGCACTACCAGGGTCCTACTAGAATGAGGAGGCCATGTTCCGGCTCTAGTGAGCAGCAGAACTCGACAGCTTTGGCCATGTGGCTCCGGCTTTAGAGTCAAGAATACATGGGACCACTGGGACAATTGATGTTGGTCAGCTGGAGCTAAGAAATTAGCAGTGGTTAAGAAGAGACGAGCATCACTGAGGTGAAACCTTCTGGGAAGTGTTTTCTGAGAGCACAAAGATGTGTTCCAGAGATACCCAAGGTTGAACCTCCTGCTGGAGGTGAAGGAACATTCAACTTCTGCACATTAAACTTCCATTTACCAATTCCAGCCGCTTCTTGTGAGTGTCTTACTATGTAACTTGGGCAAGTCTCCCACTTCCAATCTTCCTGCTCAGCCTCCAAGTGCTGAGATCACAGGCGAACACTCAGCTTCTAAGCTTCTTTCTAAAGTAAACACCACCCTGTGGCTCCAAGCTGCAGAAGGAAATCTAGTAGACTCTTTGTATCTAAGGTAAACATTTGAATGAAATAGTTATCTTCTAGAAGTACTTTGACCTTGAAGAAATCAGGGTAGAAAAGCCAAGATTGTTTTATGTTATCTATAGAGTTGGTTTTCTTTAGGAGATTTACAGCCTATGCATGATTTGGTCCAGGCACACCCAGAATATCTTGCATTATTGAGTACAGCAAACAGTACATAATAAGGACTTAGGTTGCACTGGCGTGGGATTTTTCTTCATAAACAGATACATTAGATTAGATTAGTTTAGACAGATTAAGAATTTTGGCATAAGAAACTTGTTCTATGCAAAAAACCAACTTTTGTGTATCAATCAATAAATCTGCTCCTTCGAGGCTGCCTGATGTTCAGTCATTGAGAAGCTGGTTCCCTGCTACTAAGAAGCTAATGTTTATCTGGAGTGACACTTTCTTCTGTCTTCCTGATTGACTCAGAGCACCGACATCATGCAGACCCAGTAGGCCCCAAGACCTGCTGTCTGTCACTCACGCAGCCCTTATGTTCCTCTCTCTCTCCCTTTTGAACTCACGGAATTGCAAAATGTGTCAAATTTGAAAGAGTTTACCTTAATAGCACACATTCCTTTTCAGGCAGCCATTAAAAACTCATGAGCACATACTCCTACCGCAATGATTCATGAGCACACACCTGGCCTCTGGTTAGAGAAACCAAACTGGCAGGCATTTTGAATTCCATCTATTCTACAGTGTTCTTGGAGGCTGCACATTAACCTCAAGCACGCATGGCACACTGAGGTGTCCCCAATGCTCAACAAGACTATTCTTCAGAAAACGCATAGTGGAGGATTGACGGTCACTGGGATTAACTTCTAGGAGTAACAAGGACTGCAGAGAAATCAGGGTATGTAAGCAAGCTATTGAGTCTTCTAATGCATTCCTGTAGAATACCCAAAGAAGAGGCACAATGGAGGCTGGCAAATTCGGGGGGCAAAGCCAGAGTCTGACTGTTCCATCCATCTGTGGATTACTACCATAGATTAACTACAGCAAGGGGGGTACAGCAAGCTGAGGTCGGCTCCTGCAATGTGATGCAGTGAGCTTTGTCTTCAGGCAGCTCTTGGCTCACCTGAAGCTGACTATGAAGCTACCCTTAAACTCACAGAAAACCTCCTGCCTCTGCCGTGAGAGACAGCTAGGATTAAAAGCACACATCACCACGTGCCTGGCTAAAAGGACGCATTTTTTTTTTTCACAGAGAATGAAGATTTGATGAGTTCAGAAACAAAACTCTTCTATCAACACCTCAAATCTCCCCAGTAACTCAGACAGGACCTCAGTTCCCACACTGCTCTGCAATGCACAAACTTCCTGGGCTGATCTGGCCGCAACTGCAGACTCTCACTCACTGTGAGCCGTGCTCCGTGTCTGCTGCCGTCGAGGAGGCGGTCTTGGACAGATCTTATTACTTAGCTTGCTATGTGGACTGGGCTGCCCTGACCTCACAGAGATCTGAATCAGAGACTGCATCCTGCTGCGCAGCTCCCTGCCCATCTGGGAGCCCCGAAGGCAAGCACTGGGTTGCAGACCAGCTGGCATCAGAATGGGAGGGCAGAAAAGAGGAAGACAGTAAGGAAGAGAGGGAGGGAGCCAGGGAGATGTTCCCCTTGCCCCATCTATTCAAGTCCACAAGACTGATGCCAATGCACAATGCTCTACTTGAGCAGCTTGTGTATGTGCTGGGAGCACTGAGGGCCTGTTCTTAATGCTGCAGCACCGGCATGCTGAGGAAGAAGCTGCTTTCTTGGTCAAGAGCTAAACACTCTGAAGTGCCCAGATCTGGACAGGGCCCAGTCAGAGCCTTAACAAGCCGATAAGCCTCTTGGAGATTCCATTTCCTCTCAAAGAAACAGAACTGTGGGGCACAGAAAGAAGCATTGTAGAGTAAATTCCAGCAAGCCCTGACCATGGAGGACTGAACCACAGGTGAGGTGGGCCCCGCTGGGTGTCCCCTCAGACTCCCTCACCCAGACCTCGACAAGAACGTATGTGGCAAACCACCGCTCACCACTTGGAGTAGCCAATATGAGTCTCAGGTGCTGAGCTTCCAAAGTGAAGAGGAAAACATCTACAGCTGTGTTCTAGTTTGCTTTCTATTGCTGTGATACACACCATGACCAAAAGCACCTTACAGGTCCAGGTCACACTCCATCACTGAGGTAAGTCAGAGCAGGAACCCAAGCAGGAACGCTGATACTGGCTTACCCCTAACTCAGTTTAGCTTCCTTACAGAGCCCAGGACCACCAGCCTAAGGAAGGCACAAGTGAACTGGGCTGTGGCCCTCTTGCACATCAATCAAAAGCAGACTCTGAAAGACAGGGTCGCAGGCCAAACTGATGTAAGCAATCCCAAGCTAGAGAGGGCAGTGAGTGGCCTGAAAAGGCCAGACAAGGATCTATAAGAAGATAGCACTCTACCAGCCAGATCCAGGCACCCTACTCCTCTCCCACAGCATGGGAAGCTGGGAGCGACCAACTCAATGTGGGTTCAGCACACACATAGTCACATACTGCCACATAGTCTTTCTGCCCTTGGGTGAAAGATGCTGCAGCCCAGATGAACGTCCTACTAGGAGGTAAGTCACAGTAGGAGGAGTCAGGTCCTAGAGGGTCACCCTGGAGATGTGACCAAGACTCTGTAATTTCCTCATATTTCCACCTGCTGTGAGGTAGGTGGGGTCCTCCACCACAGGCGCCACACTGATGCTCTACCTTAACTGAGGTGCAACACCAAAGTCCCAACTGACCACAGACTCAAACCTCTGAAATCAGAAGCAACAGGCTCTTCCTTCCTGCAAGCTGACTGTCTTAGGTGCTGTGTCACTGGAGGGGGCTGGCTAATCCAGCCACCCTAATACTGTCTGTGAAGCTTTCAGAGCAGCAGTGTGTTTGCTGCACACTGAGAACAGGAGGGTGACACGGGGTAAGTAAAACTAGGACGACTTCCAAGTGAGGAACTGGTCAATTCATACCAAAACTCAACTCACAAGGACAGTCCAGTCTGCCAACCTTCCTTCATGTGTGTGCATGCATGTGGAAGTCAAAGGACAATTTCAAGGGTCCTTCCTTAGGCACTGTCCACTGTGGCTCTGTTTGTTTGTTATAATTTGGCCAGTAAGCTTCAGGAGCCTGCCGTCTCCTTGCTTAGCTTTCTCTATGTGGATTTTGGGACTGAATCAGGTCCTTATGCTCATAAAGTAGGTACTTTACTGAGACAGCTCACCAGCATGGACTTATTATCTAAAAGCAATAGCTTAATAGTGACAATGTCCGTAATGTGGACTGACATACCATGTACCACACATACAAACCCAGCCTGGGGTCTACTGAAGGTTTGTACATATTAAGAGGACAAGGAAGAGGAGGAAGAAGTTGAGGGTGGGAAACAGGAGAAAGAGGAAGCAGAAAGAGTAGAAAACCTGAACTACTTGTGCCTGTAACTCTGGAAAATGTTTGCCAACCTCTGGCCTTTGGCCTTTAGGTATAAACATAGAGCACATGATAACGCTGTCACCTGGAGAAACAGTAAGGCCTGTGCACCCTTTAGAAGGAGACTACACAGATCAGGGACTTCATCATAAAGTGCAGAATTCACCCACCTATCCAGCATCTAAAAGACACCATATAGAGTCCAAATAATACAAATGGTGGCTGCAGATGCAGCTCAGCTGGCACACACGAATCCTAACTTAGATCCTCAGCACTGCATAAGACAGGTGCAGACAAGAATTCCAGGTCATTCTCTATTAGAAAGGAAATTTAAGGTCAACTTGGGATACACAAGACCCTATCAGAAGGAAGGTAGAGAGGGAAGAATGAATGAGCCAACAATGAATGAATGAATGAATGAATGAATGAATGAATGAATGTTTGAGCAAAGCTCTTCCCCAAAGCATTCATCACTAGCCCCTGAGAAGTTGAAACCATTGTCTCACCTCCTAATCTGTGTGTGTGAGTTTAGCTAAGCTCTGATACCTCCTTGGTGGAATCTTACAAAACAGACACGGATGACACCAGCACATGCCTGGAGCTGTGCCTAGCAGCACACACTTAAATGTGAGCCTCCATTATTTCTCATCATCCTCTCTACCTAAAGCTTTATTTTGTGGTCTAGGTCCAAACTGGGAAGATGGGAGAGCCAATTGCACTGCTCAGCACTGCTGGTGCGTGCACATGGGGAATGCAGGTGAAAGACACCCCCCCGCCCCCGCAGAGGGAAGACCCACAGTCAAGTCTCAGGATAACATGACTCCCCAAGAACTCACGAAAGACCGTCCATGCTGCAATTACATGAGGTTTTTTAATGGACCCGTGCACTGGGGTGGAGATTCATATCCCACACAGGAGTAGAGGAGTCTGACCCCGAGTGGCTGAAACAGAGTCACTGTGTGCTAGGGGTTTTCTACTTTACCTGTTGGGGGTCAGGATTTATCCTGGTCCTTCAGTGGCAGCTGCAGTAACCAGCTCGTCTCTCTCAGGGACTTTGAGGAGAAGTACAGCGCAGGGTGTAAAGACATGGATACAATGAATTGAGTGTGCCATACATCCCCCATGACATGACACCAACAGAAGTCCAGGGGGTGGTACAGACTTGTCATCCAAGCCACTCAGAAAGATAGCGCATGATCTCAAGTTCAAAAGCAACCTGGGCTACAGAATAAGTTTGAGAACACCCTAAACAACTTTGTAAAACTTGTCTCGTAAGTGAAGGTGGCTGGGGATGTGGACAGTGGTGAGTGCCTGCCTACAGGGGGGAGAGCCATGTGGTCCTGATGTCTACCTCCAGCACTGAAAAAAAAAGTGAACCTAAGCCAGACAGAGTAGGTATGCCTATAATTCAGATAACCAGGAGATTAAGACAAGAGAGTCATAAATTTAAGAACAGTCAGAGATAATAGAACCTTAGAGAAGGTACCGAGATTAACCCCCCCAAAATCAGGTGGCCCCCATTACTGTGAACCTGTGCCCTAAGCATGATAAGGTTCTGTCATCTGGGTGACTGCCACAGCCCCAGGGCCCTACTTCCTGTTCCATCTCTCCCCTCCCTACACTTTTCTGTGTTAGCAACAAACTGCTACTCTCTTCAAGTATCTACGATTACGACAGTGTGCCTTGCAGAAAATGCTGAGTGAACAGAGCTAAAGGGGGAGGGAAAGAGAAAAAAAGAACCTTCTCCAGCCCATGATTCACGAATGGGCAGGAGCGACACACACACCCGTCACTGGTGTTCCTCTGCTCCAGCAGCTGAGCAGCGAGGCAGACTGCGGGAGGCATGCTCACTGTACACCCAAGCACATATTTAGAAAGCCCGGTGCCCTCCCCCTTCTCCCATGAAATCTGACCATCCTACTCAGCTTCTATTCCTGTCCCTTGCTCATTTGCGTAATTTTAACACTGCAGAATATAGCTAGCCTAAGAATATTTTTTATAATTACACCCATCACAGGAACTGTCAGTATCTAATGAAGGATAATTTCAGCTATTATAAGAAGCTTAAAAGATCATTTTCATGAATAATTTGTAATATGAATCATTAAATTCAAACAATGTCAGAAATTTCAAAAAAAAGAAAGAAAAAAAAGAAAAGAAAAATATTTTAGGTGCCTAAAAGTCACCATCCCCTTAAAGGCAGAGTCTGACAAGCTTGGGGACCCAGAGCTGAGTGACAGTGGACCATTTCTTCTGGCCCTGCCTACCTCCAGCTCAACCCGCCCTACTCCTGCTGGCACGCCCAGGATGCCAGCCCTGAGCCTCTGGGCCTCCACGCTAGTGTGCCTGCCCTCTCTGCTTCCCCTGCCAAAACAGGAAACACCCTGCTCTGGAAACAAAATGAATACACCCTGAGCACCCAGATCCAGCCATAGCTGGTTTCAAACTGTCTGCTAAAGGTGAGGGAAGTTATAGTAAAGTTTCAGGCCTCCAGGGACCTTTCTAACAGCAAAATCACAGGTCTCAAGTCTATAAAGCCAAGGAAGCAGACTTCAGGCTGGCTGGTGGGGTGGGAGTGTGCTTGAATGCTGGTGGAGAGATGGTCAAGCCTTGTAGGAGGCTCTGATGTCCTAGTGTTCACCGATAATCTGCACTCTGCAGCGTTCACCCACCTGCCAGTCTGTGCACGCAGAGAATGTTTGTGAACAGACAGCACACCCATGGTGACTCCAATACTCTGATACAAAAAGGATGACCCAGAGAAGTCCTGTTGAGAGACAGTGTTATCTGGAACCTCTGTTGGTTCCTCCAGAGGTCAGGTGATAACTGTTTTAGAGTGTGAGGATACCACCCACTTCTGTCTCTGTTGGAACTATTTGGCTATACAACTGCCTCATGAAAGTAGCTATCAAATAGGTGTGGGCATGTCCTATCAAAACTAGACTTACAGGGGCTGCAGAAATGGCTCAGTGGTTAAGAGTACTCACTGCTCTTTAGAAAACCCTAGTTCAAATCCCAGTACCCAGATAGCAGCTTGCAGTCTCTAAACTCCAGTGCCAAGTGATCTAATACCCTCTGCACAAACACACATGCAAGGACACACTCATACACAAAATAAGTTTTTTAAAAGCTGGATTTACAAACAAGGTAGCTTGTCCACAAGCCAACCCTGTGTGCTGGGATCACATTTAGAGAGAAAAATGTAGAGCAGGTACACACATCAGAGGGTCCAAGATCTGTGTACATTTATATGCATCATTCATTTCTGGTTACTTAAGGGTAGCCAGGAGAGATGGTGACTGTGGATCATCATACTGCTGCTTAAATCCTGATAAAAATACTCAATTATATAAAAGAGTATGAGATACAAACTACCACAGGACTGCTCCCACTGAACCTAGTTCTCTTCTGATATAGTCAAACACCCAAAATCCATCCTTCTGTGATTCATATTCATGTGGGGAGATGGGAAAAATAACTGAAGCCAAGAACATAAATTTTATTCCATTTTCCAGAAAACAAGCCAACAAAAGAGAAAGAGTAGTTTAGAGTTGTGTTCCCACTGTTATGTTAGTTGCCAGTTAGCATCAGGCTCTTTGGGAGGAGGGAGGGTGTGGCAGGGTAGGCGGAGTCTGTGTCCATTCCAAATGACATAACAGCAGGATGTGTGTGTGTGTGTGAGAGAAAGATTCAACTCTTGTCTAGAATAGACAGTATATGTACCTTAGATTCAACAGTGTGTGTGTGTGCGTGTGTATGTGTGTGTGTATCTGTACATATATATATATATATATATATATATATATATATATATATATATATATAACTTAGATTTAACTCTTGTTAAAAAGTAATAAAGTGATTAGAATAAACATGTTTTTAAGTAGCAACAGATGTTTTTAAGTAACCTCCATCTTGACTGATGACCTCATCAGAATGTAAGCAGCCACATGGCTGGCAGCCATCTTTACTAATGCTAAAGAATACATGTCATGTGAATTAACCACTGTCTTCAGATGACCACTTGGCATAGAACAATTTTAAATGCCAAATTCAGCAGATCTTCAAAGAGTTTAAGGATCATTATCTATTATGTATGTCTAAACTAAACCAAGTTTGCCATTTCCTAATTACTTGTTTTAGGCTTAATTTTGAAAGCATAACTATGAAAGCATAAATAAAGTTTATTACTATAATTAATTATATTAGTACTTAGCATAACTAATACCCTTCACCTTGCCAGTCATCAGGACTTTCTCTGAACTGTAGACAAGCAAGACACTGGAAATTGGTTGCCCTGCTTTGTCTAGACAAGGTAGGCTGGTCCTCCAAGGAGCCTCCTCCACAGGAAAATGTGTTGGGTCTTCTGAGCCTTCATGCTGCCCTAAGACCTCTGTCACCACAGAAATCAAGACGATCATGGAGGAACCTAGGGTGACTGTCCAGGTAGCTGGTGAATCTGTCGTCTTTAGGAGATGAGGAGCTGCTTGCCCTGAGCTCCCTGCTCACTGGGGTAAAGGTCACCTTTCCAGATCCTGACAGTGTGGACAGTAGTCTAGTGACAGCTCTGTCAGTTTAACAGCAGCAGCCAAGGCCTCAGCTGCCTCAAGGGAAGTGACTGAATAAAAAGGTGCTTTAAGATAAGTAAATACAAGGCACAGAGGGTTAAGAAACTGTCTTAAGGTATATAAATGCAGTTCATAAAGGTATAAGGAAGTGATTAAAGATATACATAAATATAAAAAATATTTTGGATTTCTTTCCCTCTCTACGCTATTGTTTCATTCACACCTCAAAAGTCAGTTTTAGCATCAGTCAGGGAGTTTGGATGAGCCAACAGTCTAGCTCTCTAGGCACCGACTACTATCATAGTCACGAGCTGAGATGTTAAGTTTCCTTCAGTAGTCTTCTACATATAGACTCGAGAGCTTCTGATGGTGGTAGAAACATCTGTCCAATCTATACACACCCAGCCTTCTGGGTAGAGGAGTGTGCACCCTTTTAACACAAAGTCATTTTGGGTCCCCAGGCTTCTACTGTGACTCAAAGGTGTCAAAGCCTTTTCTACAATGTGGATTTCACTACAGGTTACAAACAGTGGTGATGCTAAGATATCTAAAGCTTACCTCCTTTTGTAAACTCAGAAATTCCTGTAAGCCTCAGGGAATCAACTTGAATCCACCTCTCTTGGGTCAAATGACTCCAGATAAGTACTGTCAATCAACAGCCTGTCTACCTACCTGCCCTTCCTGGTTATTTCTGAGGATGCAATCTCCTGATCTCCTCCACGATTTTGAGACTCCCTTTCCTAACTACCAGGACCATGAGCCTAAAAGTTTCAAATAAACATCTAAGAAAAAAACTTCCCCCTAAACTTCTTAACTTTCCCTTCTGCCCCTAATATAATATCGATCTAGCAACCTGCTAGCTCCAGGTGCTCCTTCAAACGCATCCTGGAGAGCTTCTAAGTGGCTAGCCCCAGGGCGCCCAGCCTGGCACTCACTGCTGCATGTCCCTAGCCCAGAGGTCGCAGAGCCTGGACATCAAGTAAAATGGCCTGTTCTCCCTGGACCTGGCTGGCCATCATCTCAGCTTTCTTGGGTACCCAAAGATGCTGACATCCCTAGACGGCAAGAAGCACAGTGCCCCATCCCTGCCTCAGCCGCCACCGCCTTCCTATTTCCTCACCTTTTATAATAAAGAAAAAGAAGAAATGCTAGAAACTGCCCGCATTTGAGATATAGAATCTCCCTGAGGTGCTTCCTTGGTTCACCTTCAACAACTCAACAGCCCATGTTGTCACCAAATCAACTCATTTCTACTGTCTCACCCCTAGAGACAGCTCACGTTGTCACAGCTCCCTCCCTCCCTCATCCTCCATCAGTGGTGGTCTTTCACAGCCCTCCCCAAAAACTCTTGCCTAGGGTCTCTGGTGTGGTGCAATCTCTGCCAAGGTCCCCTTCCATCACGAGCGCTAACAGTGAGCACCCCTTGGCTGTCCCTCTACTCCGCTTTGCACAGGTGGCAGCTAAGGGCAGAGGCCCAGCTGCTCAGCAGCACTGGGCTCTCCTGACTCCCAGCAGTGGGAACATGCTGCTAACATGGTGATGAGACAGCCCCTGGTATACAATACAGGCATGACCAAGCTATGTGTGCCAGGCCTGACCTTATCTGCAGGAGTTTTCAAGAGACTGGGTCCCTAAAACCATGACATTGTGAGGAGGGGATCGCAAAGAATGGAAATGAGGAAGCATGGGTCCAGCCCAGACCTGGAATGCCTGGCAGCAAGGGGGAGTGAGCTCCCGCATCCTGTCTCCGGGCACATGAGCAGACACCGAAAGCACTCACTTCCCACTTGGGCACACATTTGGTAAGACAACAAACACACAAGGCAAGAAGATGATTTGAGCACAGGCTAGCTCGCTGTCTATTCTCACTCCAACCTTCAGCTGCTTCTGCTTCTCCACCCAGGACACAGGGTCCAGAACGCCCTAGCAGGCAAGAGCACTGGCTGTGCAGAAGCGAGCAAAGGTCCTGGAACATGGCTTGCTTCACAGTACTTCTTCAAAATGCTCCATAGCCAGCACATGTTCACTGTTCACTCCGAAAATTCCAGCAAGCTCCCACAGACACCAAACCAAGTCAGGGACTGCGTTTGGTAATAGAGTGCTTGCAGGACAGCGGGTTCAATCCCTGATAACACAGAAAAAAAAAAATAACTAACAAAGCACAGCAGCCTCTGCTCTGAAGCAGCTTTCATCTTGGCAAGTGTTCCTCAAATATGACAAGAAGGAAAACAAACGAGACTTTGACATGTCGCTGGGCAGGCCTTGGAGAGATGGCTCAGTGGTTAAGAGCATCCATGCTACTGGAGAGGCCACAGGTTCAGTCCCACGCCCACACAGTGGTTCACCACTGCCTCCAACTGCAGTTCACAGGGGTTGATGCCTTCTTCTGCCCATCACAGATGTATGCACACACAGGTGCACACGTAAGCAATTTTTTAAAATTAGTTCCAACTGGGCAGCATGAGCAAACGTCTGAGGGTGAAGAACTGGGAAGTGACAACAGCCACAGCAGGGAGGACCTGTGGGCCGTCTGTCTGGAGAACAGAGTGGCAGACAGGAGGAAAGTTCTGTGGGAAAGAGGATGGGATGTGGCCTAAGAGAGCGCTGCTTCTCAGCACAGGGCACAAGAATGAGAGCACAAGTCAAGGACGTAACCTCTCAGAAAATGGTTTCCAATCACTCCAGTGGCCCTGTGCTGAGGTTGCGAGCTCTACACACACAAGCAAAGCAAAATGACCAGCCAGCCACCTTAGAAAAGTTATAATTAGAAACTAGAGACTTGATTCCAAAACCAAAGAGGCATTTAACAAAGCAAGCCACCTGTCAACCTCCAATGAGAAGAGGATCTGCCACCAGACTACAAGCTGACCAACAAGCAGCAGACCCAGTCACACTGACAAATATGGAGGGGGGTAAACAGGCTGAGCAAGGCTGTCTGTTTCTTACAAATAGTAAAAAGGAAAGAAGCCAAAGGATCCCAGTGTTGGGATTCTGTAAACACCACCCCACAGCTACCTAGCAACAGCCAGGTATGCTCTGCCCCAGTGACTTGGCACTATAAAAGGGGCTGCTTGCCCCCTCCTCTCTCTCATACTCTCTTACAGCCTCTTGCTCTCTTGGCCTCTCTTGCTCTCCCTCCCTTACCCCTCCTCTCCCCATTCCCTTCTCCTCCCCCCATGTGCTCATGACTGGCCTCTGCTTCTCTACTCCTTTTCTCCTCCTCTCTCTCTGCCTCTACTACCCTCTTAACTCCCCTCCCCATGCCCTGAATAAACTCTATTCTGTACTATACCATTGGTCCCGAGGGGGTGGGATTCCCAACATGGGTTCCCCAGAGGCATCCCCCTTACCCCATGCCTTGCCGCACATTCATGGAACATATGCCCCCACTCTCTTCATCTTTTTCCTAACATTCTCTTTTCTTTCACCTGGCTATTTCCAGGCAACTGTTTCTGCTGTGGTTTGGGAGAGAAAAGTGTTAAAAAAGTAAGGCTAAATCAGTGCAGCAAATAAACCACCACACTCCCCGAGGTCACCATGTCACCAGGACCCATGTGTTGCTTCTGGAACTGGGAGCTAGATTCCTGAGTAACTAGGACCCTGGGTCTATGCTGAAACTCTTCACTAGAGTGATGGCCCCCTCAGGTGACGTCCACCAGACCCTCACCCCAGCAGAGTGAGGGGCTGCTGTCACCAGGAACCGTCCCTCCTTCCACACACGCATGCTGAGCTAGCACATTTCCCAGCCAAATAGCTTCAAGTGGAAACTGTGGAGAAAGGGTCTGAACTCTTCTTAAAGGAAGCTCGTCCACCCCCGTCCCCACTCAAACTCGCCCTCTGTGGTGGCAGAGCAACAACCATCTTCCAGAGGACATGAGGCAACTGTAGAGTAAGAGACATGCGTTAAACTAAGAAGACACGCAGAAACCAGCCACAACAGCCCACACTACTGCCAGACACCCCATGCAAGAGAAAACTCTGGAAGTCACTATTGTTTGGGGTTTCGTTCTAATACAGCCAAGCCTCGTCCAACCCAACATGGCATCCCTCAGTCAATGATATACATGCTGTGACAACAAGGTCACCAGCTCTACAACTGCCCTCCTAGCAAACATCTAACCTCCTGACACAAATGCTAAGCTGCCTTGGTTTCCTGCACATGTCCACTGCAGTCAGCTGAGTTGGCCCGACCAAGTACTAACTGCCCCTCTCCTACCTCACAAAAGGGCATCCCAGGATTAAGTAAGAGCATCTAAGGTGGGCTGGAGTTAGCACACCTGTCAGAACAACCCATAAGGCACTCTCCATTACCCTTTGAATTTAGTTTCTCAACTTGACACACACAAGAGTTACCTGGGAAGAGAAATCCTCAACAGAAGAGCTGCTTCCATTAGACTGCCTATAGGTGTGTCTGAGGGGTGGTTTCTGCTCTTTTGGGGTGGCAGGGGAAGAAGGGAGTGTTTGAAACTGGGTTTCTCTGTGTAGCTCTGGCTGTCCTGGAACTCATCTGTACACCAGACTAGCCTTAAACAGAGATCCTCTTGCCTCTGCCTCCTGAGTGCTGGGGTCAAACCACCACCACCACCTGCCCAGTTTTTTCTCAATGGATGACTGACATGGCAGGCCCATCCCCCTCAGCAGGCAGTCCTAGCTATATAAGAAAGGGGTCTGAGTGAGCCATGGAAAGTGAGCCAGGAAGTAGCACTGTTCAAGCCTCACGCAACTCCTACACAAGGCTTCTGCCTCGGTTTCCTGCTCTGGCTTCACCAAGTAGACTATGACAAGACCGGAAAGTAGAAGTCAAATCAACCATGGAAGATCTTCTTCCCCAAGTTGCTATTGGTCTAACTGTAACAAATCCTTGGTGTATAAAATCTGAAACAGGTACAGAAAGCACACCTGTGCTAACTCGCAGAGGTGAGCACAGGCTGTATTACTCCCTGGGCATTGTGAGGAAATGCACAGAACTTAGTAAAGCGCACCCATGCACACGGTTGAGCATGGTAACACACCTGTGATTCCAGCACTGAGGGAGCCCGGCCTGCCAGGCAGCCAGTCTAACCAAACCTGCTCCATGTTTGGTGAGACAGCACTTCTCAAAAACTGAGGTTAATGGCAGGTAATATGGCTCAGCGGGTAAGGACACTTGCTGGCAAGCCTGGCGACCTGAGTTTAATCCCTGGAACCCACATAAAGGTGGAAGGAGGCTGTGCTCTACCCTCCACATGTGTCATGGCAATACACTCCACACCTATACACAAAATAATAATATATTTAAAAATACTACAGGACGCACACATATGAATCTGCACACACATTTCCACCCTTTAAGGAGATGGGGTCCCTGCCACTTGGAGACTAAGGCAAAAGAATCAGCTGAGTCCAGAATCATAGTCAGCATGGGCAATTACAATATATCAACAGTGTGTGTGTGTGTGTGTGTGTGTGTGTGTGTGTGTGTGTGTGTCTGTGACTGAGTCCAGAATCATAGTCAGCATGGGCAATTACAATATATCAACAGTGTGTGTGTGTGTGTGTGTGTGTGTGTGTGTGTCTGTGACTGAGTCCAGAATCATAGTCATCATGGGCAATTACAATATATTAACAGTGTGTGTGTGTGTGTGTGTGTGTGTGTGTGTGTGTGTGTGTGTGTCTGTGACTGAGTCCAGAATCATAGTCAGCATGGGCAATTACAATATATCAACAGTGTGTGTGTGTGTGTGTGTGTGTGTGTGTGTGTGTGTGTTTGTGTGTGTGTGTCTGTGACTGAGTCCAGAATCATAGTCAGCATGGGCAATTACAATATATTAACAGTGTGTGTGTGTGTGTGTGTGTGTGTGTGTGTGTGTTCGTGTACCGCTTCCTGCCCAGATACAGTTTCAGCTGGATAATGGCCTATAATCACTCACCCTTCAGAAACCACGCGACACACGTCTGCTAATTCGCTTGACTCTCTTCAACTTTGAGCTTCAGAACATCTCCAACCCAACGTAAGATGAGAAGCACCTGGCGTCTGACGGCTCCATCCTTGCTGTTGTGCTTGCTGCTTGTCCACAGTGCACACAGCAGAGAATTCAGCCGCTACGTGAACATCAGACTCTCGGAAATGACTTCCAGCAAGAACACGGAGTCATTAAAGGCACACAGTGCCGAGACTGACGCCACAGCCCTGCCTCACCCTTCTCTGAGCATTTCTCCAGGCAGTGGCATCTCTTTACCAAGGAAGAAGGTTCTCGGGTAAAGGAGGGAAGGGCATGACTACTCTGCACCCTCCACCACCCACAGCAAACACCACTGCTGAGTGGGTGAGCTGAAGGGCCTGAAGTTGAAGAGGTCACCTCCCTGTCACTGTCTGTATAGACAGCACATGACTGGTTCTGGCTAACCAAAAAGATGTATTTTTCTGTTTTTTTCCTCAGAATAAAGTGAAATGGTTGGTAATGTGTAGCCAACTGAAGACAGAGCCCGTGTGCCCAGACCAGCACTTCAGTGAGCTCAAGGCCGGGGACCCACCTGGGAGATCGAATCTGGAGGACAGGAACACACGTTGAGCCTAGCCGGTATAAACAGGAATTTGTATGTTTCTTTGTTTTTCGAGACAGAATTTCTCTGTGCATCCCTCCTGGCTGTCCCAGAACTCACTCTGTAGACCAGGCTGGCCTCAAACCCACGAGACCACCTGCCTCTGCCTCCCAAGTGCTGGGATTAAAGCATGTGCCAGCACTGCCTGGCTTCGAGCTGTAATCTTGACTTCTACTTTCTGGATAGGGGGCAATAATGGTTAGTTTCATGTCCCACCTGGTGTCTGACAATATGACTAAACATGGTATGCAGATATTTGATCAAATGCTAATCCAAGCACCAACTGGGAATCTGTCCATCTGTACAATATGGCTAGGTTTCATCCAGGTGATAGCCTTAAGATGGAAGAGAAGAGAAGGTCCGTGGAAAAGGTCTGTGAGTACACGGGATTCAATCAAGTTGTGACATCATTCTTCCCAGGTCTCTAGCCTTCAGGACGCAGTCAATGGATGGTCACAGTCACACAAGCCAGTCTCCCAAAATAACCACCCGCACATGTACATAGTCAGTCTGCAGAACCCTGACTGTGTGTGTGGCCTGGCACACATCTGCCTGTGAGGTTTGGTTTCTATGCGTGCACAGAATGACAGGAGCCCTGACCTTCTATAGCATCAGAGGAGTGGCTAGGCCCCAGGGCAGACTCTGGCTGGGGATTTATCTATCTATCGATATGTGGCCTAATGCCTCCTCTAGGTATTCTCAGGCCAAAACCATTTCACTGCCCTAGAGACTGCCAAGTTAGCTAGTCCGGCTGCCTCGGGAGCCTGAGGGATTCCCCAGTGCTCCCTTGTACCTCTCCATGCCTGGGATTTTGAGTATGTACCACCAGAGCCAGCTTGGTAAGTTAGGTTCTAGGGACCAAGCTCAGAGTTTACAGAGCACTTTTCTCACTGAGCACCTCCCCAGCTCCCACAGAAGGAATCACAAGCATGGAGAGTCAGCCTCTGTCCTCTAGTCACATGTGAAACTGATCCAGGCTCCTTGGAGAACAGGAAGGAATCTAAATTCATGAATAGAGTTGGTCTAGTGTACAGAGAAGTTCAGTGGGTGCTTAACTGCCAGGCTGGCTCCTAGGCGGTACGGTTGGTGGCCCTCTTGCCACAGCTGTAACACTCCAGGAAGATCATAAAGGTGACCTCAGAGTAAGAGCCAAAGCAAAGGGAGATGCAAACTCTTACAAGTTCTCAACCTAGCGAGGAACTACAGTGTAGGGGAGAGCACCCCACCCCTACTCATAACCACAACAGGAGCCAAAAGCCTGTCAAACAGGAGAGGATTTGTACCTGTAAATTTTGAGGTTGTTGACAGTGTATTTTACAGGTAACTTTGTGTTATGTACATTTTAATCCTGAAGGCATTTCCCAAAACAAGATTATAAAGATAAAGGTTACAGTGAGCCCTCTGTCAAGTGCAAGGGCACTTGGGGCTAAACTGACCTTCAGCCTCTTCCCTCCGATGAGCTCACATTTGTCTTAGTTTTGCCCCAGATTAAAAAAAAAATACTTTATACTTGCAAGTAAACTTGCTTATGCTATTAAAATGCAATCTCACTTTCCTCCTAGAACTCAGGAAACAGACACTGGCGTGTTCCCCCCGTCCCCATACCAGAAGCCAAGGGACTTCATGGATTAGATGGAAAAATACCAGTTCCTCCAGGCTCTCAGTGTAAGAACCCCAACTTCTATAAGCCTGCAGGCCCCAGGGCTCAGACTGGACAAGTCTGGATCTCTATGCAGTGATAGGTGAAGGCCACCAGGGCTTGAGGAGACAGTCCCTAATTCCTTAGAAGGAAGATAAGACCTTGGAAAGAAAGCTGCTGGGCAACTTTGGCAAGCACTGCCTTTTATGACTTTTTAAAAAGAACAAACACATTTTTACACACCGTTATAGAGTACCAAGTGACTGTGTTCAGTAGGTACCTACCCAGTGCAATTTGTAATGGCCAAATCCAGAAGAGAGGGTCTCACTATGCAGCTCAAGGCTATCTTTGAACTAATAAACCTTTTGCCCCAACTCTGAGGGTTGGGGTTATAGGTCTAGACTATGGTGCAAGTCTGTTTCAGTGCTGGCACATGGCTGATGCTCTTTGATAACTCTGATGAAAAAAAGAGACTCACAGACTCCATAGCCAACAACAGAGCAAATAGTATGTGCCCAGTACCGAGCTCATCCCTGTAAGCCCTGCAGTGTGAGAAGACACCCAGGTACACAGTGTGTCTTAACACATAGTAGGAAAACACAAAAAGGTGCTGCTACTTGGCAATAGATTATGCTGGTCATTTTACTGAAGTTCAACCAGGGTGATCACGCTGCATGTGGAAAAGGCTCACACCCAGTTTTGCTTCAGAGCACTCAGGCTGTATCTTGAGAAATGTTATCTTCAGCTGCAATCTGCACACTGTGACTCTGCTGGTGCATTTGCAGGGAAGTGTTCCCAAATCCTTATTTAGAAGTACATCTCATAGTGCTGTTTTCTAAATCGAAAGCAAGCCCAGGGGCTGGGGAGATGGTGCCATGCACACCTGAACACCTGAGTTCAGTCCCCAGTGTCTGTGTGAAAAGGCTGGTACTATGACATAAGCTTTTAATACCAATTCTGAGGAGGAAATAAACGGACCTCTGTAGCCCACCAGCCATCCAGGCTGGCCAATCGGTGAGTTAGGGTCAGGGAGATACCATGCCTCTAATAATAAGGTGGACAGCTCCTGAGGAACACCACAGAGGTTGGTATCTGATCCCCCATACGTATATTTTGTGGGCCCATAAACAGAGGAGGGTAGAAGCTGGAAAGGAAATATCAGGAGTAATGTGAGTAAGAGAGAGGACTAAGGGGGATAAGAGAGAGGTAAGGGTGAATATGATTCCAACACATTGCATATATGCTTAAAATTGTCAACATTTAAATAACAAAGAAACATAACAGCCAAACATTACCAGTACTTATTCTGTGCTAATCCATATGTTGCCTACTACCGATTATCCCATTTACACATGAGAAAACTGATATAGTGAGAGATTAAGAAACTACAAGTCTGAGTCCAGGGAGGTCTGAGTTCTCACCTGTGTGAATCCTGCAGCTTACACCCCTGGCCTCAGGTCAAACAATTCCATAAGGCTTACAATATTCTAGGCCTAAAGTCGATAAGGGCCCACATCATACAACTGTTACTAAGCAGTGAGGCTTAGTTTACATTTAGCAAGAATATACAACAAAATTTTCTGTCTGGCTCTGGAATGCTATCAACACCAGTTTTCTACTACGTCAGACAGAGTATGTACACTCTGAGCCTGCCCAGGGAATAGCCAGCCCCTCCCCCGTGGGCTCAACTCCACCTCACCTTCGGCTGTTTGACCTTCTCTTTTCAGCATCTGGACAGCTCCTACATATTTCTTCAGCTGGACTTTGAGCACTTCGTTTTCTCTGCAGGTATAAGAATGTTTAAAAAAAAAAAAAAAAAACAAATTTAAAAACTAAAAATCTCCACCCTAAGCAGGGGAGGAAATCTGTGTAAAAATAAACACACAATTTGTAACTTATAAATGTTAATGTGTTCTCCTGTTTCACAGCTCAACACTAGAAGTGACTGTACTAAGGGCATACTTCTGAATGCATTCTGGAACTTTGGTTTTGGACTGTTGGTAAATGCTAACAAGTTCTTGTGCCTATAGACTTGGAGTGTAAGCACATGCTATAGGAATGCCCCTGCCTTCCAGGTGCTTGGTAATATTCCTCCATTGACAGAGGCACACCGTTCAGTTGGGGTAACTCATACCAGACCAGCCCCTCTATCTCACACGATCTGCCTCATACAACGTGCTTATACATTCACCCCAGAACTAAACCAGCTACTACTTTGTAGATGGGAAAACTGGGACAGCAGGAAGAACCAGAGACCAAATCCATCTCCAACCCTACATAATATCAGACAAAGGGAAACCGACACTGGGACATTGCCACAACCCACCCTCCAACTCCATTCCCAGGTACACTGGCTCAACATGTGACATGAGGTTCCAGGAGAAGAAACGGACACTTCATTACTACCCATCACATCGCTTCAACCTTGAGCGTGTCAGCTCACCAAATCACACACGCATGCACACATTCCTTAACCCTTTCTACCCATTACACAGCTTCAACACATGGAAAGTCACTGAATCACACACATGCACATTCGTTCATCCATCATTTGTGAAAAATTCACAATGAACCTGTTATGTTCTCTCAGCTGAGTAAAAGAGGAGTTAGACAGGTAGTGTCTCTGAGTAAGATTGTGTGGTCAGGGTCACCGGTACACCCTAGGTCTCTCTGTCCCGAGTCTCTCTGGAGACTGAGATTTATTCTCTCAGCAACTGTACCACCAGAGGCTTTTCTGCCTCTCACTTCCCACCCCAGGTTTTCAATGTTTTACAATAAAAAGGGCTAAAGCTAGATTTCTTCTACAATTATACAAATAAAAAGACTTACTGCAAAATATTCCAACAATTAGAACATATTTAAGAAGAGAAAATTAGCTGAGAAGCCAACACACTAAAATGAATAGTGTTGAGCTATCACATCCTATCCTATCCACCTGTCATACGTTGGCATACGCAGGGAAGGGCGTCCTAGGGAAGAATGCCTGTTACATTCCTCTAACATGTTTGCCTGGAAGTAAAGTCACCTTCCTTGTCATCTGCTTCATCTCTACCTCCTCTAGGAATCAACAGCAGAGCTGGTGCATGCTACCATGCCTACAGCATGCATGACTGGCCACATTCCTGCAGAGTCCAGTGTACAGTGTAAGACTACACTGCACACTTTCCTCAACCAAGCTATTCTCTTTAACTGTAGCACAGCAAACACTAACTCGGCCTACCGACAGATGGAAATAGCATTCCTTAGTGCAATGCCACACACCTACTGAGACTGCGGTTTCTGTTTCCAGTGTCCTACAATGCAGTCTATAAAGACAGCACCTCCTTTCTACTGTTTTTGCAGTCGATTTGGGGAGAGAAAACATCAGGCCCAAATGTAGGAAGTACCAGACACTCAGGAATCACCTGAGAACTTTGCACAAATCTCAGAAGCTTTGATAAAGGAAACCACAAATAAGCCATCCCACTGCCCTGTGACAGACTGCCGAGACCTGCCCATGGTGACCGACCGCACTTACTCCAGCTGAAATGTGATAGCAGCTGTCTGAAACCAAACCAAAGCTCCAGAAGGCGGGTGAGGAGAACTGGCCCTGTAGTGTACTTACTAAGCATTGCGTGCTTAGTAAAGCTCACTAGCCACAGCCTCATCATACAACTCATTCTCGTCCACTGCTGCCTGACATCACATAGTACTTTAGGGGACAAAAGCAATATACACACACGTCTGTGTGGGAGAAAGTTAAGACCACCTTCAAGGGGCACGATGGGCAGGCCCCTGCAGACAGCTGAGCAGGCGGATACAGTTTCAGTGCTGGGCATCTGGCTCTCATCCCATCTGCCTCCCACACAGGCCAACCCTCAGACTCCCCGATCACCCCATCTCTGGCCAGCACTAAAGAGTTTCAGGTGGCTGCTGAATCATTTGTTTAACAATGTGTTAAGATTTCAACTAAAAATCACACCTAATGTAATACACAAAATAGAAATCCATCAAAGGATGAGATGCCATGTGAACGTACCTCCTCACCGGGTAGAAATCTCTGGCAGACGCCAGTTTAGCCCAGCCAGCTTTGGGCTGGCAGGAAATGAACACTTTCATCTCTGGTACGTGAGAGGTCTCAAGTGAGAACGTGCTCATACTTTCTTGGAAAGGACACTGGCTACTGAGCCCTGGGGATAACCAGACGCAGTTGTTTACATTTTTAGTTTGAAATAGCTAAAGATTTGCAGGAACTTAGAAGATAACAGCAAAAGGCCCTGCACAGCCCTGGCCCAGTTTTTCCTGGTGGCCACACCTTACATAACCACAGGGGCACACCAATGCAACCACATACCTACTGTGAACACAGCGTATGACTGGACCATTGTCATTATAACTGAGGCGAGCTCTGAGTCTTCGCCTCCAAGCAGGAAATGGTTCTCATCAGTACCTCGTGGCTGTAATGTCTGCTATGAATCGGAACAGATCTGTGCTTCCCAATGGGCTTAGGCGGCTTCTGTAACGGGGTCATTGCGCCACAGAGGGTTGTGGTCTGCAGGTTGAGAAGCACTAGCCTGGAGAATAGCCTTCCTCACTGGCACAGTGCCCTTGGAGGAGACGGTGGAACCTTCCAGCCTCTTCCTCTCTTTCTCCTGGCCCTAAGGTGACCAACTTTGCTCTGTACTCCCCACCAGAAAATGCCTCCTTGGTACAGATTCAAACAGACCAATAAACCATGACTAAAACCTAAGGGGAATGTGAGCCCAAATAAACTTTTTCTCCTTCTTAGTTGACTGTGTTTTGCTACACTAACAGAAAGCTGACAAATAGATCTTCCCCACCTAAAAGGTGCCTTCTCTTTTTCTTTAAACTTCACACATCACTACCCAAGGAAATATTTCTCATAGTCTGAACAAGTAATTTACAAAAATAAAAAAACCCAATGACTTTTAACATTTTTATAACACTTACTCATTTATCTGTGTTTATGGATATGTGTAGACACACAGAAGCCATAACACTTGTAGGTCCTGGAGCTGGAACCTGAGTCACCAGGTCTGGCAGCAAGCACTGCTAGCTACTTCCTGAGACTGGTGGACAGAGACACCATGTGGAATGTATCATTCTGCTCAGTACATTAATCCGTACTAGTACAACTGTACATCATGGCTGACACTTGGCTGTCAGTACAGCTGAAGTTCATTATGCAGGCTGTCCTGGGCTTCAAACCTCAGCTCCTATTCTTACCAGCTCTCCGTCCTTCGGTGATGACAGTGACAACAGCTGTCCCCCAATTTTCACACAATGCTTACTGGATGTCAAGTGCTATTTTAAGTGTCCCACCCTATTAACAACTGTGACATACACTTACTGGGGATCAACTGAACTTCTTCATCTCCTCTAGTGGCAGAAGTGCAATGTGTCACTTCTAGGACCAGTTACAAAAGAGCAGCAACAGTCTCAGTTTCTCTGGAAGGTTCCCATCTCTGATTTCCAGCTAGCCGGTGGGAAGCCACATAGTAGAGGAAGTGGCCGCCCAGCAGCTCCATGACCAAGTCTGAAAGAATACCCTGTAGCCCGAGCAAGCCTTGAATGACTAGAATTCCACCCCACACTCTGCCTACCTTCACACGATCCTGAACGAGAGGGACCAACTAAGCCAAATGCAGACCTCAGACCCTCCGAAACTATGAGAAACTGGGAATGGCAGTGCCGAGGTGGAAGCCAGGGTCACTAAGCTATGGTGTCAGCCTAACTGGCTAAATTTAAACTGATCCTCAGAACTTTATATTAGTACACTCGATCCTCATGGTAATCTTATGAGGCATTTTTACCCCTGATGCTGAGCCTAGAAACAGAGCATAGGAAACACAGGTAAGAATTTTAGAAGTCAAATAACTTGCCCAAGGTTATTAGCTTTGTCTGACCCTCCATTCCCCTGTCCAAGTGATATCAAAGCCCAGTAAGTTCATATCTAGCTAAGTGCACAGACAGATGCCTTCTCTGTGCCTCAGTTTACCTCTCTAAATAACACAAGATCAAGGAGCCCTGAGGAATGGTGGAATATTGTTCTTCTAACAATTTCCTGGGATGCCATGCCAGTGACAGTGTTTAGATACATGGGTTTAGGGGTACAGGACAGAATGGGTTCCTACCCTTTCTGAGGTGACATTTACAAAGGAGCTATGACCTTACATGTCAGCAAATACTGTTTCAAATTACAATGCACCTTATAAAAATGGGAGGGGTGGGAAAGAGGAGAAGGTGTGGTCTAGGATGACATGGGGGGGTAGCTGAATGTTTTATAGTAGAGCATACACAACTCCCAGAATCAGGATGGAGAACTGAATGCACTAAGCCACCTGTGGGTCTATTAAAATGCAAATTTGATTCATAGCAGTGGAGCAGGGCCTGGAAGTCTGCATTTCTAACAGTGTTCTAGGCAGGCTGCCAGACCCAAAACTAGAGCAGAGGGAGGGGCTGGGAAAGGCCCAGGAAGCTAGAAAGTCTGCAGCCAGGAATGAGTCATGAAGGCCCCTGAGCCAGGGCAAGGAATGGGAGCAGACAAGGAAAGGTGTGAGGGAGAGCATGGGGCTATATGAAAACACTGGTGTGGCTGTAAACACAGCAGATGCCAGCTGACTTGTAAAGCCAACCACTGCAGTTATGGAGCCAAGAAATGATGGTGGCCAGGGCTGAGAGTACTGGGTAGCAGCCACAGAGGTGGGGAGAAGTCCAAAGGTCTTCATCTACAGGACTCCAGACTTGCCAGCCAGCTGTCAGCCCTGATCTGCCTACTGGCCACCCTGCATTTTCTCTTCTAAGCTCAGGGGATGTAAATCATGGAGTAGGTGGCAGCAAGTACCTCTCCTACAGCTTCCAGTGACTACAGTAATTAATGTGTGCAAGTCAAAGCAATTATGCCTGCTGGATGTCAGAATAAACAACCAGAAGCCCCAGACAGCACCATTCAAAGAATAATTACTCAAAACAAAACCAACGAACCTGTTAAGTGCATTTGGTAATTCTAGCATCAAAACACCACAATGAGACACATCTATAAAAATCTGTTCTCTTGGGCCGGACAAAAGCTTGACTTAAGGATACCTCAACCCTACGAGCTAGTGATACTAAGTAGACACCACATCTAACCACACCCAACTACTAGAAGACAGTGACAGAGAGGCCTGGCTACACAAGGCCATGATGACTACCTCAAAGGAACCAGTGATGAACCAGCCTGCCTCCATTTTAGGTTTACAAGCTACCTTACAATAAAGACAAACTAGACTCACTCCTGTTAATAATTAAACCTGTTTCTCAAGGACTAGACAATGTTCCACCTGTAACCTTAACTGCAAATGGTTCAGTACTGCCCGTTGCAGGAAACAACAGCCATGCCTTTGTTTCTAAAGGTTATCATGGTCACCTGTTTGTTGTTGTAACTACCTTGCAACCACCCTGCAATCATGTCTTTGTTTCAAGCTGTAATGACCATCTCACAACCCTAACTTTGTTTCAAAGCTTGTTATAACTTGTTTTGACTACCTTGTTATGTTGTGCTCCTTAACCCCACCTATTTTGCCCACCAAAGTGCCCATTTGTAAACCCTCTACCCTGAGTTATACAAGCCTTGTCTTCTTCATACCCAGTGCTGACCTTGGAAACCTGCCTTAGCTCATTCACATGAATAAAAAAGCTTGCTTTAATTAATTGCTTGCTTTAGTTAATTTGGCCATGATTATTTGGCCTGGTAAACTTTCTCCTCCTATTTTTTGATTTAATAGCAGGAACAAAAGGAATCTTGTTTAATGGTGTTAAAGATATTCCTAGCATCTCAAGATCTCTGCAAGCTATGCTATCAAAGCTATATATACTGTCATATACTATATATACTGTCATATACTACATAGCTATATATGCTGTCATATACTATATATACTGTTATATACTATATAGCAATATATACTGTTATATACTATATAGCTATATATACTGTTATATACTATATATACTGTTATATACTACATAGCTATATATATATATATATATATATATACTGTCATAAACTACATAGCTATATATGCTGTCATATACTATATGTACTGTCATATACTACAGAGCTATATATACTGTCATATATGCTAGTCTCCTCCAGACCTACGCCCTGTGAAGGCTTTCTAACCCTGGAGTCTATCATTATGACAGCACACATTTTGTAGTACGCTACCAAACACTGCAGCAATCACACCTTCGTGCAGTTGTGTGGCAACCCAGAGCCTACAATAAGCAGGGGCTGTTGCAGAAGAAGGGCTGCAGAAGCTTTGTCAATGCTTACACTTAAGTGACAAAGAGAGGCTAAGCAGTTTTCCTAGGAAATGATAAAGCCTGGGGTTCAAACTGGCAGTATGACTCCAGACAGAGGGAACCAGCCCTCCACACTAACTTAGTAATACAGTGAACAACCCTAAGGGGGTCACGGATTCCCAGCCAGCTTTCATCATGCTTACAAGCCCAGAGTGGCAGCAGATAAAGGCAGAGGATGCTCTGCTCAAGCTGGTACCCTCCTTCATAAATGTGTTCTCCAGACCGCCCTGTAGTTGTCAGGGATGCTCAGCCAAGCACCCTTCTAAGCCCCTCCTCCACTGTAGAATTCCGCTTATCATAGTCCCTCTCCTTCCATGTCTTCTGACACCTGTGCCACTGTTATGGCGTACATGATTTTCTGTCTGTAACTCAACACCTTGTCAAACACCCATGAGCCTCACAAGCGTCATCTCAGGAGATACTCAGCACAGGTGAACACTGTCCAAGGATACCAATAATGGAGCTGGGATTGTTGAATCTCCACAACTCAACTCTTCTAACTCCTGTGAGGGATGTGATGGGGGTGGGGCCTTCCCTTCCTGGACAGGCCAGCTCCAAAACTGGGAGTGAATTACTTAAAGGAAAACTGATCAAATAACCAAATTTTAGCAATTGAAGCCAGGCTTCTTCTATTCAAGAAAGGTACTATCAAAATTCAAGAGATTGTTGTGAACTTACGAGACTGTCACAAAAGAACTTAGTAATATCCTCACTGGGCAAAGTTGGGCCAATTTGACCACTGAAATCGTTTTGCAAAATAAACTGGTCACCATCTTTAAAAATGTCAAGGTCATAAAAGTGAAAGCTAAGGAGAGGTGACTGCTCCATGGGTCACTCTGATGTCCTTCATTCTGCAAGACAGGAGAGATCTAGGACAGAGGGTGAGGGCCACACACTGCACTGAGGGCCTAAGGAGAATGCTTCACCTCTTAGAAACACGTTAAAATACAAAGGGGTAGAAACTAGGAACTCAGGTTCCCAGACCCCTCTTGGGAATCACACTTCCTGGAGTAGAACCTGGAGTCTGGGACTTCTTGGTCATACTCTGGCATCCACTCACTGCCATGAGGCCTCCTGCCATACTATGTTGGTGAAAAGCACCCAGCAGGAGCCGTGTTCTTCAACTGCTGCCCAGAACACGAGAGTGCCTGCTTTTTCTTTTCTTTTCAGTTCCCTCAAACAAGACGACATTCAAGGGCTTCCCGGAGACTCAGACTTCTCCACTGCTCTGTGATTTGACCTGTGCAACATCGTCTCCAGTTGGGGGACCTGGCAGGGAGGGGCTAAGAAACTATGCTTGGATTTTAATGCCTTCTCTCCTTTTCCTCACCTACCCATAGTCCTCTATAAAATCCATCTCATATCAGTAGCCACCTAGAAAATTCTACTCAGAATGGCATGCTGGGTAATACATTCCAGATCCCAGCCAAAGAAACAGACCAAACAGCTCTAGTAACTCACAAAGGTAATTAATGGCAGATGTCACACCCCAGAGTATCCTGAGCACTGAACCCTCTTCCTCAGATACATCCTACATATGTTCTCAGAAAACATGTGTCACCTTTCCCGGGGCTGGCCCAGGTCCCTGCATCTAGGGAATTAGCTTTATCCGATTAGCTGGGGGTCACAGGAATCTCTTGCTGAACAGGGTTTTCCTAGGATCCAGTTCTAGAAACTACTACATCCATGTAGCAACCTACCTTTGCTAAAAACAGTAATTCTGCTGGCTAAAGATGTAAACTAGAGAAGAGATATGCAAATGACCCTCCCCCCAAAAATAGTTTCAAAGCCACAGCCTGAAGAGGCCAGAGCCATGGTACAGGAGAGTACGCCCTGTCCCGAGGGGTGTCCATTACAGCACCAGGCCGCATGAACTCCGTCCTGCTCTTGTGGGTCTGCTGACAATTTCACATTTCTCACGCAGTGCCAAAGCCTTCAAATCTGGTTTGCTGTTTTAACATGCATGAATGCTGGCCTTCTAGGCCAGAAGATGCCAAGCCTGTTCTTGACTCTGACCTTCTGGCGTAAGCTTTACCACCTGTGAGACCTGAAGTCTACTTGGTAGTAGCTGCCCCTTTATTAGGCCAAGAGAAAATGAATTAAGAACTTGGCAAAAACAAATAACCTAAATGGAATCATAAGCAAACAGCTCACAAACCCAAATTGTACCTCTGACCAGAAGACAGGAAAAACCAAGATCATGAACAACAGAAAAGCCAAAAACACTTTCCAGAGTACAGGAGAGTAAAGATAAGCAGTCAAAGCAATGGGTCTGGCAGAGAGCACTGCCACTCAAGGCTCAGCGAGTTCAACTTCTGGAAGGGGACCAGGCAGTGCTATGGTTTGCACGCGAAGTGTCCCCCAGACGTGAAGACCCTGCCAGCAGATGGGCTTCTGGAAAATGCTGTGTCCTAGGAGCTTTCCAGGAGCCAGTACTAAGCCCTGATGGCATTCTTAGAGGTAGGACCTCACTGGAAGAGGCAGGCCCAGGACAGATGCTCTGGACAGACACATCTTGTGTTCCCACGCCCTCCCTGAGCCCTTTCTCTCTGAAACACTGAAACCACAGGGCCAGATGATGGCCGACTGAGACAACTGAAAATGTGAGAAAAATACATCTTCCTTCCTCTGACCTGTGTACTTCAGACATTTCCCAGTCACAAAAGGCTGGCAAACATATACCAAGCATCCTACACAATAACACTGCACAGTGCTCACTTCCTGACACACTGCAGTCATGGAATAAAGAATCTATGTATGAAAAGTATTTAAGGAAAAAATCATAATGCTTGCTTTTAGTTTGACCATATACATTACAAAAGCTTCTGTGAGTGAATAAGACACACAGATAGGTAGACAGGTAAATGTGTCCCAGTCATTACAAAATACTTTTAGCAACTAGTGACCTAAGCAAAAAAAGGGAAGTTATTTTTTTACCTTTATGATCATTTTGTAAATCTAAAATTACTTCATGAACACAAGAACTTAAAGATGAATTAAATGTCTTATACTAAAAAGAATGTTTGCTCAGCAAGTATAAGTACAGCATAACAAATTCTAAGTGGCTTCAGAAGGAAATGAAGCCAGATCCTAAGCTACACATCCCTCTTTGACAATACGGCTGTACCACTCTATCAGAACCTGGAAACCACTAGATGGCAACTGGGAGGTCAGATTGCTCCTCTTGCAGCCTGCTCTTGAGGAAGGGAAAGGCTGGCAGGCAGGGTGTGCACACTGTCCGTGTTCTCACTGATGCAGTGTTGTTGGCAGACTGAGGTATACCATCTGAACACCAAGCTGGAAACTCAATTCATTTTGGAATAAATCATAATAATTTCACCAAATCTCAGCCTCTTGAGACCACGGGCTGAGATTAGACTGTGAATGAAGGAGTACTTTTAAAATGTTGACAATAATAACAAGAAGCAACAATGAAGGCCACAGAGCAGACACAGAAATATTATTACAGCACATGAGCTGGAACCATGGATGTAAGATTCTCAGGCTTATGTAAGCCTCAGAGGGAGCAATGGGTTTCCAAGTAGGTGCGAACAGTTCAAGGCTACTTCACTTAAAGATCTAGGTTCATTTTGAAAAAGCTATGAGCAAGAGCTGCCTGGGAACCAGGTTCACTGCAGAATGGCTACTGCCAGGGAAAGTGCCTCCCCTAGTTCCCTCCAAAGACACCCCTCTTCATCTCTCAGACATGCGCAGTTCCTCACTTCTGTTAGCCCTGCCTGTGGGCAGAAACTCTGCAGTGTGACAAGCTCCATGAACAGTCTTGGGCTTGGAATTTCAGGACAAAAGCAAGGGTTTGGTACAAAAGTAGGTGACCACAGAACCTGGAGTACAGGTTCATGCTAAGTCTCCTGTGGTGGCTTGAAGTAAGCCACCACAATATGGCCGCTCAGACGTATTAGTTGCTGTTGCTGCAATGTCAGCCCCAGGTATCTAGCCAAGTGAACCACATTTCTAAGGAACAATTATTCTCCCTTTGACATCTAATGACTGCAAGAATCGACACAGCCAAATAAAAGCAGATTCCTTCAGCTCTTTGTCACTAATGTTAGTTGGCACAGAGCCCCTTTCTGCTGTGTTCCCTTTAACCCTCGAAGTTGAAGGCAAATTACTGGGAAAGTATGCTAGATGCTCCTAAACAGTGCTGCAAGCTTCTGGACTCCAGGGTACCAGCATAAAGAGCGCGATCACTGTGGGCTCCAGATATGCCTGGGATAAAAAGGACGCCTAGAAGCCAGCTGGGCACAGTGAGGATGCGGCCCAGGAGACTGGACGGCATTTGCTAGAAAAGCAAACTGGAACTGGAATAAGGCTGCCTGCGGAGGACCCGTGAATTCTGACTCCTTAAAACTAAATCCTAACAGTGCTGCCTCTCTGACATGGCCTCTTTAAAAGAAAGAATGTAGGCTCTCCCAACCCTGCATTTCCAACACAAAACAGAGTGCACCAAAGGGGCTCAGGCAGAAGTCACAAGGCAGCCCAACCTGGGGCAGTGTATAACCCTTGTCTGGATGAGAAATCACTACACAAGGCACGTCGGAACACTTGGGGGACTCAGTTGTCTCAGGCATGCAGTGATGTCATGGCAATGCAGGAGAACGTCCTTGTTCTCGGAGATCAGTCTGGTAGGGTTAGGGAGCAAGAATGGCAGTGTTGTGCGTTTAGACTTTTGTCAACACAAGCCAGGGTCATTTGGGAAAAAGGAACTTTTATGAGAAAATGCCTTCAATAGGCAAGTCAGTGGGAACATTTTCTCAATCAATGATTGATGAGGAAGGGTCCAGATCACAGAGAGCAGTGGCATCCCTGGTGGGTGGTCCTGAGTTATGTAATCAAGTTGTTCTTAGTTGTGGTGTTTACAACAGCAATAGAAAGCAAACTAGGACAACGTGGGAAAACCCTTTCAAACATTCGTATTATAATATGTGTGTGCATTACAGAAGAAAAGGCTGACAATGAAGTAAAATGTGTAGAATACAAACACCTCCGGCACTGGTGACCTTTGTGTGATTACAACACCTGCCAGAAACACCTAGTGGAGAAACAGTAGGTTCTGGCTCGCTGACTTGGCTCCCAGTTTGAGGAGATTTTAGTCCGCTGTGATGGATAAGGCGCGGTAAGGTTCTCTGTGGCAGGGACATGATGCTGCTCACATCATGAAAGGCCAGAAAGCAGAGAGCAGGGTAAAGACAGCAGTAAGCATGACCTTCACATGAACACCTTGCACGACCACACACCAGCTACAACCCACCTCCTAGATGCTCCACAACCCCCCAAAGTATCACCCACCTGCTGGGGAAAAAGCATCCCCAACATGAGCTTACAGGGAAATGTCAGATTCAACCAGAAGATCTGGTAAACCTAGGTGTCAGCTTAAAGTCTCCAAAGTAAAAAGTTAAGGAAATTGTAACACGCTGTTTTATGGAGAATTGATTGACACGCAAGACTCATGAGGACATTTCTCTCCTGCCCAGGCTGGGGGTTTGCAGGGTTCCTGTATGTCACTCCTCTCCTAAGGCTTAAGGAGCCACTCTTGGCCCCAACCCAAAAACGCTGCCCACAGGACCTGGCTGGGTGCAGCTCTGGGCAGCCTGCAGACCTGACGATCCAAGCAGCCCGATGTGCTCTAATCCTCAGTAATCAACTGGCCCATTCCCAGCCGCCTGCTTGCCTTCCAGCTCCCCTGGCAGTCTCCTTGCACCGTGCTTTGTCCAGTGGGATTATTACTAAGGGAGGATTTAGTAGTGCTATTTAAAATGCCTATCTAGAAAAGGATTCTGGGAAGACAGCAGCAGCATTTTTAAATCTCTCTAAATTCCTACATTAAAATAAATAAAAGAGTAAAGCAAAGCCCACGGATGGTGTCCATAGCCACGGATGGTGCCTACAGTGGATCTAGAGGCAGCAACTGGAACACTGGTGGCAGCGGCAGTGTTAGAACCCAACTGTCCCGTACAGTCCCTAATGATCTAACTTCCTGCCAGACCAATGGTGTTGCTGCCGGTGACCCTGCCAAGTGTCCCCTACCAACCACCTCTTCAGCTGTAGACTGGAGGCAGCTAAGACACCAGACTGATGACCGGGGCCACCATTGCTGAGTAGAAGAGGAGGTGGAGGAGAAATTGTTGAGTCAAAGCTGGGGAGAGAGGTGGAAACGGATACCAGGCCATTCAATTCCTGGACTAGCTCCTTCTCCATCTCACCGATGGCTCCTCTGGGCAGAACAGCAAAACTAATTCTGGGATGAGCAAATCTGCTTCCTTTGCCTATGACTTCCCAAAGGACACAGGCGGGATAGAGGCATCCTTACTTTCTCCCCACCTCCAAAGTCCAGGCACCTGTTAAAAATGAGCAAGAGCAGCTCTGACTTGGAAAGCGAGCCATGCTTCAGAGGGCCCACATCATCCCCACCTTGGACTCCAGGACCTGCAGCAATGGAGGTCCATAAATGAACCCTCCCACTAACCCACCATCAGCGGAAAAAGTCTTTGCTCCCGTCCCTTTCCCGTCAGGTCCCCTAGTGGTCCTGCACAGCCTCCTCCTCTGCCCCAGGAAAAGAGGGTGAGAAATAAGTGTTTGTGCCCATGATGAGCCTCCTTTTAGCTATTCCTTGAACTCTGGAGAATGTTCCCAGCATGTCTTCTTCTCCTCTGAGCCTTTGGAGAAAGTTTTCAAAGTCAGTGCCCCTGGGCAAGCAGCAAAGATGACTGTGGACGCCCCAATCTCCAGTGCAGAGCAGCGCCTCCACCTCATCTCCCCAGTGTAGTGTGTCCAGACAGGCCTCCTCCAGCACCCAACTTCAGCTGCACAGCCTGCTGAGTACCATCAGCAGCCAGGAGAGCACCCATGCCAAGCTTGGGGCCTCTACAGACAGTCCCTGGCCCACCTAGAGACCAAGTGTGAAGACCTCTTTATGTGTGGCCAGAAAAAGGAACTGCACTTCAAGGAGAATGACTGGTCGGCCATTCTTCGAGCTGATATGCAATGAACCTTGTTGTGACTTGGGGATGCAATTTGCTACTACATTGCCTGCTCTGGGGCCCCTGGCAACACCTATGCTGTGAAAATCTGCAAAACATCAGAACCCAAACCAATCTTGTACTGCAGCTGGTGTGCCCATGCACTCCAAACACCCAGCAAGACTGAAGTCACTTTGTGGCCTCTACAGCTCCAGCCTGCTTACCACCCTGACACACCCAGCAAGGGCCTAGTGCTGCTGTGCCCTCACGCCCCTGCCCACCCCCGAGAGGTGCTGCACCAGCCAGCCTCTGAGTATGTGCAGCAATGTACAGGAGCCACCCGGCAGAGCTTGAGGTCTGTGAGCGCAGGGGCTTCCTGCTTCTGCAGCTCTGCATCAGGACCTGAAGGAGCACAGGACCCTACACCAGGATCTGTGCCCGGAGAACTGGCTGGTGCACTGCGAACCCCACTCTTCCACACACGCCAGCACCCTCTCCTCCACCCCCACCACCCCTGCAGTTGTGTACGGTTCTAGCTTCATGCAAGGCCCTGCAGACACTTCAACCAACAGAACATAGCTTAAACTCCTGCCTCCCTGTCCCATATGGATTGTCCTCACCCTTTAGTCAAGCTGTTATCTTAAAAACAACCTCCACAATAAAAAAAAGTATTTAAATAAGCAAATGTGTAAGACTGCAGCCCGCTGATGGCATTTACAGTGGGACTAGAGGCAAGGCCCCCATGCAAAGCCTGAAGTTTAATCAGGCCAAAGCAAACTAACAGTCACAGGTCTCTGTAGCACCAATACAGATGGATTAAAAAGGGCAGCCACCAGAAAGCCCTGAGAGGTCCCCAAATCAGCTACTCAGCACATAGGTATGGGCTGCTTTGGAACCAGAAAACAGTGGAGTGCAGACTGACCATAACCCCACACTGGCCTCCGTTCCCTTCCATGGTGATAGAGCCCCACTGAGGAGGAGGTGAAGGGGAGGAGGTATCCAATGCAAGGTGGGAGGAAGCCCAGTGGGTCCAAGGAACAAGTGGCTGAGTTCCTGGAAATAACAGAAGACAGAGCTCCTGCCTCATGCCTGGCATACCAGCACTCAGAGGGCCAAGGCAGGAAGATGGCAGGTGCAAGGCCCTGCTGGACTACAATGGTTAGACCTAGGCTAACCTGGGCTATATAGAAAGACTATGACTTAAAATGAGAAGAGGTGGAAGAGGAAAAGGGAAGGGGAGAGGAGGGGAAGAAAGAAGAAAAGAAGGGGTAGAAAGATCGTCTACAGGTAATAAAAATACACCAAAAATACCCATGTAACTGCAAGCTTCTATTTCAAGATGAGCCGAAAGACAAGGTACGGAAGAACAGTGCATACCACAATTAGAAAGTGCAATGCTGAGGAAGAACACAGGAAACCAAAAACCACTTGGGAAAAATGAAAAGCAGCAGGAAAGGATCACCAGGAAGGTGCAGACAACAAGAAGTTCCTGACTAAGCAGAAAGGAAGCGATTAACAAAAACCTGAGACAAAGTAGCAAGTGCTGAAGACAGACAGTAAGAGCTACCTGCAGAGACAGGGGCCCTGAGAGAAGACAATAGGAATGTCCACCCCACAGGATACAAACATCTCAAACCTCCTGCCCCAGAGCCCAGGCTACACCTACGAATATTGACTATAAGGGAAAACATCAAGATCTATTCTAAGAAAATCACCCTGCCTCAGGGAGACAACAATTCTGGGTCAAGTGCCCTCCGAGGAAAGAGTTAGATTAACTCCTCTGAAAGCAACACTTCAAATAAATGCCCTGGCACTTTTCAGATACAAGAAAACAGGACCTAAAGATTGGAAATCAACAGAACCCCCCACCCCCATCAGCTCACGGGGTGCAGCCTCCGCTGCACACTCAAGCACAGGAGGTGCTGAAAGGGAGCAGAAGCCTCACACGCCTGGCGATGACAGTAAACCTGCTGAACTGGGCGACTGTGCACCACGGCCTAGCGGTAGAGAAGCACACACTGGCTGTGTGCTCCAGTAAGGGCGCCGGGAGTGAGGCAGGCAGGACTGTGACCTCCAGGCACTCATTAACATGTGGGTAAGCAAGTTTGAGGCTGTTTTTTTGAGACTTTATACATATGTATGCCCAGGAATATATACAGACACACATGGGAACCCATACTTAACATAAAATATCCAATGGTGTGGGATCCAGAATACCAAATTCAGTTGATAGGGTTGTTTGCTTAAATAACTTACAACTGTGCAAGTGTCTCTACCCACTGAGACACCTCACCAACCCAAACGTTGATACTGTATTTACATATCCTGTTCCCCTCATGTAAGGACGCACAGGATAATATCATGGCATAACATACCAACTCACTTCCTTTAAACCATACACACAGGAGTGCTCAGAACAACACTCAAGTTGTTCAGCAAGAACTTAAAACGTTAGCATGTCTATCCAGCCAAATGCATTTCAAGCACAGTTTACAAACACAACCCTACAGTGAGAAGAAAGCATCATTCAAGTTAGACTGAATTTACAAACTTTGATAACGTGGTGTCCACATAGATCAGTGACCACCATTAGACCACTGCCTCTGCAGTTACATCTAAGAAACAAGCCCTCCTTCCTGCATGTGCTTGTGTTAGAAGTTTTGACATAGCAGCAAAGAAAAGGAACTAATGTTGTCAGCAGTTCCCATGACACTGGGGAGGTGAAGCCTGGGACACAGACTGTGGATAATCACTGGGAGGCCCTGCTCAGTAACAAACAGCTGACTGAAAAAGGGAAGGCCGAGCTTGGCCACACAGTGCTGACAATGAGGGCCGAATGCCGTGTGCCGCAGTTTATCCCAATGCTGACCCACCATGCTTCTGGGTTCTGATGACAGGCACTCATCACACGGTGACTGACTGAATGTACAAAAGTTATGAAGCTAAATGTTTAGTTAAGTGCTAAAAGATACTTATTCATTTTTGCAAAATGAAAACCTAAGAGCTCTCAGTCCAGTTTCACTGCTGTAACAAAACACAGATCTAAACACGGGAAGCATCTGCTGTGAGTCCTCCTGCGACCTCTCTCTTTGACTTATAAACATTCATCTTCTGTTGCAGGATATTTGATCACATTGTAAACCCCAAGACTGTGGACTGGAGAAACCTGTTTCTTGTGGTGTTTCACAACCTCAGTACACACCTTTAACACAGAGCTTTCTGTAAAGAGATCAACCCCAGGTCAAGAGATGGAGCAAACAACCAGTTGACAGGGACTGAACATTGGAAACCCCAGGAGAGAGAAAAAAGGGCCTTTGAGTTGACAGGTATTTAAGACAGCATGAAAAGGGGGCAGGAGCATTTTCCTTCTGTGACATGGGTAGAGTAGGAAGGTCGGGGTGTGCTTTCTCTGTCTCTCAGAGTCAGCAGGCTCTAACCACAGGCTCTGTCTCCTGAGGCTTCATTTGGTAAATTGAACATTTGGAATTTTGTTATTTTTTTAAAAAAACAGCAATCTTCTCATTGTGTCCCCAAGACCCTCCCTGAGTGTGAGTCCTTGGCATCTCTTCCTATTTATATAAGGACAGTTCAATGACTAAGAGCCCTGTCTTTATGGCCTCAATTAACTTTGTTTATCTCATTAAGGGTCCTATGTCCAAACATTCTCATGGGAAGTAAAGCTTCAACATATGAATTTAAGAGGCAGAACTCAGTTCATAACAAATAATGACTGACTGATAGCAGCGGCCAATGCCTGCTGTAAACTTACAAGAGAGAAAACAGCAACCTAGTAACAGGACAGAGATAATGCAGATGTCCCTGGAACCCACAAACAGAGGATTCCCAAGTAATATTCCCAAACCAGGATCCTTTTAGAAGTTACCAAAACACTAAGTGACAAATAATTAAAATTTCTTTTTAGACCCCTCAAGAGAGAGCCCACTAAGCTATTTACTGGCCCTCCTTACCCCAGGGCCAAGAGAACTGGGTTTTAAAAGTATTAATAATATTTTTGATTTATAGAATCCATTTCCTCCAGCCAAAGAGAAGAGCCAGACACAAAATCTCCTTAGCTGCTGCTTACTGAAGAGGAGCAGAGCACCATGCTGCTTTCCAGTGGGCCACATGACACATTCTCTCTGCAGCCCCGCCCATTACATGTCACTCACAAAGCACCCACAGGATTAGTGTGTGGGTCCATCGTCCTACATCCGTAAATTCCTCACCCGAGTCCAGCCTGGGTCAACTGCAGTTCAAACTGCTGCTGTGCTGGCCAGAATGCAGTGACAAACCCTTCTATCTCCGCCTGCATAGTGTTTGCTCTCTCTCTAGACAGAGGTCAAGGATAAAAGGCTTGATGGACCTTCTGCAGACCCCACTGTCAGTCACTACACAGGATCTCTCAATGGGGGAAGCTACTCCCTACCATGCCTATACCATAATCCCAACATCCCAGGAGCACAGAAAGATGCTTTGGCTACCTCTTGGGGGACGACTCCAGTCAGGGAGGTGGCACCTTGTCAGCAGAGAAGCGTGGGAGGGCTGCTAATGTAGTCAGAGGGGGGTGAGGAGAGCCTGCCCTTGCCAGCAGAGCAAGGAGCTCAGGCATCTTTGACTCCAAGCAGCAGCAGAGGGGCAGTTACATCAGCAGAGAGTGGCAGCGACCAAACTCACAAAGACCTAAGTAGACCTGCAGAGAGCTGCAGGCCTCACAAGAAGTAACAGCATGCCTTCTCTAGAAGCAAGGAGGTGTCTGGTTCCTGTGCACATAAGCCTTAGCTGGGAGTCAGAAGCCACACGTAGACTGAGAAAGGCACAGATTCATGCTGGAAGCCAGCACTGACCACATTTCCAGCCCCATCAGTTTGCAGACTGCAGCCCACGTCACACCTACCTACTGCCTAGTCTCCATGTGTTAGTTTGTCAACTTGACTCGAACTAAGAAATAGCTGGGAAGAATAGCCTGTCAGACTGTCCTGCAGGCATATTGTGGGACATTCTCTTGATTAATGACTGATATTTGAGGGAGGCCCCGCCTACTGCAGGTGTATACACAGTAAGACTATCTCAAAAAAAGCAAAGAGAGCTGTGGAGAGCAAGCCAGCAAGCAGCTTTCCTCTGTGGTCTCTGTCTCTGCTCCTGCTGGAGTTCCAAAGCCTCCCTCAAGGGTCTGGCTTGCATCCACACAGCTGTGCCAAGCACCCTCTCTTAACACGGCGTACCATCAAGATCAACAGTTACAAGATCATGTATGAATGCCTTTTAAGATCACAGAATTCTGGGATGCAATCTGTGTTGCTGCTGTAACAGTCTTCGAATAGACCTACTGCTGTCCTCAGAAGGACCTCCATAGCTGGGCATGATAACTGCTGCTCTGTGTGTGTGTGTGTGTGTGTGTGTGTGTGTGTGTGTGTGTGTGTGTGTGTGTAAAATCTTTAAAAAAGAAAAAAGAAAGAAAGAAAAAAGAAAAAAAAAAAGCAACCTGGCAGGAAAGGTTTTCCATTGTCAGTTCATCTGTGAGACAAGTCAGGGAAGGAACTTGGCAAAAGCCAACTTCCTCTCCACGGCTGCTGTGTGCTACCCAGGACCACTTGCACAGAAGCAGCACTGCCTCCGATGTCCCACATAACTTAATATCAAGAAAATGCCCTCACAGACTTGCCTAAAGTCCAACTTGTTGGAGAATTTTTCTTAGCTTTAGTTCCCTCTTCCCAGATGACCCTGGCTGTGTCAACTTAACAAAAAAGGAGCTAGTACAGGCATGCACGTGGAGTTACGAAGTTATCATGTCTAAATCATTTTCATCACCTAAAGGGAGCCCCATCCCCTTAGCAACAACCTGACGCCAGAGCCAGCCTCAGTTGCAGGCACACTCTTCTGGAGGGACTTTTCCATGTGAACGGGTGGTGCTGTGTGGGTGGAACACACTCCCAACAACCCAACCCAGTGCCAAGGATCAGTGCTCTTACAGGATGATGAGGGCAGCAAGAAGTCCGTGCTCACTGTGAAAGCATCCACGTCACCCTGTGCCTTGCTCTGCTTTCTAAAGAAGCTCTTCAAACAGCAATCCACCAAAGTCAGAGAGATGACTATGTAATCCTTTAAAAATAACTCAAGATGTCATTGCCACAAAGTTCTAGCAGCTGAGGTGAAGCAGGGATGTGGTGGGCAGAGGGTGGGAAGCAGCCCTGAGAAGTCCCCTCTGAGGAGGAAGAGCAAGAGGTGTCTGGGACTCTAAGGCACCTATCAGCCTACCGCCAGGGAAATGCAACATGGCCTGGGGCGACCGTGTCCAGCCAAGGATGTGGGGACTCTGCAGTGGAGCAGCACGGCGCCAGCCAGAGTTGGCTTTGCTTCCCCTTGTGGACTTCCTGTGGTACTCTGGCCAACAGGGACACTTAAACCAAGAAGACTTAATGGTTCCTTAATGATGTGTGTGCTACTTTCATACCAATAAAAAGGGTATTTTAAATTTAAGGACAAAGGCCAGAAAATGAGGGTGGAAAATGAGCTATAAGGGAGATAATTTAGTCAATGGTGTTAGGCTAAACCAAAATAATACTGTTTATGGGCTGGGGACATGACTTAATAAGAATACTTGATGTGCTGCATGAGTTCAAATTCCCAGTACATCAAAAGCTGGCTGTGGCCACGCACATGCTGTCCCAGCCTGAGGAGTGATCTGTGAGAAACACTGCTTCAAAGAAGTAAAGCACAGAGCAACAGAGCAGCCACCTAACACTTCCTCTGGCCTCCACTCATGTACACATATGCACACGTGAGTACACATACAAACACATCTATTATGTTGAAATCTTGATCAAACCTCATCGCCACATGCACAGCCCATACCTTCTCACGTATCATATAAATTACCTGGACTCTTATTCCCAACCAGCCCAGGAACTAGGACACCCTTTGCTTGGGAGATTCTGTCCTCTGCTGGCTCCAGCTCATGCTGCTCCTCTTAGCCATGGCCGAGCTCGCTCCTTGAGTTCAGAAGAAGTGTCTTCACCTTTGGTGGCTCTGACTTTCCCGCTGAGCGCTGAGCTCCTGCCCTGTGCTGGTAACTGTAAGACAGTCTAGCTCAGTGGTTCTCAATCTTCCCAGTGCTTCGACCTTCCCATCAGTACCTCAAGTTGTGGTGGCCCCCAGCTGTACATTTTTTCTTTTGCTTGCTATTTCATAACTGTCATTTTACTACTGTTATGACTCTTAATATAAATATCTGTGTTTTCTGATGGTCTTGGGTGACCCCTGTGAAAGGGTCACAATCCACAGGTTGGGCACTGCTGGTCGAGGGACATGTGTTTTTTTTTTTTTTTAGGATAGTATCTATGGTTGCTCAAAAAGGTCTTTTGTTTCCAAGACACTTCTCTCCAGAGTTAGGATATAAGCACATGCACTTGTGTGCCTCGGGCCTGAAGAGTCCTTCCATCCTCATCACCCTCACACCATCCTACCCTCGTCACCCTCACACCATTTCTAGCAAGAAACTACCTTCTCATCCTTCTACATGCTCTAAACTCGGGCACTAAAGTTCTCTGTATTCTCCTGTCACAGCCTTGGCTCTTCCTCCAGAACACATATCAGAGTGTGTGTGAGAGTGGGTGTATGAGTGTGTGTGTGTGTGTGTGTGTGTGTGTATGAATGAATGAGTTTGTGGGGGGGTGTGGGGTGGTATGTGTGTATGAGTGTGTATGTCTGTGTGTGGGGGGGTGGATGAGTGTGTGTGTATGAGTTTGTGTGTGTGTGTGTGTGTGTGTAGTGTGTATGTGCACACATGTGGGTAGGTGGGTGTATGAGTGTGTGTGTGTGTGAGTGTGTAAGTGTGGAGTGTGTGAGTGTGTGTGAGTGTGGAGTGTGTGTGTGTGAGTGTGTGTGTGTGTGTGTGTGTGTATGAATGAATAAGTTTGTGGGGGGTGGTATGGGTGTATGAGTGTGTATGTCTGTGTGGGGGGGTGTATGAGTGCATGTGTATGAGTTTGTGTGTATGAGTGTGTGTGTGTAGTGTGTATGTGCACACATGTGGGTAGGTGGGTGTATGAGTGTGTGTGTGTGAGTATGTGTGTGTGTGTGTGTGTGTGTGTGAGAGAGAGAGAGAGAGAGAGAGAGAGAGAGAGAGAGAGAGAGAGAGGATAGGGGTGGGAGGAAGAGGTGAGATATGATCACTCCCTCCTCATCAAAATTCTCTAGTTCACTGCTGCTTCCCAGTATCTTGTCTTGTCCTGTTCTGTCCGTCGGTCCTTCCTTCCTTCCTTCCTTCCTTCCTTCCTCCCTTTTTGAGATAGGAGATGTCCTAAACTGTTGATGTTGATCAGGCTGGCCTTGAACTCATGGATATCCTCCTGCTCCAGCCTCCCAAGTACTGGGCTTAAAGGTATGTGGGACCACCTTTTCTCAAAAGGCAACACTGAATTCTGAGTAGGGAGCCAGATGCAAACAGGCGGCTTGTGAGCCACAGCCCCTGCCTAGCCACTCAGCTGCACTGTCGTCACAGAGTTTCAAAGGCAACAATAAAACTTTATAAAAAAAGAAAAAGGGGGCCAGGCATGGTGGCACATGCCCTTAGTCCCAGGACTTGAGAAGCAAATCTCTATGAGTTTGAGGCCAGCCTAGTCAACAGAGTGAGTTCCAGGATAGTCAGGCTACACAGGGAAACACTGTCTTGAAAAACGGGAGGTGGCAAAGTTCAAGGCCAGCCTGATGTACAGTCACACCAGAAGAGAAGAAGAGTTGGCTGTGGTACTGCACACCTTTAACTCCAGCATTCTCTAGAAAAAGCAAGTCATCTCTGTGAGCTCCAGCGAGCCTGATCTAATCTATACAGTGAGTTCTATGCTGCCCAGCCTACATACTGAACCTCTGTCTCAAAGTAATAGGAGAAAGGGAACTAAGGAGAAAATAAGTCAAATGATAGCCTGAAGACGCTAGTTTGCCAGCCCTGGCTCCTGGCTCACCCAACCCCTACCACTCCCCTGGCAAAGATTTCATTTCTTTGTGCTTTATTCCTCTCACTGATTTAAATATGCTGACACCAGTATATATCTCATTGGGCTTCCTGAAGGACTGACCAAATGTCTGAAACACAGTAGGCACTGCACAACTGTTAGCTGCCACAGGCATAAAATGCATTGCTAGTGGTAGTGAGAGAATTAACATGCCTCCCAACACCAGACTATTAACAAGTAGTAAATACTGTGATGAAGGTGGAGGTGGAGGTGGAGGTGGAAGAGGTGGAGGAGGTCATGGAGGTGGAGGAGTTGAAGGAGGAGGTGGAGAAGGAGGAGGAAATTGAGGAGGTAGAGGAGGTGGAGGTGGTAGAGGTAGTGGTAGTGATTTGTGGTAGTGATGGTTACAGAGCCGACTCAGACAAGGACAAAGGCAGAGAAGCAAGCCCAGAAAGGAGTAAGTGGTACACAGACCTCCATATGGCCCACAGAAGCTCTCTGAAAGGACAGCTGGACAGTCTGGATAGTCAGACAGGTGACCCTCCATCACCTCTCTGTGAATGACCCATCTGTGTACATGGCAGAGCTCAGACAATAACTCTGAAGTGACTCCTGTTTGGGCAAGGAGCCAGCTGGAGAGTCACAGGTCAGGGGAATCAGTCCTCTCAAGAGGCAGGACAACAAGGGAAAGTCACAGTCTTTCCATTCCTGAATGGAAACAGTGACTGTGCCATCTGTAAGCCAGTAGGCAAGCTGAAACTCCATGGCAGGGTCCTGGAAAAAATAAAAAGTTCCTCTCGATGCAGATGAGACACCATATGCCAATGAGCCATGTCAGGAATGTCCCTGAGGTAACCCAGCCTTGACCACTTTCAGATCCCCGGAAGCAGAGATCCCAGACCAAGGACAGGAACTGTCACCTTCATAGTTGACATTACTTATGATGTAATCAACTCTGCTCAATGGTAGGGCACTTCCCTGTCTACACTCCTCCATACACACTGTCAGGTGAAGCTAACTATGGTAGGAGTGATCACACAAACAGAAACAGAGCTCAAGGCAGAAAAAGCATGTGGAATTCTCAGATTCTCTGGCCTTTGTGTCTTTACAAATTTGTCCAGTTTTGTTTCCTATTGTTTGGCACAGGGCTTCACTGTGTAACCCTCGCTGCTCTGGATCCAGGTTGACCTCAAACTCTACCTGCCTCTGCCTTCCAAGTGCTGGAACTAAAAGCATGACCCTCTGGCTTTGGGTTTGTCCCCTCTTAATTGCAGTGACTACTTAGGAATTAGCTGGGAAAAGACTGTGATAAAGTGGCCCAATATCAAAACCAGCCTTGACCCAATTTAACCCCACAGCCCTGGCATTGAACTTAGAACCTGCTAGCTCCTTCTGGCTCTCCTCTTTCCCAACTGGCTCCTTCACACCGTGGCATGGATACCCTGCCCAGATTGCTTCTTCTATTATACTCCAAGATCATCTTTAGCTAGCACCCGTGAAACAGGCCACTGTGCACCCTACCCTAGCCCCTTGTCCCCTCTGGCTGCTCTTTGACAATGAGGACCGCCTGCTGCGTTCAGCAGCCCCACTACCTTTCTCAGTATCTGATACACACATAATGCTCCAGAAGTATTTGTTCTAGTGATGAGTTTGGTGATACCCTAACCACATTCTCAACCAAGCCTCCTATCTCTACCACTGCTCTTCCCACCACTAACAGTGCTGTCACTCTGGATCTTGGGATGGGGTTGGGCTCAACCCAAAATAAACAAGTGCTTAAGTCTGTCCTGTAAAATGGCATGGCACATACACACACTCTTCTGTATAACATTAGTAGTTGACTTACAGAGCATGACACAATGGAAGTGCTACGCAAGCCCTTGCTGTACCCTGTAATTTAGAGAATGTCCAGAAAAAAACCTGCACATGTTCCATACACTCAGTTTTTGAGACTCTCCTAGGCTGGCTTGGAGCCTCACTGTAAAGCCCAAATTGACCTCAAACTTTTAATCCTCCTGCCTCCAGCTCTCTAGTACTAGGATTACAGTCATGCACCCCCATGCTTGTTTTATGTGGTGCTGGGGATTGAACCCAGAGCTCTGTGTGCTAGACAAGTACTCTACCAACTGAGCTGCATCTCCAGACCCCAAGCTCTTGGCCAAAGCCTTTCAGCTGTAAGCTGAGGAGCTCTGTCTTGTCCACTGGCTATATAAACCTGAGAAGAAGGCAAGTCGAGCCACTGTGACCTCATCACACCTGCCCAGGGAAAACAGTCTCGGATCCACACAGAGGAGAGCAAGTGCTCATGCCTGACGGAAAGTGTACCTGTGTCATGTGAGCCCATTCACCCTTCCTACAGTTCTCATTCTGTTTTCTGATGCTGAGAGTGCATGACCTTAGATGATACACAGCCCCTCTGGAGGAGAGTCCAAGCCTATCTCTAATATTGGAGTGGTTAAAGATACCCCTGGAATCCAGGAGATCGAGGGTCACCCCGCCTGTACTCATCACTCTTCCTCTGCACTTATGCAGAAATGAGGTGACCTGAGACAGCCGTGAGAGCGAGGTATCTTTTTACACCACTGAATCACTGAGCAAGCTGACAAGCCCTTTATGTGACACTTAGTCACTAGAAAGCACACTGTGGTGAGGAAAAAGGCGTCTGCAGATGGAGTGTCACTCCAGCCAGAGTGACAAACTGAAGTGTAGAATGTGAAGTCTCTACTAGCACTCGCTCATTTTGAGAAGTTCATGTACCTCTCAAAGTTCTGCTACACGCTCCTGACCCGTCCTGCAAAGGCTGAACACGGCCAATCCTTAACTCATTCATACCATGGTAGGGAAAACTCAAGAACAGCAGTGATGGAGCTGCTATGAATAAATGTGTTCTGTGTGAACCCCACAGCTCGAAAGAAAACCCCACGGTTCAAATAAGTCAGTTCAAATAGGACAGCTGAGGCTGCTCCTACAGCTTTGGATGCCAGCTCACTTCCAAGTGAAAAGTTATCAGTCAAATGAGAACATACTTCTAAACAGCAGTAAGTATTTCAATGGTGCTAGGCCAGAGGGAAAGATCATGGCTAAACTTCCCCTGGGCTGGGAGAGGCTCTGTGGGTAACGAGCAACAGAAAAGCCAGTGGCAAGGCACTGAGTATGTAGCACCGAGGAGGCAGAGACCGAGAATCCCAAGGGCTGTCTGCCTACACTGTCAGTCAGCGAGTGTCTGCAGCCAGGGATGGTACCCAATATCAATTCTAGGCCTCATACACATGATGTTCATGCATGTATATGTCCACACATGGGGACATGCATACCTACACAGGCGCACCACACACATTCATGCAAGGAAAAAATGTACTTACAAAATCTCTCCAACCTTCCCATTTCACCTGCCTTTTAAGTCCTGCTGGGTGACAACTCACCCCTGCATGGGTTCCTTTCTGTTGTCCTTCCTGCTGCTCTCCTCTTTTTATTTGCTTATTTGTTTGTTTATATGTCTGGGTATTTTGCCTGCATGTATGTCTGTGCACCATGTCTGTGCAGTTCCACAGAGGTTAGATGAGGTACCAGGTACCCTGGAACTGGAGTTGCAGACAGTTGTGTGCATGTAGGTGCTGGGAATCAAACCTGGATCCTCTGGGAGAGTAGGCAAATGCTCTAGGCACTGAGCCATTTATTTCTCCAGAGGACTCAGCAGCTCCATTCGGACCTTTCCCTCCCAGTGCCCTCACATTCATCCTTATTACATCCCTGGTACATCTACATCCATCCCTACCTCAGCATCCTTATACACGTCCTCCCTACTGTCTAGACTAGTGTCCCCTTCTCCCAGATCCTGGGAGAACTGACTCCTTTAATCTCTGATCTCTGTGCTCCTATCACCAAAATGTTAGCTCCACACTGCACCCAGGGGAAATGCTTCTCTCCCTCTGTGAATTCCAGTTCTGCACCCTCGGTGGAATTCCACTTGTATGGGACAATAGTCAAATGTTGAGGCTCAGTACAAAGGGCTCAGGAGATCTGGCCTCTGCCCCACCAAGCGTCTTTCTGTCACCTTCAACAAACTGCCCTTCCACCCTCCTCAAAATTCTCCTCCCAGCAGGAAGACCTGAGTCTGAATCCCAGCATGAATGAGAAGGAGGAGGAGGAGAAGGAGAAGAAAAAAGTAATGTTTGTGTGTGCCTGTAATCCTGCACTGTGGAACAGGAGGTCCTGGGAACTCACTGGCCAGCTAGCCCAAACAATGGGCTTTGTGTTCACTAAGAGGTCCTGTCTCAGAACACTGTCCGAGGACCAACTCTGAACTCCCACACACAAATAAAGAAATAAATAAGGTAGCCTCCCTGTACCACCTTTTGAAAGGAAACTTAAGGGCCTCCCCAGAAAGGCTGGCATCCAACTTGTCTAAAAGAGCGAACCAACCCTGGATCTACCAGAACCAACAAGTACATGATGGAGGGCTCTTCAGCCTGCAGGTCCCAGAGAAAAAACTGTCCTCTTTCACTATGCTGCTCATCTCAGAGACCAGCACAGAGCAAGCAACAGGAGTGTTTGCACGTGGGGCACAACTACCCTGTACCAGACACTATTTAAAGCACTCAGCCCAAAGTCAACAAAGCAATTGAGCCAGTTGCTATCAGAGACTAGAGGCCTCCGGGCCTTTGTTTTCACTGACTTTCCCCACGAGTTAATTTACCTATTATAAACTCCCCTCTGCCCTCTCTGCACAGATGGGCCTGTTCACTGACGTATTGTCTGTAGCTGTCTTCTCATTAGGACAGCTCCAGTGGTCATGACAGAGACCATATGTTCTATACAGCTGGAAGTATTCCCTCTCTAGCCTTTCACAGAAAATGCATGCCAGCCTTTGGTATTTCAGGACAGTCAAGATGCCCTGGCCAAGTCCAGAGACCAAGTCAAATAAATGAGCATTTCAGATAGTCAAACTGCTATCAAGAAAACAGGCATGGTACCAGGGTAAAATGGAAAAGTAGGCTGACAAGACACTTCTGAGGCAGTGACATCCATGATGGGCCTGAAAGGGAGCCAGCTGTGACAGCATCTCAGGGACAGCACTCAGGAGGGGAACCATTAAATGAAAAGCCATTGTTGGAACAGGCTGGCATCGGTCACAGTCCAGCAGATGGCGCAGAGTAAGACTTAACAGGAGTGCTGACAGGACAGAGAGCAAGGGACGGAGAGGCTGGCCCTGGAGACATCAAGTCCCAGGCTCGGCAGAGCTCAGGGTAGCAGTGGGCACTGGGCCTACAGTGACAAAGCAGCCATGCACTTGGTAAGATGCAGACAATGGTGGGGGCAGGAGCCATTGTGAGACGATGCAGTGGGCCCCAGAAAACCCCAAAAACTCACTGGTCAAGCAGCCTAGCTGACCCAGAGACCCTAACGTAAAGGAATAAGGTACAGAAGAATATGCCTGAAGTCTCCTCTGACCTCATGTGCAGGTCGACACCCTGACATTTACCAAAAGACAATATGGCCTAGAGTCTTTCCACTTCTTTTAGTGAAACTTCAGTATAATCTTTTTGACAGAGAAGTTTAACTAACACTTTTTATGCCAAAACCTTGGGAAGGAAGTGGCAAGGGCTTGCCGGAAAGAAAGGAGAATGTTAGGAAAAAGATGATGTCCTGGGTTTCAGCACCAATGTTAGAAAAAAGAAGGAGAGCGAGAGCGAGAGAGAGAGAGAGAGGGAGGGAGGGAGGGAGGGAGGGAGGGAGGGAGGGAGGGAGGGAGGAGAGAGAGAGAGAGAGAGAGAGAGAGAGAGAGAGAGAGAGAGAGAGAGAGAGAGAGTTGGGTTGGGAGGTCTGTTCCATGGAGGTGCAAGGAAGCATGGAGGTAAGGGGGATGCCTCTGGGGACCCATGTTGGGAATCCCTTCCCCCTGAGGGACCAGCCACAAGACAGTATAGTACAGAACAGAGTTCATTCAGGGTGGGAGGGGGTAAAAGGGTAGTAGGGGCAGAGAGAAAGAGAAGAGAGGAGTAGAGAGGTAGAGACCAGTCATGAGCACATGGAGAGAGAGGGGTGAAGGGAATGGGGGAAGAGGAGGGGCAAGTGGGGAGAGCAAGAGCAGGTGAGCAAAAAGCAGGAACATGAGAGAGGAGGGGACAAGCAGTCCCTTTTATAGTGTCAGGTAACTGGGGCGGAACATTCCTGGCTGTTGTCAGGTAATTGTGGTGTGGAGTTTATAGAATCCCAACATTACCAAAGCCTTGAGTGGCTGCTCAGCACTCAGGGTGCTAACCGGCAGGAACTGGTTTGTGCCTCTGCTTGGAGAAGTGGCCAGACACACAGTGCACTGAGCCCCCATCGCTGAGGATGTGAGAGGCAGAACAAGGCCAACTCCCTGAAGGACTCCGCAGCTGTGCACACCTAGAACAGGGGATGAAGCTGAGGGATTAGCTTGGCTGGAGTCTCACACTGTGTAGATGCCACAGTGCTGGAAGCCAAGGAGGCCCTTTGTTAGACTGGTGTCCTCAACAGGGGTCACTCGGAACCTTCATCCAAGCTAATCACTGAGACAACAAGCAGCACCTCAGCACCTCTGCCTGCAGCTCATTCTCCACTCCAGCCACTCCCATCAGAGGAGCAGTGTGAGTCCACAGGCCAAGGAGAGCCAAGCCAGCAGTAGTGATACTAACCACAATTGCAAGAGTATCAGCAACCAGCAGAGCCAGTCCCATCTTCCCCCTTTGCCCCCAGTTTGCAAAGTCACCCAAGTTCACACAGCAGGAGGTGACAGAGTACACACTACATTCCATCCAGTTCTTCTCCCCTGCTGCCCACAGCCAGCACACAGCTAGACACATTTGAGAGGAGTCTGCAGGACTACCAAGGGACATAAAAACACTCCAGCAGTACATCTGAAGGTCACAGCTCTGGCACAAGAACAAGCATTTGTGCATCTGAGAACTCACACTTAGCACAGCCGAAAGCAGTGCAGCAGGCACCGTGAGAGAACACAGACTGTCCTGACAGGAAAGGCCTACCCAACCCTGGCCAGCAGTTCCTTGGCAGCAAAAGAAGTTAAGGGAGGCCTGGGGGTGTGGCTCGGGTAGAGCTTGCCTAGCATAAAAAGTTCCAGGTTCCATCCCAACCCTGAGCACCTGAGTATGACCCGCCCATCCTCAGCCTACCTGTGACTTCATACCGCTGGCTGTGGAGGTCAATTATAAACGCACTGCTTACTTCCTGCCCCAAATCACCAGGAAGCCTCTTTGCTTCCTGCCTAATGGCTTTTTCCACAAAGCAGAAGAGATCAGACACCAAATATGGCAGTCTAAAAGCCATTAGCACCCAAAGAGAAGATAAACAAAGTTGGTGGATTATGGCCATGCTCAACCATCCCAAAGCACCCCACCTACCCACCTACCCCACAAGTCCTCCCTCCCTCCCTCTTCCTCCCTCTCCCCACCCCCATCCACTGCAACTTCTCAGGATCAGCTCCCAAGTATGGAGAACAAACTGAAACAAATTGCGCAGTTCACCTAGGAGGCCATCCCGCAACACTCAGGCCTCTGGGTTTTACCACGTCATCAGCTCTGGGGCCTGAGAAAGCCACAGGAAAGCTTCCAGCTCCCAGAGGGGCCTCCCCAAGGGTTCTGCAGTCTATCCTCTGTGGACCAGGTGAAGAGTGACTTTTGGGAAGAACTCACAGGGCATGCCTGGCTCTGCCTGCCTCAAAGACTATAAGCTTTCTATAACTATCATGGGACACAGCCAGGCTGTCCCTGCACATGGGGATCCCAGCTAGGACCTGTGCCACATCTAGCTTCCCTGAGCTTCTTGATAACTCTGGACACATGAAGAAAGGGAAACTGAGGCAATGAGACCATAAAGGTTGCATGGGAATGAAACAGGTCACCTCACAGAGGGCCCCCTCACCACACAGCACAGTCACCAGTACGGGTGACCCAGGACTGGTAATACTTCATCAGGGGAGACTGGAGCAGTGGTTCTTCCTAATGCTGCAAGCCCAGCCTATGCAGCAAACAGCTTTACTTGCTACACCACTGTGACAACTTTTTCTTTTCTTTTCTTTTCCTTTTCATTGGGGGAAGGGGCAGAATCTCCCAGACTAGGTGAGCATCTATTACAGACAAGTGCTATATCCAGATTTCTATGTGGATACTTCATGCTTGTGTTAGAAGCATTCGGCCCTGTTTTTGCCCCACTCCAAGTCCTTGGCTTTTCCAATGATAATCTCACTGCCCTGAGAATGGGTCCGTTACTGAGGCAGGTCTCCTCCTTCACCTGCTGATAACCATGTCCTCGGCTCACCTCATCCCTGTGCTCCCAGAAACACATGCTTTGGCTCTTAACTGGAGCTGCTCCCCTAGTGGTAGGCTGAGCAGTATCTCCATGCACAGATAGCCACAAAATTACACGATTACAAATCTCTGAACCAGACACATACTCTCCTTGAGATTCCGTTCTCCCTTATGTAGTTAGCTGCCTCTACTACACTCTTAACTCCCCTCCCCTGAATAAACTCTATTCTACACTATACTGTGTGGCTGGTCCCACAGCGGGAAGGGATTCCCAACATGGGTTCCCCAGAGGCATCCATCCCCCGTTCCCCCGTGCCTCACCACACCTCATGGAGCATATCCCCCCCCCCCCTCACTTCATCCTTTTCCTAACAGTGTTGCCGAAACCCAAAAAAAACCTCTTTTTTTAAATGCATTCCCCGTATGCTTGCCTATAGCATGCTAGGCTCCGAGTTCATGCCCTGAGGATAAAGAAATGGTGACCAGGAACTAGCTACAAGTTTTTAAAACCACATACACAGGACTATAACCTATAAGCACAGTAAGTGCTGCTGTCACAATTAGAGACTGAAGGTCTCAGTGGCCTCTGTTCTGATTACATTTTCCCCAGCCTGGAACACGATAGAAATGCTGGGAACTAGAAGACTGAAGGGCCCAGCTAGCAGCAGAGTCCACAAGGGGCAGGTCTTTAAAAGCTATACACTGTCCTGATGCTGGCCACACTTCCTGACCTCTGCCCTGCCCACCACCATGCGTATCCGTAGTCACACCCTCTCTGCTGTGATGTCTAAGACCCTCCAAACCCAGGAACTAGAGCAAGCCTGCTGCCCCCAGTCAGCAAGGAAAAAAATAACCAATACAACTGTAAAAAGGGGGGGCTACTGGAACCAACTCTGCTCTGTTTTGGGACTTGGTGGGAACCAGGAAGCCAGTTCCCATTTCAGAAGGGGCAGGACAGCTGGCTCTAACAAAGCCACCAGACGTGGAAGATCTCTTTTCATCCTCAAAAGTAAATATGGAGAGGTTTCCCGCCCTTTGTGGGCAATTATACAGTAAGAACACTGCCAATTTTCTATTTTAAAAAATGTTGAATTCCGGTGCTTTTTGAATTGTTATAAGGGGACACAGAGAGGGAGGGACTTCCAATTATTTATGTCAAAATCTGTAAAAATAAAGACTTTTTACATCTAATTGTGGGTGACACTTTATTAGAACATTCCCTAATATGCAGCTCAAGCTTCTAGCAGGAAGAAGCCACAGCCAACATTCAAAGCCAAGGAGGCAGGAGGACAAGATTCCAACAGTCATACAGATTGCCTTTTGTCTGTCTCCTTCAGAGCCCAACGGTCTGCCTTCCTGTCACATTGCCTGACTACAAGAAACCACACAGAAAGTTTAAAGCCACATTTAAACATTCATTGCAAAGACTGAGAGCGAAAGGCAATCCTCAGGAAGAAGCCTTGGGATTGCCTGCACTGCCGTAGGGCAGGAGACCACAGAAACCGAGACAGGAGATACAAAGGAGGCTTAGGAAGAACACACTCTAGCCCTGGAAATGCAGTGAGCAGCCTCCTTCAAAGTCCTTGACTGCAAACAGCCCCATCTGAGCCAAGAAAGAAGGAAACGACCACAGTAAAGGATATGACCACAAGGGCATTCCGTGGCAGTCACAGAACACCAAAGGCATCCGGTGGCCTCGAAGAGCAGATGTCAGGGACTATCCAGACAATGGCAGGCAGACAGACCCACACAGAACCACAGCACTCGGTGCAGAACCTTATTCCTAACACTTAGCCTGCCACCTCCCATCGCCTGAGGAAACAGCAGCCCTGATTCACTGCTGCTGTGGGGCTAACCTAACCGAGTGACATATAAGAGACAGAGAATCTGGAACACGTAAGTCATGAAAAATTAACATATTTATACACACACACACACACACACACACACACACACACACACACCACTATGAAATAAACCTTAGGAGCTGAAGGGACAGCTCAGCCTTTAACAGAGCATTAACACCCTTGCAGAGGCGCAAGTTCAGTTCCCACAACTCACATTAGGCCACTCGTGCACACCCCTAACTCCAGCTTCAGGGGGTCCAACATCCTCTTCTGACCTCCACGGGCAACTGTCCTCATGCGTGTACACACATCATTTAAAGACAAATAAGTCTGAAAATTCTTGTGTGTTATGAACCACTGGAGCTGTAGTGTGTGTGAGCTACATCCACCTCAGCAGCAGTCTCTATGGAGAACACTGTAGGAAGAGCCTGAGAGAAGCCTATTGGCCCAAAAAGTCCGGAGAAGGAAAGCCATGGTCACGTGGCTGCATAGCTAGGAAAGGGGAGAGCTTCCAAAGGTGTCCCTCCATAGAAGCAGAGAAATAACCTTGACCTGACTATCTACGTATCCTTCTCTCCTGGTCAGAGAGAAGGATACAGTGATGCTCATGTGAGACCAGGCCAAAGAAGACTCTCCCACACTGTCTCAGTGCACCTAACTCTAAACTGCTGCTTTTGGGATTACAGAGATGGAGACAGGCACAAGCAACTGCCCAACCAACAGTGGCTGGGGATCTAGGACACACTGGGCACTGGGGACATTGCACAACGGACATCAGTCCTCATGAAGGCAGCAAGGAGAGGAAGGAAGTCTATGGTCAGGAGAACACAAGAGGAGACCAAACTCAAAGGGAAGAAGGCACAGGCTGCTTTGAGGGCTGAGGATGTTCTCCGCTCAGAGGTCTGTGGGTACCAGTTACCCCAGCAGAGGAAATGGTACAGACAGTCAGAAGGAAGCAGGCAGGATAGATGTACAGGCCAGAGAAAGGATGAGACTGCTATGGGCTGATCTGTGTTTAAAGGGCAACATCCGAACCAACTCAAGTGGAATCATTGTGAAACTTCAGACTCAGACAGTATAGGGATGGCTGCTAACTTCACTACTGTCAACATAGTATAGAATGTGATTGTACAGATATGTTTCTGTTTCCTTCTGTGTTAACAGTAGGGGATTGAACTCAGAGCCTTAAACCTTCTAAGAAAGCACTGTACCACTGGCCTCCATGTCTACCCTGCTCATTAGCTTCTTCCATAAATCCTCACTGGTTTTCATATGAACTGTGCTAGCAGGATGGCTCAATAGTTTAGGATACACCAAGCTGATGACCTGAGCCTTGGGGTGCACATGGCAGGAGAAAAAAAAAACAAAAACAAAAAAAAAATTGAATCCAAGACGCTATCCTCTGATCTCTACATATGCACCAAACACACATGCATGAACCATACCTGCATGTACCCATACATGTATATACCACATATGTACTTATTACATGTACACCTGCAAATAAATAAGTATGATAAAAACATTTCTAATTCAGCAAGGCTTGTTGGTACACACCTTTAATCCCAGGCAGGCAGAGGCAGCCAAATCTGTACGTGTTCAAGGATAATTATTTGGTCTACATAGTGAGTTTCAGGACAACCAGGGCTATTTAATGAAGCCATATCTCAAAATGTATATGTCACCAATAATTTAAAGACAATGCATTTAGGTTGTTCTTTAGGTTCTTGCTATAGTTTGAATATACGGCAGTGTCCCCACAAGCTCATGTTCTGAATGTTTATCCCCAGCTGGCAGTGCTGTTGGGGGTAGGGGGTACGTAACCTTTAAGAGGCCGAGCCAGGATCCTGTAAGGGAACTAGGGACAGGCCCCTGAAAGTTCGAGCACTTGTTCTCTGCTTCTTGGGCTGCCACAGGCTACTGCGGCAGACAGGGGTGGTTTGCCACGCCTCCCCTGCCACACTGGACCTCAATTCTCCAAAACCCAAATAAGCCTTTCTGCCTTTAAGCTCTCTGTCAGGGATTTGGCCAAAGCAATGCAAAAATAACTAATAAGGTTCTCTATCCCCCCCCCCAAAAAAAAACAACAACAAACAAAGCAAAAAAAACAGGCAAAGCCAGAGCAATGGCAAGTTAGGTAAAGGTGGTTACGGCAGACAGGGCCAGAGGCTTGGTGCGTGTGCTCAAGACAGTCCTTAACAAAAAGTCAAGCAGCAGGAAGAAATATTCTGGGGGTTAGGGATATACCTCCTCAGAACAGAACTTACATAGCATGTACAGGTCCTAGTTTCAATACCCAGAACTCTCCTAATTTTTTTTTTAAGTAGCCAAGTAGCTAGGTAGCCAAGAAAAGTCATCTTGGCCTGGGCTATGCTCCTCTGGAAACCAAGGTCACATGCCAATTAGCAACAGGGAAACATCTGCCTCATCCTTCCATCACCATCTCTAACGTGGTCGGTAAGTCCTGCTGTAGAAAAAGGAGTCAAGACAAATTAGCCTCAATTAACCCAAATCACAGGCTTCAGCCTAGCCAGTGGCCCAGGAACAGCCACTTCTTCACAGCCTGGGGCCTTCTGACACTGTTACCTGAGTAATTACAAAGGAATGACTGTGGCAAGAGATGTGCTCACCAAGCAACAGTTTACTTCATCAGCCACCATTCTGACCATAATACCACAGGGACTGTGCTTCTAAAGTTGTAGCGCCAACTCCTGTGCTAAGACCTAACGCTTCACAGCCCTAGGTAACAAAGGGGTGAGTCTCCTATGGATTCACGCTGGCACCAGTGCAGACCTGGGCAAAATCTGGTCCCTATCTGCAGCTCTGTACAAATAACCCGTTCACATCTTGATCATCCACACGTAAGACAGACAACAGATCTTTTGGGGAAACAGAGCCTAATCCAAGAGCCACACAACCCAAACCAGGATTAAGGTGTTGGCTCTACTCCTGCTTCAATCCTGCCTGAAGCTAGGACTCTCCTGTGGGAACCACTCACCCTCCTGCCCCACCTCCACTTCCAGCCTTACACTAGCTTCCTTTCACTCTGGACCAGGAATGAACAGAAGGAAACCTGTGTTCAATCAGATCAGAGCACTGGTGTCCCTTCACCATTGCCACTGTCCACAAACCTAGATCCCACCACATTTAGATATGAAAGTCCCCACAAAACTCATTGCTGAAGGAGTCGTTCCTGGTGTAATTTCTGTTGTCTGGGGCTTTTCTGAAGTGAGTGGAGCATGAAGGCTCTGCCCTGGTCAGTTACTGACTGATTCTCGTATAGAGTCATAATCTGATGGCACTACAGGGTGTGGGGTGGAAACCAGGACACAAGGTCTGGGTAGAGAAGGCAGGTTACTGGGGACAAGTCTCTAAAGATTATACCTTGTACCAGCCTTCTGTTGTCTGCTTTCAGACACCCTAAGGATGGCTGCCTCATCAAGGCTCAGAGCAATGGGGCCATCCCCATGGGCAAAACTGAAACCAGGAACTAAGGTAGACCTCCCTTCTTCCTTTCCTCCAGTGTCTGTCACAGCTGACTAGCACACACCCAACTCCTCACTAGGACCTGTGAGACTGTTCCCAGGCCCCTTTCCTCACTCCACCCTGGCAGTCTGTACTAGTCATAGAAGCTACCTGTGGCTTCAGGATGGCCTCTTCTCTTCTCTGCCTCTCTCCCTCTCACAAGCGTCCTATCTGTCTAGAATGCTCCTGTTGGCCTTCCAGAACAGTATCCTTGCACTGACAAACCATCGTTGAGTGAAGGTAGCAGCGAAGACTCATGGATGCCATATTACCTCAAGCACCAGGCTCCTGGCCTACAGGGTCTCACTTCACTTCTGACATGAGTAAGGCTCCTTCTAACTGCTGTCCCTATTCATAAATTTAAAGCATCATGGATGGACATGGTGCTGCACACTTGTAAACCCAACACTTGGGAGGCTGACGCCACAGATCACACGGTACCCTGGAGCACACAGCAAGAACATATAACTAAGCTGAATGGGGACAAGCTTGCTTGTCCAAGGTCACAAAGTGAGCAAAAACTTATGGCAAAACTGACTGTAAACCCTGACCGCCATCATAGTGACAATGAACTCACAGCACTGTTCCCAGGACTACGTCACAGCCAAGACCCTGACAAGCCGACTTCTCACAGGAGGGCTCTCACTATGTGCCTGGCAGAGAAGGCAGGTCACTGTCCTCTGGACTGACATTCTCTATTCGTAAACCAGGAACCCCATCAGGTCAGCCTCGGACCTCTGAGAAGGGAAGGCCTGCAGAATTACAACTCCTCAAAGAGATGACACGGGTCAACGAAATGCATCACCAGGCACGTGCAGCCATGGCTGCCATCCAGGACCACATGGCGGAAGGGGAGAACTGACTCCAGGAAGATGCTCTTTGACCTCCAAATGTGTTCTCTCTCACACACACATGCGCACACATACATGTGCCTGTATATGCATGCATGCACATACACAGGTGTGTGTATATACACATGCATGCATACACAATATTTTTAAAATTTAACACAAAGAAGTTGGTGCTGGAGAGATGGGTCAGCAGTTAAGACCATTGGCTGCTCTGGCTATAGGACTCAGGTTTGGTTCCCAGCATCCACAACTATCTGTAGTTCCAGTTCCAGGACATCAGATGCCCTCTTCTGCCTTACTAGATACCAGGTACTCACATGGTACACATATGTACATTTAGGCAAATAACAGAAAATAAAAGTAAATATTTTTGAAAAGAAGGAGGAGGAGGAAGAAAAGGAGGAGACAACACACTCTTTGCTGTGCTGAGATCTGAACCCAGCCTCATTCATGTCTAGCACTTTTCACTGAGCTAAATCACCAGCTCTGAGACACGTTTACCATCTCTGATTTTGTCTTCCTTTGGCCTGAAGAGACATGCAATATTGGGAAATTCAGAAGTTATCGTAGACCGTGAAATGACCTGAACTGTAAGCCAGAAACAGGAGGACAACACACAAGGGACAAATATTCAGAGGTTAACTCATTCAACAAAGACCTCCTGCATCCTAGTGCCCATGAAGCATCCTGCCTTGAATAGACTCATCAATGACCAAAAGAGACAAAGCCCTTGACCAAGCTGGGGTGTGACACAGAGGCAGAAACATACAAGATGAAAATGTCACACAAAACAAAAAGAGCAGCATAAAAATGCAGGGAGCAGGCACTGCTCTGTGGAGTCTGAAAGACAAAGAAACAGTGAGGAAAACTAAGGGAAATTGCCTCGTGAGAGTGTCTGAGCACTCAGTGCATGTGGAAGAATTCCTTGTTCCCTATCACAAGGAACTCAGGAGTATGGGTTCCGGGGCAAAACTTCCCCACACTGCAAACTACTTCCTCCTACATGTTAAGCAAACACTCTTCATGGTTTTTTAAGTGTCTCCTCAATAGCCCAGGCTGGCCTCAAATTCAGAATCCTCCTGCCTCAGTCTCCTGAGCACTGGGATTACAGACATTCACCACATGCCCAGCTCTGTGTGAGTTTTTAAAATTATACTTACTATTTTATGTGTAGTGTATGTGTACACACGCATGCATGCATGCATGCCTGTGTCATAGAGCACATGTGGAGATCTTTTAAGAACTAAATTGCTATGTTCCATCTGCAGTCTGAGGTGAACTTAAAGTCCCTAAGTTACAGACAGCAGAAAGTGCTAGCCCCTCCCAGCTGATGCTGCCACAATTCTCTGGAAACTGTAAAGTTACAGAGCCTCGGGAAAGAAGAGGGCATCTCAGGCCCCAAGTTATTCCTAAGCTAAGGCTCTGTGTCCTACAGCAATAGAAGGGAGATGTGGAACAAGGCCATGGCCTAGGGAAGGAGGAAACTGAGACGAAGGAACATTAATGCTGTCACCTTGAGCCCCCTAAGCACACCTGCCACGTGTGTCATCTGTGTCCCTAGAATCAAACTCAGGTTATCAGGTTTAGCCATAAGCACTTTTACCAGCTGGACCATCTAGTCCCCATACACAAGTGTACATACACACACACACACCACACACACGCTACACACACACCATATACCACACACCATACACACATACACACATACACACACACACACACACACACCTTGTCATTTCCAAGTGGTTCATTGGGATTTTTAAAGCCCAGCAGGCAACTTTCTGGGACCTCCAAGTGGATTTTTGCCTTGGAGCTGAGCATTTGGGGAGGTGAAGTTTGCATCTTGAAAAGAAAAGCATCTGAAGAAAGGTCTATCTGCATCAAATAAGCAGACTGACCCCTCTGAGGACTGCTAGCATAGAGCCAATGTGTGTCTGAGCCCCGGCTCCCCTTTGTGAAAACCTCTGAATGCAAACTTTGCAGCACAGGAAGTCTACAAAAATTCCAGAGCCACTAGACCTGACAGTTGTCTCTCTTTAAACCACACGGCTGCTGTGGCCAAAAATATCTCCCCTCTGCCAAGCTTCCTGTTGCTCACTCTTCGGCTCCAAAATAGCAAGAAGCGGCTTGGCAGTGATGTCATACTGCCACTGTCACTGCCTTCAGGGCACTCACATGCTAACTATATTTAAGACCCAGGCTTCATGTCAGGGACACAGAAAATGTCTACTTGTGAGCCGAACTGTACTGCAAAGATTTGAAAAGTTACTTTCTGTGAATAAGCAGGTTGCATATGTTGCCTTCTTTCAGGGCAGAGGAAGAGCCCAGTGGTCAACAGCAAGGAGCTTCAGCCCCTCGTTCTGTTCCCATAGCAGCAACATCTCTGTTATCCCTCCACGCTGCTCTGTAAATTCTGTCCTCTAGGTCCTCCCTACCTCCCATTAGGAAGGCAGCCCGATGAAACACTAAAGAACAGTGACCACGCTTCGAGGGCTGGCTCGTATCTCCTGGTTCTGGCGATTTTATCTCCTCCTGCTTCTGCACTTTTGAGTGTGAAAGAGACATTTTGGATACAACTCTTCCACTCCTCCCAGAACCACTGCAGGCTTCTCATATCTTGATGAACTGCCTAGAAGGTGCTGCAGCTTTTGTGGGAAACACCTGTACTGGGTCCTAACAGGTCTGATGTTCACATACATAATGTGAGCACATGCTTGCAAAGGTACACACACAAATACAACTTCCTACTCACCCCCAAATTTCAGTCCCTCAACAAAGCCCGAGTCTAAGAAAACAATTTAGAATCAGCAAACAAACAAACAAACATCCCATGGCTTTATCCACTGCCTGAGGTTGCCTGAGCAATGCCTAAGGCGTTCCCACCCTCTTCCCACCATGCTGTGCTCCATGACTTCCCATGGAGAAGTGCCCGGAAAGCACACACTGACTCTCAGCTAAGAGAGCCTCACTGCTCCCTTGGTTTGAGAAGAAACTTACACATTTTCAGGTCAAGAAAAAATGTCTGGCCTCTCCACCTTTCTTCCTCAGAGGGAATCTAACCAAACTCCACCTTCTAAGACCCAAGTGCAGGAGTCAAGCAGAGGTGAACCAAGCAGTACCAACACAGGTAGTGAGTGTGTCCTACTCAGTGACCTAAGAAAGGTTCCTAGCTTGTTCCACTACAACCACCGTGCTGTGACTATGGGATCCCACTAGTGAGATCACACACAGGAAAGAAACAGAGGGACGGAGAACTGTGATGCAGAATCTTCATTACAGCGGTCACCTACAGTCTCATGAAAGTAGATGTGGACTCAGAACTCACACGGCTGGGTAGCACTGCAAACACTATGACACGCCACACAGCTTCAGCAATCACAGTGAACCGGTCCACTCACAGCCTGCTCGGAGAGTGTAGTTACAGTCAGACTCTTTATTGCAAAAAGACTGTATTAATCTGCTTTGCACTGTTGCAACACAGGGCCAAGGTGACACAGTACCCAAGTGACACAGCACCCAAGTGACACAGCGCCCAAGTGACACAGCGCCAAGGTGACACAGCGCCTAGGTGAGACAGCACCTAGGTGACACAGCGCCTAGGTGAGACAGCGCCAAGCACTTTCAATTAATTGTTCAACTATTCCATCCTGGTTTTTTGTTTTGAGAAAGGATCTTGCCACACAGCCCAGGGTAAATCAAACTTACTATATAGTCCAGGCTGGCCTAGCCTCCTGGTACTAGGATTACAGATGTGCATTGCCTGGTTAGGAAATCATATCTTAAAGCAAGCAAGTTAACAGTTCAGGGGTAGCTTCTTGCTACCAGTGTCAGGAGAGATGGAGCTGGGAGGGAGTCTCTACAAACCGACCTTAACCTTTCCAGGGGCAGCTCCCTTAGTGAGGCAGGGACCTCCCAGCAGACCCCTCCAAGGTTCCGCATCCTCTCCCAACACTACCATGCTGAGTTTCCCATGTATGACTCCTCAAGGGAAAACTATCCAAACTGTAGCACAAATCATGACCTTCAGAAATGCTCAGACCTTCACCCACAGCTATTGTACTCTGGGAATCAAGCTGAAGAAAAGACTGTTGGAAAACATGAATAAAGAAATGGGTTTATGAAAACTAGTGTGCTTGTGCTATACTCTAAGAACTTAGGAGGGAGTAAAGTACACCCTGATAAACAAGGGTGTTCCAGACACAGTGACCCCTGTGCACAGTGACTGGTGCTGATGCTGAGAAACAAGGTTAATTTCAAAGCTTCTGTACACTACTAGATCAGATTCTGTAAAGTGGATCTGTGGAGCTGTGTTTTGGAGGTCCTACGAAGTGATTGCTGATTCAGGCAAAGGGGTGAGAAGACAGGGGAGCTTTGGGAGAGCAGATCTCTTCCCAAGCAGCAGTGTTACAGCTCTTATGACAGAAGCTCTCAGAAGATGGAGTAATTGCTGCACACCTTTAATTCTGGAAAGGCCTCTTACATTACAGTTTTAGGCTGGTTCAGAGTTAGACAATAGGTGCTTCCTATTGGCTTGGCCTGAAGGTGGGGGGGAGGACTCATCTACATATTTGGGGGTGTGGTCCTGCTTCTGTCTTGAGCCTACATGACTCACCTGCAAAGGAGGGATTTGGAGCGTGACCTACTCAAACCCCTCTACAGGGGGCTCTGGGGGGCTGTAGTTGTGTGTTTGTGTGAAGGGGGGAGCTGATCTCCCCTGAGACTAGGAAGCTCCTGCCTTCCCTTAGGGTCCCCAGGGCTTCACTTATCTTGACTGAGAATCAGGGTACCCTTCACCGCCAATTGCCCCACATGAGTATGTACCTAAAGGTAACTAGCATAAAATGCCTCATCAACAATAATCTGTGTGTGTGCATGTGAAGACATGTGAAGGTCAGAGGACATGTGAGAGTTCACTCTCCCACCATGTGAGATCCAAGGATTAAGCTCAGAGACCACACCCAAATTTAGGAAATCTGTTCGCACCGGTAAGGACTATCAGTCACACGTGCCTCCATATACAGGGTACAGGGGCTATTTAAGCATGATCTAAAATCTGCATAGAAACAGAAGAAAACATAAAACATGACACAAAAATTGCAACACACAACTAATGGTGGCAGAAAGCTTAGAAAATGGACTTAAAGGACTAAGAATGAAGACAGTGGTTGTGTTGGACCCGTGGGTTGGGGACCCTCCCATTTGGGGTTGTTCCATAGCTTTTACAATTGCAAGGTAATTTTTTTAAACATAGAAATAAAAACTTTCTCAAGAAGTGTCAACTAGCCAGAGACGGTGGAATTCTGCTCTAGCTGAGCCTGACACACACACCTGCCATCCCAGCACTGGAGGAGCTAAGGCAGAAGGATCAGAATTGAAGACCGGACTAGGTCTTTTTAAGAACCTGCCCTATAAAGAATCCCACCATAGAATACACATGTGCAATTTTAACCTGTGAGCATGCAACTCAGTGTTGACAGAGCAAAGCATGAGCAGGCACAGGCTCAAGTTCACATACAGACCAGTAAACAAGCAAAAAGCCATCCCTCAAGTTGTTTATAGCTTACTTGAAAATAAAATATTAAGCAAAAATAAAAGAAGAATAAAAGAAACTAACAGAAACAAATTGATTCTCCATTGGTTCTGAAATAAAAATACCAAAACCTTCACCTGCCTGGAATGGGGACCAGTGACTGTCCCCTGGAGGTTACCAGCAGCCTCAGCATCCCCTGGAGACCCTTGGAAGTGCCAACCATCAGCTCTCCTGCTGCAGCAGAACTCAGACACTTCCATCACTGGGTACCCAGCAGTATGTTAACACCTGGCACCAGCTGCCAATCCTGGCTACAGGCTGGAATTTGCCTGGGTCTCGCCTCTAGAGAGTCTAACTTAATTAGTCTGGAAGGTGGCCTGGACCTAATAGTTCTGTAAGCTTCCCCTGGTGACTAAAATGTGCAGCCAGGGCTAAGCAGCATGTTTAGCTCTTCAACCCAGAGAATTCTTTATTAGAACGTTAGTTATGTCTGAGCAACACCAAGCCAGACGAACTCCAAAAAATTACTGTGGCCTTGAGGTGGATGAATAAATTACTTTCCTGCTGCCAGCTCTGGCTAAAGACACCTGCAGGGGCCTCTGGCTGGCATATATCAGCATTAGCACTTGCAAAAAATCTACAAGGGTAAGACTGTTTCACCCTGGCTTTCCAGAGAAGAAGCATTAGGCACAAAGTGCCATCTGCAATCCCACATCCACCAGGCGTAAGAGACTCCTGTGTGAATAAGTATTTCCTTAAAAGGGTGCCCGAGGCACCTCCCTCTACCCCAGCCTCAGACAGAGCTGACAATGGTAGCACACACTTGTAATCCTAACTCTTCCGAGGCTGAGGCAATGGGACCCTGAGCTTAAGGCCAGCCCAGGATCAAGAACATCAAGAACAGCCTGGGCTATCTACTGAGATTCTGCCAAAAAACAAAAAACAAAAAACTAAACAAACCTGAAGACTAAAGTAAACTGAGGAAAAACTAGTCTCACTCCTGCCTACATCATGCCACACTTCCACCTACATCATGCCACACTTCCACCTACGCACGCTTGCTGCACTGGAGCACAGAAACACTCAAACGGTTAACGTCTGTCTGTACCCCCACCCCATCCACCCCTCTTCAGTGCAAGCACCTAGGCTCACTCAGCCATGCTCTGCTTATTTCTAACCGATAAAGTTTAACAGAAAACAGCTGTTCTTTGAAGAGTCAACAAATAAACAAGGTAAACTACAGAGCCTTGAAGAACTCCAGCAGCACCAGACCGTGGGTGAGCAGTTTCCCCTAAGACATCTTGTCCCTGTCCTGATGCTTGGCCTAGCACGCAGGTCCCAACTTTTTAAGTGGATTTCCCTGCTCTCAGCTGCAAGTTAAGGATCTGAGGATGCTGCTGAGTATGGAGCAAAGGCAGGAGCTCATTACACCAAACAAAGGCGCCAGTATCCTGAAGGAGGGGAGGCAGAGGGAAGGGTGACTGGACACACAGTAGGTGCTCAGAAGATCATGTGGGAAATCAGGTCAAGAGGGTGACTAGACATACATTCTGCACTGTTTTTGAGATGGTCCTGAGAAAAGAGACAAGGGAAAGGTCTGAGGCAGGGTTCTCTTGGTGACAGCGCTGTCCCTTCAGGTGTGGCGTAAGTAGGCATGCCTGGCTGAGGCAGTACACAGTGCTGGGTCAGGCCAGCTGTAGAAGATGGGGTCCTCTCACAGATGCTAAAGGCCCCACATCTCCGCTGGGGTCTGCTGCACTCTGCATTTTCATTCCGTGTTTGTTATAAACAGCCACTCTGGATTTCTAAGCTTCGGTTCACCCTTTCCTAGAACTGTCCTGGCCAATGCAGAACAGGGTCTGCTTCTCATTCATTTCTCTTTCATATAAACTATGAACCAGCTTCCTAAATCACTTGTGTCCTCTGTATGTTATATTAGCTATGGACATTAGGAATGTCACTAAGGAGGTTTACAAAAAAGGAACAGCAAATCTGCTGGCATGAAGTCCAAAGACGGCAAAATAGACGACTAACAAGGTCCTAGAGCTCACATCTGTGAGACATAAACCACAGGAGGCAACAAGAGAGGAGGTGGCACAGGATGCTCACACTCTTGTCAGGTTCACTGAGGACTGTTGGCCCAAAGCCACTTCACAATACATTAATTTGGGACATCTAAAAAGCCTAAATGTGATGGGGAGGAACCACCATGGGAAGTCTACAGTCACTGCTGCCCATCAAGGGCCTCTCCAGCCCCACACTCACTCCTGCAGTTCAGAAAGGAAAGGATGCCACCTCCTGGATACAGGGAGCGTGTGAGCCAGGTCTGAGAGCAAGACATGTCTGCTTGCTTGGTAAAGTGGTTGGGCACAGCATAGCCAAGGTCTGTTATAGATCTTCTAGTCTCCATGAGAGAAGATCAACCCTAATAATGAAGCCAGAAGCAACCCTGATAATGAAGCCAACTGCAAGAAAAGGCGGGAGGATGGGGGGCTGGAGGAAAGTAGATGTGGAGAAACAAGTCTCCATCACAGCAGGAGTTCCCTGGCTACTCCACTGTCCTTCTTCAGAGGCCAGTCCTCTATGTGGACTCGTCATCCATGAATAACGGCTCTCACTAGCTAAAGCTGAAGTAGAAGCTTGAGGGACTTCCAGAAAGCCCCACTTCCCAAAAGGTGAGCAGAATAGTCTTGGAACAAGTAACAAACAAGTCCAAGAGCTTCCTAGAACTGAGTTATGACTACAGAAGAGGCCAGCGGGCATTCCTCAGAGATACTTGGGTCAGGTGACACCACCACCAGCCCCATAACACTTCCCTCCCTCAGCAAACCAATTTCACCAAGAGCTACTTGTGCCAGGCATTAGATCAGGCCAAGAGGGACCAGGTGAGCACAAGAGCATGCGCCTCCTTCAGGAAGCCTCTGGTGGCAGTACGCCATCACTGCCAGTAGTCACTGTTGTGCAGTGCGGTGCCTAAGCAACAAGGAGAGTCCTTGCCTGGGTAGGCGGAGATGCTGCTGGACACAACCTTCTGCTGGTGAATGTTCTTAAAGTGATGAGAAACAGAAAACCCAGCTCCAATTTGTCTCAAGAGCAATAGGGATTCATCAGCCCACACTGAGGCCTTTAAGAGTAGGTTGACCCAGCATCCCAGTATATCCTGAGACCCAGCTCTCTTGCCCACCACTCCCCATTCCTAATGCCTGCATACCCTCATGAGAACACAATGGCCTAGGCAGCTCTAGGCTTCACACACCAACAGAAAGTTACCTAGTGAAGAGAGCCATCCAACAGACAAGGGATGAGCTCCCACTAAAGTTCTGAAGACCCAGCCCTGTCTCCATGGCAAAATTAGACCACATGGCATTTCTGAAACAGTCCGGAAACCCTGCAGCAATCGTGCTGGGAAGGAGATTACCAAATGAGATATGTTAAACCTGAGCTGGTGCCTGGAAAAGTTCCGTTTCGGTCACTCTTGTGTAACTTTAATTTTTCAAATCCCATTTTTAATAGTCCTTAATCACATTAACCTCCCTTATAGCCCACCACCCACCAGAAGCAGTGGAAAAGAGAGGATACAGGCCATGGGCGTGGGGGTGGGGGTTGTGGGCCTGTTTAGAAAGGTTCTTTGGAGCAACTCCCATCTATGTTGTCTGGAAATCAGCAGTTCAGTTCACAGGTTAGCAGTGACAGCTCGATCCACTCACAAATACTTCACAGATGCACCAGCAGTCTGCTTTGGTGGAGTCAGGACAGCAAACACGAATCAGCAGCAGTGGCACCACCTAGCAGAGACAGCCAGGCCTCCGCCTTGGCACAAGTCAGCAGGAGGCACCAGAGACAACAGGAACGCCAGACGTTCTCAGCTTTGCCTCTCTCGGTGAAATGAAGATCAGCAAAGTGAGGCCAACAAGTGAGTCCTTTTTATACCCTCCAAACATCACGTGTCCTCCAGAGGTCTAGCCTCAGCACGTGTGTCTGTCTCAGTTGACATCACTCTGCTGATCAGTTGGAGTCTGCAGAAGCGGTGAAGCCGCAACACACCACCGGAAGTGTTTTGGTGCCTTTCTCTCTATGGAGTCCTGACAAATGGACCTCAACTACACAATAAAAAGCAGACCAATTCATGTGTGCTGCTAGCAAAGAATCCTTCATCACATGTCCTTTCACATGCTTGCTTTAGCAGAGTATCCTTTCTCTTCATCAGGACATCTGTGTCTGCTTCAGCTAAACTTTCCTTCACGAGTTCGCCTTAGCCTTTCACCTGTGTCCACTTCAGTGAAACACTCCTTCACATGTTTGCCTCAGCACAACTGACTTGTCAAAGAACCCTTAAGTTTCCACTTCACCTGACTGTCCTGGAACTTGATATGTAGACCAGTCAACCTCAAACTCTGATCTACCTGCCCCTGCCTCCTAAATGCTGGGATCAAGGCATGCACCACTATACCTGGCTTAAAATATATATCTTTTGATAGATACATGCCAGAGACAAAAGAAGATGGTCAGACCACTGGACTAAGTTCTTGGTAGATACATGTCAAGACAGAATATCCCCTATGTCCTTGTCCCAGAGAGCAGAGTCTAGAGTTCTCTGATGACCAACAGAAAAGGCAGAGCTTGAGCCTTCACAGACAATATGAGATTGAGAGCTTTCATTGAAAGCCAAAAATCCCACCACAGATGCTAAACGGGATCTGAGCAGGGCTCCGAGGTCCCTGGTCTGTCTCTTCCTATAAGTTATGTCACGAGGACCTCGATCTCACACACAGAATCATTGTGGAAGGTCTTACTGGCTACCACCCCAACGGGAACAATAAACAAGAGGGTACACACACACTGACCAGCCAGGGCTGGATCACCCAAGGAAGCTGACCTCCAAATGGAGGCCAGCGTCAAAGGCTTCAGGATGTTCTGGACAAAGAAAGAACTCCAAGACTTGGGTCAGCCCCAGAATCTAGAACTATCAACAAGCAAGGCATCAACCAAGAAGAAGGGGGATTCAACAGGATGAACCATGCAGGGCCTAGAGCTGGCCAGACACCGGAAGAGACAGCACCATTATACCCAAATGAAAAAGCCCCACAGGCTGACAAGGTTGAACATTTACCAGCTGGGGTGCATGGCGTTGTGCAACACTGGGGAGGTGGAGCCCAGCTAGAGAATGGGTGAAGGAGAGAGTCTAGGCTCAGCCCCTGCTGCTGACATGTAAGGAATCCTGCCACTATGCCTTCCCGTGATAGCTGTGACACCCTTTTCCATTCTCAGGTACCCCGCTCACGGAAATCATGGAAAATTCTAACCACTCGCTGTTTCGGGAAACTAAGTTTGGGATATGACTTGTCACACAAGAGACAGCTAACATGATGAGCAGAAACAGAAAATTTCAGAGTGACCCAATGACCTTGTGTGCGAGACTCAAGCCCTGACACAGCAATGCTAAGAGGTGGCCATTAGGACTGGTCAGGAGCTGGAGAGATGGCGCAGCAGCTAAGGGTGCTTACGGCTTTTCCAAAAGAACCAAATTCAGGTCCCAGCACCCATGTGAAGGCTTACAACTTTTAGGAACTCAGGTTCTAGGGATCCAATGCCTTCTTTTGACCTCCACAGGCACTAGAAATACACTTGGTACACAGACATACACAAAAGCTAATTATTTGGATACATACAAATGTAAATAATTTTTTAAAGATTTGCTACATTTATATGAGTACACTGTAGCTGTCAGACACACCAGAAGAGGGCATCAGATCTCATTACAGATGGTTGTGAGCCACCATGTGGTTACTGGGAATTGAACTCAGGACCTCTGGAAGAGCAGTCAGTGCTCTTAACCTCTGAGCCATCTCCCCAGCCCTTAAATACTTGTTTAAAAGAACTGATCAGGTTACAAGGGCTGCCCTCATCCATGACTTAGTACTAAACATATCTGTTACACAAGGTACAGCCCCTCAACCCTAGCCTTCCCGGCTTCTAGAACTACGAGGTAGTTATTTCTGTGGTGCTCTGCAAGACCAGGGACTGACACTTCCTTCAGATGGACTCCTGTAAATGTCGCCTTCTCTAGCTCTCTGCCGGCTGGAAGCAAGTCAGTGACTTACTGAGAGACGTGACTGACACGGCCATCAGGAGTGAGTGGCAGCCCGGCCCACAAAGGCTCTGCACAAATTATACACCCTTGGTCTTTGCTGAACCACAGCAGACGCTGAAAGTCATTAGCTTTGAGCAAAAGGAATAAGCAAATGCTGACTCTCCTCAGCGTGCTTCTGTTCCAGCACCATGCACCCGAGGCTGGGAAACACATGTGCACGCATGGGCCTGATATCACCTAGTTCTCCATCCATCCTGTCTTGTCGCTATCACAATGCACCTTTTGTTAGGATAGGTTTCAGGAACCTAATTAATAAAAAGTGATGGTAGCTAACATGTATTACTTTCAGACAAAGTATACTCACTGAACTGGCAAAAAATGGTCTCCCATGGTCTTTTTTTTATCCTTATGATAATTCATCCAAGTTTTCCCCCCATTTTACAAATAAAGGAATTTTAAGAAGTTAGGAACTCACCTAAGATCACATAACTAGTAGGAACAAAACTCTGACCCCTAGGTCCAGTTCCAGAACCTGTACCTTACACCGTTAAGCCACCTACATTATAGATCCTGCCACTGAGCTGGAGAGTGAGGTCAGGGGTTGGGGAGGTGGGGCAGCCTTGGATAGTCAGGGCCCCAGTGTGACTGTGCCACATAGTCCTCCTAGCTCCACCACCACCCCCCTACCACCGCCACCACCACCACCGCCAAGCAACAACTGCCTGAGCAGGTCTACTTGCCCACCAACGTGGCCAGCTGCTCAGGGGGATTTCTCCCATTTTCTCTTTTTGAAGAATTTGTCTGTTTCACAGATGTCCTTCTGAGATGTCAACTCCCAAGTACCTTAAACAGTTTTGGCATAACTGGGAGGCTTCACATTATAAGACCACAGCCTCTCTATCCCGTGTGGAGGATACATTTTCTCTAGGATTACCAAAGCTGAAAAAGCACTCCATATAAAACCTGCACAACCACTTGTCAAGAATCCAACAGCTTCCTCCTCTGTCCACATCAGTGGAGAAGACCATCCACTTCCACACAAGTGAGGAAGCAAGTGTGGGCAGAAGCTGAGCAAGTCACCCAGAAACACAATTTCCAGGAGGCTAAGCTGAATCCTAACACCAGACAACAGGATGAAGGGACCATAGCCCTACCCTGTTACAGATGTTCAAAGCCAGTGTCTCTGAAAACTTGAGTCGTTAGCCAGTATACACCACAGAATTGCAGTGAGGTCAGGTGAGAAGGAAGTGCACAACAGGAAGCGATCACTCTACCTCTGACTGCCTCTGACCTGGTTCTGATGCCCTAGAGCAGTCCTCTTCACCCTTCCTAACGCTGCGACCCTTGTTACAGTTCCTCATGGTGTGGTGACGCCCCACCATTAAATTATTTCTGTTGCTACTTCATAACTGTAATTTTGCCACTGCTATGCGTCATAATGTACACAGCTGTGTTTTCTGGTCTTTGTCAATCCCTGTGAAAGGGCATCTAGAAGAATCCACCAAAGGTCATGGCCCACAGGTTGAGAACCACTTCCTAGCTATTCCTAACAATACGTTAGGATGCAAATAGGAGAAGTTCAAGTAATGTCCCCCACAGGATCATGTGTCCCCAGGTGTGGGAGGTGTAAGGAGGTTGTGTTTAGAATATAGTCCAAGAAGCAGAAGTGGGTCTTAAAGATGGTACCCACATCTGGTACCAGTGTGAGCCCCCTGCCTCCTGCAGTAATGTCAGCAGCCACATTACCACTTCCTGTCAGCTGCAGTGATATCCTTCCCTAAGTGGCATCTGCTGAATGTTTAGTCACAGTAGTGAAGCAAGCACTGCCACAGCCAAGACGCCGCTCACATCTCCAAATGGGGAAAACTGGGAACAACCCAAACGCTAAACTGACTGATCAGTGTGGTCAATTTAATATGCTACATTAATTCAATGAAACGCCACACACAGGCGTACAAGAACAGCGAACCTCAGCCTGCCTTCAGTGAGAGGTGGCAGAGGAGGGAGATGAGGAGCGATGGGATGTCAGTTGCACATGCAGAGTCCACAAAGCATGTCCACGGGAGAATGCACTCAGGAAAAAGAATGGGTGCTTTCATAGGAGGCGGGACTTTTAATTCATCATGTCTTACTAAATAAGATATAAATGACATCACAGAAAAAATAATTAGTTCCTCTTAAATAAAAATAAGCTTAATAATATTTGTAATTAGAGAAATGCTCTTGAAGATTACCCTCCAGCCTAATGTTTCTCCTGTGATATTACAGGGCCCAAAATCTTGCTCCGCCAAGAACATAGGTGTGAGCTGCACCATTTACCACAATGCTGTGAGGTCCATTCAGCTCAGCACGTGTGAGGAACACAGTTTGCACATGCTTGCACCTTGACCTGCAAATCCAGGACCACTTCGAGCAAACACACGCAAGTGGGAACACAGTGGCAGACACTCGGGCTAAGCACTGGGGAGTATCACAGAAGACAAAAGCCTCCCTACTGTCTGCTACAGGCTGACTGGTTAACTCAGTCCCGATACAGTCAGACTGGAACACATCAGGAGCTACTAGAAAGAGGATGGCAACCCTGGGCACACCCACACCAGCACACCTGGTATGCAGTGTGAGTCCTGTACCAAAGAGGAGAGGAATACTCATATGTGCATATATCTGCCTCGTGCACACAGAGAACCCCGGATTGGTTGTGGTTAAGACAGCAGAGAGAAAACTGAGTGGCAGGAAAAGGAGAACGCCCATCAGCTAACCTCCCGACTCTTACACACATGCATGTGTGTCCCTCATTCAAACAAGTGCCATCAGGTGAAAATGCACAAATGCAGCTTCCTTTGGTACTCCCTTTCTGTTTTGTTAGCAGTACAAGTGAGCTGTGGTGGCACATGCCTGTAATCCTTGTACTTAGAGACCGAGGCAGGAGAATGCCAAGTGTGAAGCCTGCCTGGGCTCTATACATAGCAAGACATTTCTAAAGACAAATGGGAAAGAAGGTATGTGTGGAACAGGCTCACAGGCTTGCCTCCCGCCCTGCCCATCTACCTGGCCAGCGCCTGGACCTTTGTGGCATGGCGCTCCTGCTGCTCTGTCGCCTTCCTCCTTAGGGCATCCACCTCTTGCCGGAGTGCTGCTGAGTGCTCCATCTCACCATCAAGGAGATTCCGCAGAGACCTGCAAAAGAGGGCCCCACAATTCAGAGGCTGTGCATGCAGCCCACCTGTGTAATGGTTCATCACTGCCCAGGGGCTCCACACAACCTCAGCACTTCCCCTTCCCCTAAGCCGATGTTAGCAAACAGCAAACAAAAGCCAAGAGCCGGAGCCCTGGGCAGCGCCTGTGCTCAGACTCTGGGTCCCTGCTCCTGGGATAGCTGAGACCAAGGGAAACAAGGAGCTAGCAAGTGCCAAGGAGGTGCTCTTAAAGACACTCCAGTCAAAGGCGTAGCATGTTGAACAGAAGCTCTGACACAGCCTCGTGGGTAAGAGATCTTACAAATGAAGGGTTTATATGGGCCAAATGAATACTCTGCAGCAGAAAAGCACAGAACACTTGCTCAGACTCCATCACACACGTCTTCCTGCTTCCACTGATGCCCACAGAGTGCACCACGACCCACAGTCCATTGGCACTGCCAGGAAAGTTGGCATGTATGGTGTTCTATGGAGTACATAGGAGCACAGCACAGACTAAGCTAGCATGTATAGCATCCTATGGAGCACATGTTAGCACAGCAGTACCTCATAACTTTTAGCTTTTACAGCATGCCTATTTGCATATACATTTCTACCCCAGAAAGTGACCAGGGTAGCAGCTGCAGGAAGGATCACAAGCTACCACCCTAAGGTAGATCAAGCATGGTTCTGCTTCACTGCACCTAAATGGCTATTTCCAGAAAACCAACTGTGGTGTATTTACAGGCCATATCCCGAGGGCATCTGCTGTGAACATAAGGAGGCATCAGATCCACCAAGCCCCACAGTGACCCTGTTGCCACCAAGCTCTCCAGGAGCTTGGAGAAGAATCTCCTCATGACGCATGCCACCCCCTGACAGAAACACCATGGGAGATTCTGCCTGGGAAAAAGAAATCAACACACAGTTGCTGTCATTCTTCCCAGGGGAAGATAAATCCATGGCTGCTTCCAAGACAATTGCTCCAGCTGGGTCAAGGAAATGAACCTGCAGTGGTGAGAAGTCTCTGGTGAGAGTTTGTGTTAGGTGGAAATGGCACTGTCTACACGCCTCCTAATAAGAGCCTCTTCTGTTTCAGAAATTACGCTTCTTTGCCTTCATATGTCTTCATGAAGGACAAAAAGCACCTTGTCTGCTAGACCCCAAATAAGGTCTCAGAGAGAGCTATGGCTGCTGTCACCAGAAGAGTGATAGATAGGAGAGTGACCTGAACACACTAGTGACCCCTCTGCGCACCACCCTGAGTCAGGCTGCCTACTGGCGCCCACGGGCTTCTGTGAATAACCTTGGGCAAGCCTACCACTGGCCACCAAAGCCTCAGCACAGCCTCTGGAGGGGAGAATAATCAACTTTAGACATTGCATGGTGGCAACTGGTAGTATCCAGTGTAGATTTCAATAGAGAAGGAAGAAAAAAATTAAGGAAACACTTTGCCTCTTGGAGTGGACCACTGGGTTTTGGCCAAATTAGAAAAACCCAAATGAAATGTTACCCTAAGTATCCGTAATTTGAGTGGGACTAGAACAAAGAATATAAACCCTCGGTGAAAGGTCACTTCGAGATGTCTCCTGGGCAGGGAGATGGATAGAAGTGGTGTGCCATATGTTCTTGAGATGATAAAGCTATGGCTGACCATGGATATGGATGCATATATCTGAGATTATATGAAAAATCACTGAAGTGTGTGGGTGGGGGGGGGGGGTGAGTGGGTGGGTGGGTGGGTGGGTAGGTGTGCACGTGCGTGCGTGCCATATCAGTGAGGACTGTCACCAAAAGGCTCTTCTTTCACATCTTTCTTGTTGGAAGGTAGCACCACTGTTTCTGGTTGTCCATCCCTTGCTTATATGCAAGCCACAGTGAAATATATATGCTGAAATGCTCCGTTCCAGAACAGTAAGAAATCTGTTATGATCCCAGCATCCATGTGAGGGAACTCAAACTACCTGTAAATCTTGCTTCGTGGCATCCAGTCCCCTCTTCTGGCCTACACACACACACATACACACACACACACACACACACACACACACACACGGAGGGATTAAAAGTAACAGTAAGGTAAGAAATTGTCAGTAACGGCTACAGCAGCAAGTCACCATTATCTCCACCCATTCTCTCCACCACTGGGGACAGAATGTCAGGTCAAGTGACAGCCAGGATATCACAGTACCCGTTCTCTTCTTCTAATTCATCCTTTCTGTTCATCATAGCCACGATGGCTTGGCGCAGTTCATCTGAAGAAAGAAAGCAAAGGCATCATTTATGAGCAGATGATTTCTGCTAAGCTGTCCCCTTGAAGCTTGTCCACAGTACATGCCATTACATATGGCTTACCTAGGTAAATTCCCTGTTCCCTAGCAAGAATTTTACAGCCTCTGAGACCCGATGGGCTCAACTGTTCATTCACCACCAAAACGGAAGGGCAATGTGAGATGAGAATTAATATTATGGTGGGAGGAAGGGTGAGTTCCTTGGGAACACACTCAGCTTGCAATTTCTGAGTGCTTTCCCAAGTCTCTCTTCCTGAACATCTTCTGTGAACAATAATATATTGCCTCTTACAGCTGTTCAACAGCCCAGACAGCAGACCAGGCAGTAGTGAACTCCATGCTTGTATAAAGACAGTCCATCAACATCAGTAAACATCTGGCTCTCCTACACTGCCTTCTGAGGTTAGCATACAGCTGACATAGGATGCTGATGTTCAATACACTGCACATATACTCAAGAAAGCCACTCTTCTGACCCTTCTACACGGGAAAGCACTCAAGGACAGGCTGGCAACATGCACCACATGTCCTACCTCCATCCAGCTTCTCCACTGGTGCTATGCTCGTGCTGTGGGCATGGCCAGATTCTAGCTGCATCTCAAGAGCTAGAGATGTCAGCACTGTCTCATCTGTTTCTTTGATTTCCCCTTATGAGGTCTGCTATGCAGCACAGGGCCTAAATCACACATCTAATAGTAGTCTGTGACTATGTCCAAGAATATACACTATGTCCAGAACCAACTACCTGAGGTCACAGCATGGGTACTCAAAGGCTCAACGGCCAGCTTCATGTTTTAAGACCAGAGACACCGATGATCCTACCAAATATTCTCAATTTTAAAACTTTCACAAAAGAAAAAGTACCTAGAAAATGCCTTTCCATAAAAGTTGTTGATAAAAATTAGAGATAACAGAAGAGATTGAAGCTGGTGAACAAAAAGGATGTTAATCAAGTAGCCCTGAGAAACAGAAAGGAGGCCCTGGGATAAGGCCTAGGGCAAAAAACTGGCAAGACGGAGCCACTGACCGCCATTCATGCTCTGCCTGGACACACAATGGCCTGGGGCTCGTACATTCATTCCCTCGTTCATCCACCAAGAGCATAAAAGAGCCAGGCTCATACCTGGTCTGAGGAAGAAAAGGCCTTTGAGGAAGGTTCCTAACGAGGAACAATGACTACCACAAGCCCGTGTGAAGCTGAGTCAGTGAGGTATCCCTTCTGATGTGGCCCTGCTCCCAGCCTCACTGCAGAGTCCCAGCAAGTGTGGCCTTCCTTCAGGAAACCATGCCCTTCTCGCCCTCTCAGCCCCACATGAGAGTGAGGCAGGGAAGCCTCTCACAGGCTGCAGCAAGAAGCACAGAATGAACTCAAACACTGCTAGCACTTAAAATCTTATTCTAATTGAGAAATCTATAGAGGAAAAACAAAGCAAGTCATTTATCCCCATTCCATTTTTGCCATGAAGGAAAATAAAACTAGACAGATTCACTGTTCTATCAACAGCAGGCAGGATAAAGCATTCTGGGCTCAGTTTTCAGGCAAGCCAGGTTAATGCTGTGGGCGCTGTGGACACTGTGGACACAGGCTTGGCTACTCCTCCACTCCAGGACCTTGTGAATTCTAAATTCTCCTCTAGGCTTTCTTCCCCACTGGAAGTCTTGGCTAGGCCTGAACCACACATGAGTAAAGGAAGGGATGCTCACAGTCACCACCTGGGTCTGGAAGGCACAACATCTTCTGACTCAAAGCTGAGTGACATTCATGAGCGCCTGTGTGGTGCCTGAGGAAGGATCGGAGTGAAGCAGACGACAGGGGGCACTTCCAGCACCAGTGTGCACAGCACAGAGCAGCCTGGAGCAGTTAGGTCAGATGCTGCCACACCGACAAGCCCTCAACCCTCCGTGCTGCTCTGCCTCTCCCAGGGGGAAAGCTCATCAGCATGAGCACCATCCTGAGCCTCTGTTCACCCCCTCCCCAGCTCAGCCACAGCTACAGCATGTGTCTGCCTCAGAGGCCTCCTAGTGGTATTCAGATGGTCCTGACTACACTACTGTGCTACAACTTGTGGTCAGACTTTCCCTGAAGACAGAAGTTATTACACAGAGATATTATCTTAGATTTCCTGATCAGGACTTCCAACTTACATTCTACGAGAACCTGAACCCATCTGCCCAGGCCCTGGTAAGTATGTGCCTCTTTTGAGAAGCCTCTCTCTCTGACTGCCCTTGCCCTGCAGCATCAGGCATGAGACTGTGAGTCACCTTGTGTGGTGGTCAAATAGGAATGGCCCCCATGGACTCGTGTGTTTGAATGCTTGGCTCATAGGGGGTGGCAATATTACGAGGTGTGGCCTTATTAGAGGAAGTGTGTCACCCTGTAGGCAGGCTTTGAGGTCTCATATATAAGTTCAAGCTATGCCCAGTGTCACAATCTCCTGCTGGCTGCCTTCGGATCAAGAGGTAGAGCTCTCAACTCCTCTAGCACCACATCTGCCTGCAGGCTGCCATGCTTTCCACTGAGATGATAATAGACTAAACCTCTGAAACTATAAACCAGCCCCATTAAATGTTTTCCTTTATAAGAGTTGCTGTGGTCATGGTGTTTCTTCACAGCAATAAAACCCAAACTAAGAGACCTTGGTCTTCCCCATGTACACACAGCATGTTGAAAATAGAATCCACACCATCTGCAAGTCTCAGGTCTCTTCTCAATGCATGTTTAACCACGATGTTTGGTTTGATTCCAGAAAGACGAGTGGCCAGGGAGGCCATTCTGACCTAGCATCCGTACTCTAAACTATCAGCAAGTTCCAAGTGACAAACGTCATATTTTCTCTCATATGTGGAATCTAGATTTAAATTTGTGTGTGTGCCTGTGTGTGTGTGTGTGTGTGTGTGTGTGTGTGTGTGTGCGTGTGTAAGCAGGGTGAGAAGGTGATGAATGCATGCAGCATGAAGGCAGGAGGGGCTGTTTCAACAGAGGAAGGAGAGAAGCAAAGGGAGGGAGGGAACGTGGAAGGGATAATGATATATAATTATGCAAATAGCACAATGGCACTCATTACATTATATGCTAACTATAAATGAATAAATAATGCATACACACAGAACTCCAACAACAAAGACAGCACTTTCTATGAAGCTACAACGCCCAGCAAGCTTTGTTTCTAGTCTCACAGCCCCCTGTGAGGGAAATCAATAATACAGAGCAGGTAACAGATTCTGAAAACCCCTTCAGAATACCCAACAACTCAACTCTACACTTACAATGGTCCAAATCATCCCAGAAGGGCAAAAGAAAGCTCAGATGCATTCTAGTAGCTTCCATTCCAGAAACAAGAAAATCCACAGCACATTGCTAACAGGCTCTAGGCCCAGCAGCCCTAAGTTCAAGCCCCACTCAGCCAGGAGGTACAGGCAACTTTGACAGGTTTCTGCATTGACAAACTACAGGCTATCATTGTGGCTGGTCTCAAGCACAGGGCAACCACTCAGCCTCAGCACTTACAGGATTTAGTCTCTGCACTCACATACTCCCCTCAAATCCTAGCTCCCCACCTGACATTCTAAGGTCACTAGGGTTTAGTGAATTTCCTTGAGAACCTTAATAATAAAGTGGGATATTAACAGTTTTCTGTTTCATAAGGCACGATGGCACACACTAGTAACCCCAGTGTTGGGGAGGTAGAAACAGCAGGATCAAGACATCAAGGCTATCCTTGGCTACATAAGGAATTAGAGGCCAGCCTGTGCTAAGACTCTCTTTTGACAACAAGAATCAGCCAAATCCAGTCACTATCTCACAAAAATACCTTAAGTGAGGTAATATGCAAAGAGGTGCCTAGAACACAGTGGTACTTAACATGTATCACTGATGGATCTCACGATCCCTTCTTCAATCCAAGGGGACAGAGGTGAAAACAGAGTGCCAGTCATTTATACTGGGCCTTCTGTAGAAGACATGGGATTTACTAAGTTCCTGTGAACCTCCACCTGGGATGTTTAAAGGAAACTCTTGATTATGTTTTCCACTGTAGAGCCGCAGAGCAGATAAGAGATTCTCCAAGGGTCAAACACCATACAAACACCAGGCAAGCCAGGCCACCACTGATGTACCACCTAGAAGAAACTGATCAAGCATCTAAATGTTGGCTTCCTGGAGCCAGAAAGGAAGAGTCTAGATACTGGCACTCTAATTTGCAACCAAACATCATATTCCACGAGTGAGTTTTGAAGAACAGCATCCCAGAATCACACAGAATATTCAACCAGTGACAGCCACCTCCAGTAACCAGGGGGAGCCTGGCCAAAGCTGGCTGTGCCGACCCCCAAGCCCTGTGCAGTGGGCACCATGGAGCAGCAGTGGGGTAGCTGAGGCTGATGCAACCCAGCCCCATCATCCTGGCATGACCATGCTGGCCCACAGTGTTTCCAGCCTCCTGGAGAGACCCTGCATTTGAACAAACATCAACTGACAGACAAGAGTCCCAAGTGCAGACAACATGACGCGCTGGTGGTGGCAACCTTTTTAAAACTCCGTCCCGGAGCAAAGGGCTGCCAGCACCCCTCCTGCCTTCCATGGGCTTCCCCAACAGAACAGTGACTATGGTAGAAAGGGCATGGCCCACGCTCTGACAGACTCTGATGTGACACTCACTCTTGCTGCTCTGCTGGCTGTCTTATGCTTCCAGGCAGCAGCGAGGGAGCGCACTTACCATGTGACTTTCTCCAGCCCCCAATCTCAGGCACTGCGCAGAGGTTCTCCCTACTGTGTGCGTTTTTCTCCAGCATGTGTAGCTCTTTGTTTGTTAGTCCCTATCAGGGCCCTGAACAGCAGGTTCTGTGAGCTTGGCTGTGCCAGGCAGTGCCTCTCAGAGATTGAATAGTCATGGCCATCTCTCAAAAGCAGTTCTTGGCTTGGCTACAGAACAGTAAGCAGCAAATCCAGCCAGACACAGAAAAATGTCAGCTTCAACCATCAGAAATTGATCTGGGATAAAAAGCATTTCCAATCACTGCACAAAAGATACCTTTGTCCACAAATGCTGCCAAGGCAAGAAACCATTTTGGAAGTGAAAAACAAGACTTCAAGCTCCACTTCTGCTCTGAGCTGAAGTAAGTCTTAGGCAGATCAGCATTTAATATGAGAAAGCAATCAAAACTACGAATACACAAGCAAACACTCTTCCTGTCTCCTGACATGGGGGCCAAGTAAGGAGCGGAGAACACACTTGTCAAGTGCAGGCAGTAATGGAGCTCCATTCTGGACACCCAGCACCCAGGTCCCAGCCCCCAGAAGAGAGCATTTTGCCTCTCAGCTTGCTCAGTGGGAGAATCTTGGCTAAGACACTGACCCTTTAGGATGGGGCAGGGCAGTGGTCTAAGACCATTCCATGGGGGCCCTGCCTCTCCACCCCCACACTCATCCATACTGTCTACAGTTGCTTTAACAACATGACAGCACATGTTACCCACCCCCACCTAGTCTACCTCGACCCTGCCTCTGCCTTAAACAAGAGAAAAGGGAAGCTCTCTATAGCTATGCATGTGGCCCTGACTCTGGCTACATCCAGACAAGGGAGTAGACAGGAGCTTTGGTAATAAAGCAAGAGCTGGGCCAATTGTGGTGATCCTCTTCTTTAAGCCCCATACTAGGAGGGAGAGGCAGACCTCTATGAGTTTAACATAGTTCCGATCTTCCCCTTCTCTGACCATCAAACCTGTTGTCCTCCTCATCTGCCTCTGTTTTAACACATGTTCCTGAAAGGCCTCTCTGAATCCTAACTCGAAGCTGCCCTGCAAGCGTCCTCTCAAGGCGCCCTCCACTGGTTCACCTTTCCTCTCTCGGGTCTGTAGCAGACCTTAAAAATCACAGACCTGCCTCAGCTTATTTCTAATCCAGTTCCAGACTCTGCTGCCACAGACAGGGCCTCCTGATAGACAAAGGAGCTACGACAGCTACCTGAAGGGGCAGGAACAAAGGGTGCAGGCTGACTTAAAGGCCAGGCAGCTTCAGGAGACAGGGCAACCACACATGCAGCCACATACAGGAGACAGGGCAGCTGTGCATACATGCAGCTACTTGAAACAGAACAACCATACATGCAGCTATAGGAGCCAGGGAAAGTGACCTCCTCAGCCACCAGGTTCCTGCAAGTCCCAACGGATGGCTCTGCCTTAGTCTTATGAACTGGAAAGGGTCTGCATCCTCCCATCATCAGCTGGACCTTGTTTCTCTAGGGTCTCTCACATATGCACACATCTACTGTCTGGTGGCTATAGCTGTTCAATAAAAGCCATCCTAGGATGCGTGGCGCAGCACCTAACTGCAGCACACACTGAGAACTACTGAGTGGATCAAGGAGCAGGTGCAGAAGTGAATTAACACAGGAGTAAATGGTTTGCTGTGGCCCACTGCTAAAACCCACCCTCAGCTCCAGGAACTGAGTGTCAAACGGGCTGGACAGAAAAGTCAATTGCCTTTAATAACAAGTTCAAGGCCTCATCCAAGAACACTAAACACCGGGTTCAAAGCTGTAATTTCCTGCCCCACTGACAGGCATTCAGGCCTGAGTACAGAGTTTGCCATCATGGGTCTGTAGGGTGTGATGCAGGCAACAGTGAAGGAGGTGTGGCATCAGGAAGGGGCAAGACAGGCCTGCATGTCACTGCCATGACCTGTGGTGGGAAAGCCAGCAAATCTATGTCCCCCACCTGAAATGACCACAGGAACCCTCACTATAATTTCACAAGGCTTAGAAGAGCAAGAACTCACCTCAACACACAGGGGCCTAACGGTGACCAGAAACCCACAGCCTAGAGTCACTGGCCTGTTCCCACAGAGGAGTCCATAGTTACTGAGTAAACTGTGGTGTGAGGGGAGTGAATAATCCTGAGGCTAACTGGTCTTAGATCACACTCTAGACAGCACATCTAGATGTGGATATGTGTGCACACATACACAGTTACACGTTCACACACACACACACACACACACACACACACACACACACACACACACATGCACGCACGCACGCACTCCTATCTGTGTGGTAATTCTGGCTTTATAAAACATCTTTTCCATAGACTTTCAAGAGCCTTTTACAAACACTTCCCATGTCCCCTGGGGCCCATACTTGGTTATATTAAAAGAGAAAGCGCACAAGGCCATGCATACAGAAATAAAAATGTTCTATGGGTATATACTTAACCTACGTCCTCGTTTTAAACTTAATGTCCTGTTTTTTATATCTTTGTCTGCCTGCTCCCTTTCCGTATCTACCAGAAAAAGGATAAACTATATTAAGCTTCAAAAAATAACTGGAAATCAATCTCAGGTCCTTTCTACCTTCTTTTTTTTTTCTGTTTCTTCCTCTTAAAACCTTCCTCCCCAAGCCTCACCAGCAGCATGAGGCACAAGTCTTTAAGGAAGGTGCTCTGAAAATCATGATAGGGAGCTAAAGAGATGCCTCAGTGGTTGAAAGCACTGGCTGCTCTTCCCAAAGTCCCAGGTACGATTCCCAGCACCCACATGACAGTTGAAAACTGTTCATAACATCTGTTCCAGGGCTTCCAACACTCTCATTAAGATATACATGCAGCCAAAACACTAATGTACATAAAATAAAAACAGATATAAATAAATAAGTATCATAAAGATGTACTTATGAAGAGAAGAGCAGAGGCCACTTTCTGTCCTGCTCCTCCCCTCCCTTGTTAACATGAATAGTTTGTGTCTGTCCCTTAGTTTGTTATGACAAGAGAAAATCCTGCCAGTACAGGTTTTCATCATAGTGCCTCCAGGAACAAGGTGACAAAACTGAGTTGCATCTTACATGGGAAGATTCCTTAAACTAAAGGAATAGATTTACTATTTTCAAATGTGGCTGAGAGGAAACATCAGGGCTCATGTTCAGATTGCCAGAATCCATGTAAAGCCAGATAAAATGAGGCGACTTGAAGCCGTAATCTAGCCATCCTTTGGCAAGACGGGAGGCAGAGATTGCAGAGCCCCAGAATTAGCCTGGGGTTCAGTGACCAACAAAAGAGAGGCTGTCTTATACAAGAAAGATGGCAAGGACCAGCACCCAGGTTTATCCTCTAACCTCTACAAGTCACATACACACACACACACAGACACTCTCACTCACTCACTCACACACATACACACACACACACACACACACACACACACACACACACACACACACACACGCATCATAATAAACAGCCCCAGAATTCCCTAAGAATTCCATAAAATGCCCATCCTTTTCTGCCACCAGGCAGCCTGTTTCCCAGATAGTCACTTTTCCCTTTCCTTAGCCACTCTATTCCCAAATACTCTCTGGCCTCTAAGTGTGTACTCAGGCGTGGTTTTCATCTCTGTATCACCAGGACAGTTCTGTGCAAGACAGCGCCACCTGGGAAAAGACAAACGAGCATGAGGTCCTCAGAAGAATGTGGGCACAGAGAAAGTTCCACTGCCCTAAGTGGGCTGAAGTCAGGGTGTCCCCATTTCTGATGGCTCCGAGCAGACAACGCTGACCCTGAGATGCTGCTGGCCAACTGTCTTAACATGCAGGACTTCGGGCGGCCATGTTGTGGCCCACCACTGTAAAACCAGTGCTCCAAAGCTAGAGTGTCTGGCCCCTCATCAACTCAGCAATATCAAAGTAACAGGAACAGGTGAATCTGGTCTTTCTGCACTAGGGCCGTCAAACATACAAAGCTGGGAGGGGCCCATGTCAGCTACAGAAGCAGCAAAAGTTCCAGAAGACAGAGAACAGAGCAGCTAAGCATCCTGGGGCAATGCCTCAGGAATACCATGAACCACAGGGAGTCCTGGTATCCTGCCCGGTCTAGCTCAGAAAAGGCTAGAGCACCTAGGCACTGGGAATCGCTAAAAGCAGAAACCCAGGCTAAGGAGCATTTCTGCCATTTAATATTTTATACATATGTATTTTATTGATACACACACATACACATAGTATCAAACAAATCAGAAAATTGTCATATAAATTAAGAAGTGCAAATAAAATATTTTTAAAGTCTTCTACTTATTATCTAAAGTTTTTTAAAAAAAAATATGGGCAGTTCAGCTTTTCAGAAGTATTTATCAGACTAAAACCAGGGTACTTTAAAGGTTGCTTAGAAGCAAAAGAAACAACAGTATTAAGAGGCCAGTTATAGAAGAGAAGTAGCCTAAGTGTTTTTGTTTTGCTTTGTTTCTTTAGCCCTATACTGAGATGAAATTCTCATGACATAAAATCAACCATTTTAAAGTGAAAATCTAGTACTGTTGAGTACAGCCATGTATTGCCTCAGCATATCTGTTTGGGACATCTTCCCCACCCAACACTGACTGTTAGGCAGGTTCTTTCCTGTCCCCACCCCACCACCTGGACCTTACACACCTACTGTAGGGATTCTGGAAAGAATCTTGATGAAATCTGCCCTGTGGCCTTGTGTACGTCTTCTTTCCCTTAGCACAGTTTCAGAGCCCACCCAGCTGAAGCCAGTTGCTCCTCTGTACCTTTTCAGGGCTGGACAGCATTCCAGCCTATGATGAGGCCGTCCACTGCAGGACACCTGTGCTATGCAGTACACAGGTTTGCTGCACTCTCTCTTCACTTCTTTCTTGGTGAACCCCGGGGCTGGAATGGTGAGACCCTAAGGAAATTCTATTTAACTCCTGAGGACCCACCAGTTACTTCCACAATGGGAGATAGAGCTGCTTTTTTTGTTGTTGTTTTTAAGTCACTGCATCTCACTTAGTAAATATTCAGAAACCCGTTTGATAGGTATTGGTTTCCCTGTACCACACAGCCAACATCTCTTTCACCATGACTCTTCAAATGGCCTTTAACTCTGGAGATCAGGCTGACCGTGCTGAAGAGTCATTTGTGGAAGACAGCCACAGCCAAGAACACTGCCGTGAGGGGCTAACTGGAAAACACAAGCTCTCCTCCCTCTTCACACCACACAGAGGGGCTGCAGAGAGCAGAAGTATTTCACAAGCATGGCTTCCATGAGAGCTGTGTGGCAGACACCAAGTGACAAGAGAACACAGCGTGAGCTCAACAATGCCACTTTCATGACAATCTATAAGAACCAGAAACTACCCACTGACCCCCAGAAATAGCTACATCAATGGCACCATGAACAGGATGGTGCATCTTAAGGAAGAGGAGTCACCCTACTCCCTAGGCTGTGATTATACTCGGTATATACACAACACTCACAACGCATGTGCGTGTGTATGCGCACAACATGCACACACGCACGCACACACACACACACACACACACACATACACACATACACCCCACATACTACATTAATGTAAGGGAAGAATTGTATTGTGTACCACAGCCAGCAAAAATTCATGCAGACTTCTGTAGTTGGAGCATGTCCTACCCCCACAGAACTCCACCTTGGCCTGAGACTTTACCCTCTGTGGAGCCTGAGGATCCACTTGTTCCCTTTGAACAACAGTGCTAATGGTGTAGGTGCCTCCCTGCTGGTCCAGAAACCTCACAGCAAAGGATCTGAAACTCTCCTGTGGGCTTGTGCAAGCACACTGCAGGCAGATGCTATCTCAAATAGTCTCTCTAGCACCAGCCACCATGGCAGCATCACGGACATTCCCAGGCCACCTGCATCATCCGCAAAGGTCACCACCTCCACATCCTGCCTCTGTGTCTCTCCTGAATGCAGGAGCTCTCCAGAGGCAGTGGGAATTGTGCAGAGGGAGAAAGCTGTCAACAGAAGCCAACAGGGCAGCTTCCCTGGGACTACACCCAAGAGAAGGAAAGGCGAGCCTCTGCCCTCGGACCTCATTCTTCTACCCCTGAAACAGCACAGAAAGACAGAGCAGAAAGTGGCACACTCTGACTGACTGGGTGGTAGTCCTCCAGTTGCTCTACAGAGCTCTCACCAGGGGCCAGCTAACTCAATCCACAGGCCACCGCTGTTTCCCTTTAATGCTCCTCAGCAGAGGCCAGTGTGCAGCCAAGTCTGGGAAGCACGGGTGCAGGAACCCCGGAAGAGGAGGGCTGATACAGCTGGTGGTTGTGGTGAGAGCTGCCACCTATATTCAAAGTTCTTACAGTGGGCCAGAGTAGTCAGTCCTCCTAACAATTCTCAAAGACATACACTGATACTGTTACTACTTTTCAGAAGAACAGACTGAGGCTCAAAGATAAGTAGGTCAGGGTCACAGATAGGAAGTGAAGGCCCTAGGGCTGACCACAGAGGGTCTTCCCCTCATACTATGCGGTCCGATGGGGGAGGCCCTGTCCATGGTGCTGACAAATTATTGTACCTCCTCTGGGAGAAGTTGACATGTGTACCCTGCTATGGTATGGACCTTGATTCACCCCAAAGTCTTAAGTGTGGAGGGCTTGGTCCAGGATACAAGTGCTGGAAAGTTCTGGACCCTCTGAAAGGTGAGGTCTAGAGGACACTAGTTTGGTCACCAAGGCACATGCCCCAAAGGGAACTAGAACCCAATGCCTTTCTTCCTCTCTCCTTGTTCCCCATTCTTACCTAGAGGTGAGCAGCTTCCTGCACGGCAACACTGTGTGAAGTGAATGAAACCTTTGAAACAATGACCCTAAATTAACCTTTTCTCACCATGTTTTAATTCAATAGCTAGTTTTTCATTCAGATGACAGTCTCATTATGTACAGTCCAAGAACATTCAAATAAGAACTCACATAAAATGTTACAGACTGGTCTTCAAATATCATGCTAATGATGCCACATTTATGATCTCTTCAATATAAACCCATGTCCACACCTTGGCATAGTGGTGAAATGTGGCTAATCAAGACTTCAAATCAATCACAGCAGCTGTCACCAGAGCTGAAGCCTTCTCCTCAAAGTTTTAGACAAATATGGCTGTGGTCTAAGGTGGAATGTCCATCTCCCTGAACCACTGGCTCTTTCATCATTTTTATATATGCAATGTGTGTCTGTGTACATGTACTGTGAGTATACATACGCATGTACTTGTGTGTGTGTGCATGCAGAGGTACACATGTGTTCAAGTATGTGAGTATACAGAGAGAGACCAGAAGCTGACATTGGGAGTCCTCCTCAATTGCATTCCACTGTATTTCTTGAGGACATATCTGTCACTGAACCTGGAGTTTGCTGATATAGCCAGTGAGCTTCAGGCATCTGCCTGCCTCCGCCTCCCTGTGATGGGAATTACAGGTGTGTGCCATGATGCCCGGCTTTTCCATAGGTTCAAGAGTCCCACACCTGTGCAGAGGCACTTTTCTGTCTGAACCATCTCCCTAACAATCCTCCTTCTTAAGAGGTTGTCTCAGGTACCATGTCACAGTACCTGAAGAAAAGCTGACTACAACATAGTCCAACTGCACTCAGGCAAGCATCCTTAACCCTCCACATCATGCTCAGAGATGCTCACCAGAATCACAGCAGTGACATCTGAGCTACAATACTGAGCTGCCTGGCAGAAGCAGAAGGGCACACTCAGTGCTGGGAGTGGACAAGGGAGAGAAGGGGGCGGGAGGCCTTGGCTTCCAGGTGCACCTCTGCATGCTGCAATTCTGCAACAAGATAACCTTGCAGGGGTGGGCTGGATGAGCCGAGTGGGGGGAGCAACAAATTCCTTACTTCCTGGTAGTAGTGTTGTCCCTTCTGCAGATAGAAAACTATGAGAAGTTCCTTTAATAACTGCCAGCAGGGTGTGTGACTCTGAATGAAAATTACTTCATGAAACCCCCAAATCACCTCTCAAGGCAAGACTGGTACGTACCCTCACTACAGGGTTAGAAAGCTCGGAGGCAAAAATTGACTTACCCAAGGTTACAAGCAAATTGTGACACAGGACTAGGATGCGGCCACAGGCCGTTTGACAAAGGACCCCACAGCCCCAGGTGTGGTTGGTGTGTGTGCAAGCACATGTGTACACCCAGTACTACAGCTGCACCTCAGAAAGAAGGGGCCAGGTTCTCTTGTGGCTCCACTAGAATCGAAATTCTCAGGCCTTAGATGTGAGGTGGAGTCCCCTAGATCGCAGAGCACAGATGTGTTCTGCCCGGCTTCACGCTCCCACTTAGCATGGCCTCAAGGGGAAGACTGAGGGTCCAGGCAAGCCCAAGGGCTCTGTGGTCTAAATGTAAATGTGCTGCAAGTGTTGCCCCTTGTACTATTTTGGTTGGCCTGTCAGTTGCCACCAAACAAGTCACATATCATATGTGATAACTTGGATGTCACACCGAGTTGCCACTGACATCAATATGGTCTGTGGGGGAGGAGAAATGGAGGTGAGAAGGGTGACCTTATACTTGCTTGGTGCCACAACAAGCGGCATCTGGCGAGTGGGGAAGCAGATGCTAACTGCAGTCTGCTTTGGGTCTCTGCACCCAACCAACTGACCCACCAATGCAAAGACTCCCCAGAGGCCGAAAAAACTGCAGATATGATGTTCAAGCATCTCCTCCATCTGCTCCTACCCTCAGCTGGACAACTGACAGAGTATGACCAGAAAACACACGGCCCTTATCTGCCCACAGCTGCCAGTCGGCCGTGCCACAGGGCTGCAATACCAGCATCTGTTGTGATGAGCTTCATGCATGGTGGAATGGTGGGGCTAACCCATGGCAGGGAAGACTAATCGCACGTGAGATCCTCACGAATAATTAGGATGCCACAATGCACAGCTTCCACACACCCTTAGGCTGTGGTGTGAGATACACCGGCAACTCTCCAACAGGTTCACACATGACCTGCAATTGACTAGAAGCACCCAGCTATTGGGAGGGCCCAGATGAATCCCCCTCTGACCTTCAGCAGAAACCCACAAAGTCCTTCAGCAGCCCACAAGTTCCACCTTCAATATGGGTGTGTCACAGACCCAGCAAGAGCACACTGCTGTGCAGATGTCAGCACACTGCTTGCCTTTTCCGAGCCCCGGGTTCTAGAACAGGAGGAAGGTGGTGACTTCTGTGTGCCTCCAAAGTTACGGAGGTGACCTGACTGGACAGGAGAAGAGGAGCTCTGTAGGATATAGAACGCTAAGCTGAGGTCATCACTCCTCCACTTCCTAAATCCTGGGTAGTATGAAGGGATGAAGATGCAGCTCTGTGGACTCACAGTGGAGGCAAGCAAGACTCACTGATGTGCTTTGAAGGTAAAAGGTCCCCCACAGGCTGGTGTGTCTGAACACTTGGAACCCAAGTGGTTGGTGGCTCTGCTTGGGGAGCTGAAACCTTTATGACTATGGTCTTACTGGAAAAAATGAATCCCTGTGGGTGGGCCTTGAAGCTGGTAACTTCCTGGCTCCCACCCCAGCTTTCTGCTTCCTGGTCACTACCAGGACGTGAAGAGGGGTTCTAACCACTCAGAACACAGCTGCCAGCAACAGTGAAACCCACCTGGAGCTCCCCACATCTGGCTTGTCATGCTGCCTGGAACCATGTACACCAAGCTGTCCCCCAACACTCTGCTGACTGCTGCTGACTGTATGGAACACCCAGGACCCATTCAGCAGGACAGCCTTCCATGCTCAGCCACCTGCACACCTCTGTCTGTGCTGGGGACATAACTGCACTCCTAAGGTAAGGGTTGAGGGTTATTCAGAGGCAGCCATGTTGGTGTAAAAATGTAATTAGAAATTGAAGAACTCATGGCATTTAGTGTTTGTTGACTTAACACCTCTATGGCTTTCTTACTATCATAAAGTCCTTCCATGCCTTAACAAATGACCATTCACCCAACAGCTTCTAAGAAGCAGTTTCCCAGATCCCACATGAGCCCCTAAGATACTCGTTTCCTTGGGTCCCGGGAAGGCCCCTCACTCACCACCTGTCTAAAGCCACCTGACACCATCCCAGTGGTAGCCACTGCACACTCCAGGGGAAGCTGTCACATGACTAGCACTGGAACTGTGTTGTCCTTTGCTCCTGCCACACTACAGGATAAGTTAACACTTGCTCTGCACTTTACCTTCAGCTAGAAGGGCAGGAGGCGGAGTTCTGCTCAGTGAGGCACAAAAGGAAGCCTGTGAAGTAGACAGGAAGAGGAATCTGTTTTCCCAGTACAGAGAAAGCACCAGTCCTCCCCACAGGCTCTGGCTTTCTGCTGACAATGAATGCAGTGTCTGCAACAACAGGCATTGTCTCCATCAGATTAGCCAAAGCAGGAGCTCAAGGAGGAACCTAGAGAGAGGAACCAAATGGAATCCATGCGGATGGGGCACTGTTTCCCGAGTGCTTCCTTTGGCTGGTTCATTTTCCTGCCCAGTGGTGACAACTTTCCAGGAGGAGGGGCATAAAGTCCAGCGCTCAGAAGGAAGGGGTAGGCAGATCTCTTGGTTTGGGGTTAGCCTGGTCTATATAGAGCAAGTTCCAGGACAGCCAGAGCTACACAGAGAACCCTGTCTTGAAAAACAAAAACAAGAAACCTCTATGGCACCACACTGACCATCTCCACTCCCCCCCCCACACCCTTTTTTTTAGCAATATTTCCTACTTTTTCTAGGGAGTGTTTCCTAAAATATCTCTCATTCTCCTTCTGGAGTTGGTTGTTCTGGCCTCAAGATTCCAGCAATTCTAGGCCAGATTCTAATCCAATAACTTGGAATTTCTCCACTCCTCATGAGGAATTCCTAATGGATCTGAGTAATTCCCTGTTGAGACATCCCGTGGACACTAGCAGAGGCCTGGCACAGTCAGTGGACTAGTTCCGTCTACACAGCACTCTATTCTCACTGACTCACTTAGTCAACAAACAACAGCCCTCCCAGTGTGCCTGGTACTGGACCAGATGCTGATGGCCCCTGACGTACATTAGCGCAGAAGCAAATGCATGTATAGGCCCAAGTTTGAATTCTGACGTCCTGATGTTTTCCTGGGGTAACATTACAAGCATTACAGCATATGATATATTCTCTCTCTCTCTCTCTCTCTCTCTCTCTCTCAGGTTTATTGGATTAAATGCTTGTATTACAATGGAGGTGTCATAATTCAAGGACCATTTGTGAACTAAAGCAAGAGAAATGAGACATGCCCTGACCTCTAACCCTTGGCCTTGGAGAGCCTGGAGGCATGTAAGAAAAGCCCCGTAGACAAATAGCAACCAGGTACAGACATGAGCAGATATGGGAGGTGTCACTAAAATGCTTAAGGGTGAAGATCGGGATAGGTAATAAAAGTATCTAGAAAGGGAGGGACAACAAGTTAGAGTACCTGAACGTCATGGACTAGGTCCCAAACGCAAATCCATCTTACTTTGCCAGTGTTACTTTGCCAAGACAGCCTGAGTTAACAGTATTGGCCAGGGATAAGCAAAACACATTTACACCAGCCAAGTATCTCAGTCCCCAGTGAAGGCAGCAGGCATCATCTTCTGAACCGCCCCCCAGTCCTCCTTCCAGCTCTTCTATGGAAGCGTCTGCTCTGTCCCCAGAGGGGCTGGATGCTAGTGAAGACGGATGGCAGTCTGCATCAGCTTCTACAAAGGGCTGACAGGACACCCACTGCTGAGCTCTCTGTGCGGGAAGGCTCCCAAACTCTCCACTGGATCACTGACTAAACACCAACACCATGAGAAATTTGCAAAATTCTTTCTCCAGGGCGATTACTCTACTTCAAGTAACATAGCTCATCCCTGTGAGGAGCCACACCAATGCCCTCGGGGGCTTCTGGGAACAGTCCTCAGAAACACGGACACAGCCACCTCCAGCCCCTTAGTTTTCTATCATTAACTCAGCACCTCTTCCTCTGTGAGTCACCCCTGCTACTAGGAGATAAATTCTACCTTATCCTAAATGCCCATCTGTCAGTGAGGATTTGTGGGTAAGCTGTTATTGTCCTTTCCCAAAAGCAAAAGCAACAGTGATGGTGCACTTGTAATCCTGGTGCTGGGGAGGAGGAGACCCTTGAAATCCTGAGGTCAGCTTCAGGGCCAGTCTAGCTACTTGATAAGCTCCAGCCAATGAGAGGCCATGTCCCAGGAAATGAAGTAGACGTGATAACTCGGGGTGAGAAAGCCCAGGAGGCCTCAAGCCTGCCCCGAGGACTACAATCAACTACAGGAGTTCTGAGAGTGGAGAGTCTTCATGGGAGGAGCACGCCACTTGTTTATCCATCCAAATGGCCAGCCCTGAAAACACACATGCAAGTCACAGCACAGACGAAACAGCTGTACTTATTTATTTATTTATTTAGGGGTGTGTGTGTGTGTGTGTGTGTGTGTGTGTGTGTGTGTGTGTGTAGATATACACATACAACAATAATTATGAACAAAGACTTAAGGATGGGACTATGGGAGGGTTTGGAGGAAGGAATGGGAAGGAGAAAGTGACATAATTAAATTATAATCACAAAAAATAAAAGAAATATTTTAAAACAAGGATGACTGCGAGCAAGAGCTGAGACTGGCCTCTAGCCCAGCACACATGTGTACACACAGAGCATACACACAGGAAAGCACACACAAGCTTTAGTAACATGCGAGCAGAGCTAGGCTAAGAGCCAAGCCCACACATGGGAAGCATCATCCAGGCAGACACTGGGAGGCTGCAGGGCAGGGCAGTCTCTGCGCCTCAGTGCTACTGTCCCTTGCATCTGTCATAAAGGAGACGGGTCGCAGAGTGTGAGGCACACTGTATTCAAGATCTCAAGACGTGTGTGAGGAAATCTAACAACATGTTTCCCAAATTCAGAGAGCACATCACAGCAATGGAGAATATTTCAGTCCAGTGTGTGAGAATGGGAACCTGCCCACAGCTCACCGCCAGAGGTTGTGGATACAGCTGCAGTGCCAGGCTGCTCGCATGACACAGAGAAAAGGAAAACACCTTCAAACTACCTGGGCCTGCTCAAAGTCTAGCCAGAGTGACCCTGAGCTAGGTTTTCCTAGATAACAGTTTCCTGTGCTAAGGACCAGAATCAAAGCTCATTGATAGCAGATGGCTGGGACCCAGTAACAGTAACTCCAGGAAAATGGCTGATTCTTTTTCCTGCTAGATCTGAAACTAGATACTTGGATGTATATTACCACATCCAGGAAACAGGACAGGGTATTGGGTGAGAGTCAAACTTCATGCCCTCTGGCTATGCTACTAGGCCAATCTCTACTCCAGTGAAAACCCCCTTCCTTTCTGCTGTCTGACAAGTAACATTTCCTCCATTCTTTCTAATAGTGACAAGGGTGTAGGTGCCCCTCAGAGTCCATGGTACTGCAGCTCAGAATAGCCCTTCTCAAGCCGCTTCTGTATCCCACCCTTCTTGGCAAGTATCCCCATCTCTCCAAAGGCTTCTTTAGCCCTACCACACCCATGTACTGAAGGACTCTAAGGCCATTTACAGTCCCACACCCTCCTTACAGCTTCCCCCCTCTTACTAAGGGTTTTTGTGTCCCGCACCCTCCAGGAAGGAGTGCTTCAACCTTATCTGCACAGCCCCTGGAATGTAGGGGAAGAACCTTAATATATGACCCAGGCAGGAGCCAGAACTTCCTGGGGAGAAATGTCTTATCAGGGTGGCCCCAGGAATGAAGGGCATAGGTCCTTAGATGTAACCCACATTGGCAGCAGCCAATCGAATTAAAAGTCAACTAAACCCACCAATGCTTGCATACCTAGTTACCATCACTGTAGCCCACCCGTTACTAAGTGTATAAAAACTATACTAACAGAGGGCTCTTGGTTGCCTCTCCTCTAGATGTAGGCCACCCCAGTGCACGGGACTAATAAACCTCTTGCTTTTGCATCAGTCCCTGATCTCTTGTCTCATTCATGGGAGCCTCAAATAGATAAGATTCAATTTGGGAATTACAGCACAAAGCTTTCCCTTCCCTCTGCACTGAGGTCACGTTATGGATTCCACCACATAGTTCTGTCCCTTCCTCCCTCCGATTCCCAGCATTGGTAAAAAAAAAATGTCTGTGTTAGTGACAGTGGCATCAGCTGCAGCATTTGATCAAAGGAATCCATGCTCTTAGGCACTGGGCTGGGGTGGCAGTGCATCCCAGGATTTCCTGCTTGGGATGCACTCCTGAGAGAGGTGGACAGCTGAAAGTCACAAGAAGGCAGTTAGTGCCCCCTGGTGACAAAACAGCCATGTCACTCTCATACAACTCCCTTCCTTCCTGTGTCACTCCCATATGGCTCCTTCCTTCCTGTGTCACTTTCATTTAACTCCCTTCCTTCCTGTGTCACTACCATATGGCTCCTTCCTTCTTGTCCAATTACCCATCGTGTGAGCAGGATCCACAGTGCAAAAGCTGACAGTGCCTCTGAGCACTGAGTGGGACCCACCTTCCACACACACTGCCTCCCTCAGGCCTCAAAACAACTATAGGAGCCTCATTCTGTGTGTTTCAGTGATGGGGAAGCTGAGGCACAAAGTTTATAAGCAGTAGAAATGGAGCCTTACCCTTCCTCCAGTACCTAGAACAGTGCCCACTTTGTGGCAGACATTTAGTAAGCATTTAGGGAGTGGATGAACAAATTAAGAACTGAGGTATATCTAAATCATTTCTGGAACCTTCCAATTCCTGACCATCGCTGTAATCTAGGAAACAAGATTTGAAGGAAAATCTAGTCTGCAGCATAAGCAATCTGTGCTGCACCACCCAGGTAGCTGTGTGACTAAGGCACATGGGGCTTGGACTGTGACCTGTTTAATGGTCACTGTTGTGCCAGTTCATCCTAAAATCTCATCACGGAACCCTCAGCCAAGCCCGGGACTGATGCTGGCCCTCCCACTGGCTTCCTCGTTTCACTTCATAGTGCTTCTTAGTTTCATTTCTCAAACATCCAGTGTTTGGAATGGGATTGCCAGGTAACGGGCCAGACTGCCTCCCTGAGACTGAGAATTCCTTCCCATGATATCAAGGGGAAAACAGGCTGCTTAGTAGGGCCAGTGAGCAACAAAGGGTATTTCTCTTGCCCTCTCTGTCATGGCTCAACATCTAAAGTGACAAGGGACAAGCAACTCAAGTTGAAAGAAAAGGAAGGCAGTGGTCAGGATTCAAAAGCCATGTAAATATCTGTGGCTAAGCAGTGATAGCAAAGGAAACACAGTTTCTAGTTAGCAGTATATTCTCTTCTAAAGTAGACCAGACTCCCCTCCTTCCCTCCAAAGCCATGGGCAAGGCATGGCTATGGTGACACCTTACAGGAAGCTATGTGCACATCACCTCTGTCACCCCACCTGACTGTTGAAATTAGGCACCAGCCCTGGACACCCACAAAAGAGACGCAAAACCCCAAGGTCTTTGCAAGAGGAACGGAGAACAGACAGCAAGGACAGAGGAAAGGCTATGGCACCCCCTGGTGCTAAAGGGCTGTCCACCAACAACAGGGAGGAAGGCTTGAGTGGCTCACTACAGCTCTCAGCTCCCAAATAAAGAAGCTAATTCAGGAGTGGAGAAAGGGCTGTGATAGGAACAGATTCCCACTACATGAGCATCCTCATGAAAGACAATGGCACCAGGAAGCCTTGTGCTCAGAGCAGCTCCAGACGCAGACCCTTTCAGAGCCAGTCTACAGGTGCTTAGCCTTCCACACCTGCAGCTGCCACATCTTCACAGTGGAGTTGACAGGGCTGAAGAGACAACAGACACCCACAGGAGTGCTGAGCAGTCCCTAGAGTCTTATTCCAATGATCTTTTCAGCAGATATTCAATATCCCTACTCCACCCACAAGGATACTGGGCATGCAAACAGCCTGCTGTCATTGGCACAACCAGACTCATGCTTTGCCAAAGGCACTCTCATGCCAGGTAGGGATATCCAATGTCTCCTGGCATGGCCACATATCCCATTGGTGTCAGGAGCCATAGGGGGACAAGCTAAAAACTAGCAGATGATCATCCTGAGATAATCAGATTATTATATAACTGTGACTGGTTCGCCTTTAGTAAGCAGGGCTGTAAGGGATTCACTTTAGGAAAGATCCTTGCTATTGATATGTTTTTCCTGTTATTATTAAACATATATAACAATCATTAAGTAATAGCACACCCTATGAAGCAGATCTCTGCAGATCTATGAAGATATACTGTCTTGTAGTGATGCTATATAGACATATAAATGACTTCTTGAGTCTTAATGATGAGCCTATAAGAATTCCTAAAACCATAACTGATTATTACGCTCTTTCATAGTGGTGCTGCCATTAGGTCATTTCTAATAGAACTGCAGTGAGAATTCTGTCAGTCTCCCAAGTGTCATCAATTAATTGCTCTTAGAGAGTAACCAGACTTTCTTCTACTCAGAGCACATTCCAAGAGGTTGTAAAACAATTAACCAAAGGCCATAAAAAGGGAACTAACAGTTTATTATAGGTGCTAGGACAGAGGATAAAATATTGACTGGGTTTATCTTCATAAAACTTCACTAATAACTTATTTATGGTTTTAAACCTTCAGTGAACCTGTGGAGCTGAGACAGGTGATGGATGCTTAGCCAGATAATCACTCCTAATGGGTATGCATGTAAACATTCTCTGTTGTAAACTTCTAGTTCAATGTATGAGTTGATTTTGTGTGTGTGTGTGTGTGTGTGTGTGTGTGTGTGTGTGTGTGTGTGTGTGTGTGTAACATGGGATCATGTATTCTGAAAGACGTATAGGAACTGTACTGAGGACAAAAAGAGAAGAGTAGTTTTTCCCTTGCTAGAACCTTTTTCCCTCCCATCTCCCATCCCACCCCCACCCCCTTAAAGGATCGGGCCACTTTTCTCCTTAGATAGCTTTCATGGGAAACTTTTTACAACTTAATAATAAACTTTACAATCACTTTTCTAAGTGTCCCTTTTTCTTCATGCTTCCTGACATTAGAGCCCAGCGCCTCCTGCTGAGGTAGTACAAAGACTATTTACTTAGTCCCTTGCTGCTTTTAGGAAGAGGTGCTAATTGCCAGAGACTGCAGTTTCTGGCCTCAGAGGAACACAGAAGGCAGGTCAGCTATAGTAGCTTAGTAACTTAGACTTAGATAGTAAACTTCTTATTATAAGCAACCCTAAATACCTCGGAAGACAAAGTCTTAACACCATATCTTGTAAGACCAAGTCTTACCCTCTGCCGACACTCTTCCCACTCTGCTGCCTCAAGAAGAATCAACAAGAAAGAAGACAACCCCCCACCAGGGCTGGCCCCCACAGCAACTTGGGGTTGAAATCACCCCAACTAAGAAACATCTGTTCAAGTGTATAGAGAAAACTAAGGGTACACATTCCAAAAAGGGAGCTTCAGAGGCTTTTAGTAGTAGGGATGTCCCATTAAAACAAAACAAACAACAACAACAAAAAAAAAAATCATGTCCACCCCTTTAGAGGCCTGAGCACCATATGGTATAATTATCCAGCAACAAATCCTTTAAGGGTACTAACAGTCTCACCTACAAGTTACTGAACACTTAACAAGTGTAACTCTGAGATACATTGTCCCAATCTGCCTTTTCAAAATGTAATTTATACACTCTTCTGAGTATGTTTCTTGTATGTATGGGTTTAAACTTGTATGCAGTGTGTGTATATGTGTGTGTACATGCATGTAGTTGCTACTCTCAATTCACTGGCATTCACAGGATTCACAAGGCATGTTCCAGTAACCTCACTATCTGACTGTGCTGAGTTCTACACTGCTAGCTACTGAACACAAAGACATGATTGTGACACTTGCCTTTTACAAAGAAAGGTAGCATTCCAAAACCCTGCAAACTCAGCCTAGACCATCAGAGTTCTGCTGCCTTCCAGGCTGGCGACCACATTCACCTACACAAGCCAAAGTGTGAAGAACTGGGGACAAGGCTGGGACTGCAGCTTAGTTGTTGGGTGTTTCCTTGCATGTGCCAGGCCTTAGACTCCAGCCTCAGCACTGTGTGTGTGTGTGTGTGTGTGTGTGTGTGTGTGTGTGTGTGTGTGTGTGTGTGTGTGTGCATGCGTGCATGCGCACAAGAGTGTTTATCCACGCCACCCTATCAAGGTCTCTCATATCAACGACTGCTGCCCACTGGGCACAGACGACTGTAGCAGGGATAGAGACGCCTTTCTTTGGCATCTTAGTAACTACCAAGAGCAGACAAGTCACCACAGGCACACAGACTCAAAGGTGGCCTCATTCTGCTGCCAGTGAGAATGCAAGGACTAGGACAAGTGCAGGGAGTCCTAGCTGGGACGACCAAGAAGTAGGGGTGTCGAGGGCCAGCCACTATCAAGGACAGACACAACACTCACAAGCACACAGGAAAAGAAACATTTGCCAAAGCTTCTCAGTATGTGATCCTCTGTTACATCAGACTAATCCTGTAGAGCCTCACAGACAGCCCTTCCTACCCATCTCACAGATAAAGTAAGGGTGAGTGGAGGCAGGTAACTTCCACCACATTTCTGAAAGAACCAGGATCCTCATCACCCCCCAGAAAAGCAAAGCTACTCCACCACCACCCACACTGTTGCGCACTTATAACTGACAGATACCCAGACTCAAGCAGCCCACTAATGTGGGCCTTTCCTTCAGAAGGCTGGCGATGGCCAGAAACAACTAGAATTAATTTCTAAAAAGGAAATGAATGAAAACAAGGCGGGCTGAGTCCCTGCAGCAGGCACAGCTCAGGGGTATCACAAAAAGGAACGAACCAAGCTGGTGGCTTTGTCAGGCATGAAAACGGCTTGGGAGGCTCAGAGAAAAGATGCATGGCAACCCCCAGAGAACCCAGTTCACCTGCTTCATACCTGGAGAGAGGCTGGGAAGGGTCTTAGGAACCATGTCTGGCCTTGAGGAGAAGGTGACAGATCATCCTCACATAGACCTCAGCATCTGCTTACCCCACACAGCAACAGAGCTCACATTAGCAGTTCCTGCTCTGCAGCCACGGAAGGGAGGACATAGGAGCAGGAGAGCGTGGGAAACAGCTCATGGGGGACATGGCCAGGGAGAGTGCCCAAGTGAGGAGATCCAGGAGATCCATATGTAAGTTTCTATGGTACCTCAGATAGTATCTCCAAGCAAAAACAGCATTTTGGGGTGCTGTTTAAGGGGCCTGTAGCTTCTCTGGGTGACAGGGTTTGTTGCACTTTGCTGTTTGAAGGAAATGCTGATTTTTCACCCAAAGGCTGATAAAGAAGAAAGGTGTGATTTTTACACTATCCAAGAGTAGATAGATCCCTAAATGGAAACTGAAAGCCTGCCCTCTGCCCCTCTCCTTCCTGCTATCAGGGTAGGAATGGGCTGGCTAGAGCTCAGAAGGCAAGTACAACAACTAGTCAGGAGAAGGAAGTGTGTAGGTAGATGTCTGTATGCAGGTGAGGGCTGGCACAAGTTAGGTCAAGGCGATGCATGATTGGACAGTGGGGACAAAGTTTTTGTAAGGCGGGAGAGAGAGGAAAGGGAGAAGAATCAAGATGGAGACAAAGAAGGATGAGCCAGATCCGGGTGGTCTTAATTGGTCCTAGGTAGTTATGTATATTTTTTAAGGGATGGATCTCTATAGGTCAATTTATCTTATCTAGGTGGGTAGTTTATATCTTTATTGACTAGCTGTGAGTTTATTGTGTGGCTGTATTGTGGACTGAGAATTTAACATATAAATCTGATTGATAAGTTACAAGTTTCTGGAGCTTTGATCTTATCAGGCTGCAGGGAATGTGAGCTGAGTTCCCGGCTGGGGAGAGACAGCCGGGAGAGGGTGGCTAGAGAGTACCTGGGGCTAGTGTGGCGTGGTGCCATGCTGGAGCAGCCCTAGGACCATAATGTGTGTGTCAGGAATGGTAACAACCCTCCAAGGGAACAGTGAGTGAAAGTGGCAGAGAAACAGCTGGGGCTTGGAGGCTCACAGACTGCATGACTGTGTGACTCCGTGCAGAGGGAGAACACGCAGGGGCCGGTAGCCACACCCTTTTTAATATTTACTGAAACAGAAGAGCCCTGGCCTCTGATGACCGTGGAGTCTCCCCTACACCCCTCAGCCAACCTGGTCGGGGCATCGGCCCCACCCCCATCTGCTGCTGACGTGTGTGTGTGTGTGTGTGTGTGTGTGTGTGTGTGTGTGTGTGTATGTGTGTATCCAGAGTCACAAGGAAAGTCATAACGTCTCTTACTTGCTGGCTACACATAGAAGGTAACTTAGAACCCACAAGGTTCTAACAGAAAGTTCCTTGCATCCTTTAGCAGACACACCCCATGCACCACAATCTGGACATAGTCTGGAAGCCTATAGTGATCAGGTTCACAGAAAGCAAACACTCACTAACTTCATGTCTGCTTGCACAGCCCACACGTGTACAGGATAAGCACAGATGTGCTGCTGGCAAACTCGCCACTCAGAGAGTACTTACGGACTGTCATGGACTCTGGCACTGAGGCAGAAGGTAACAAGCTGCTCAGAGGACTTCCTCTGCCTGGAGAACCAGCTTCTCTACTGGGGGAAAACAGACAGAAGGAAGTTACACTCAGCCCAAAACACAACGCACGCAGGCAAAGTGTTTCCCCAGGAATCTACTGGAAAAACAATGCAGCTACCCCAACATATGTCTGAAATTTACTGGTAACTCCAAACCCAATTCAAATGCCCTTTGTAAGCCACTCACTCAGGAGGGAAAAGCTAGTTGCTCAATAGGCATGATTGCAGCTGGGGTTAGACAAGTCACCACTGCCTTGGTGTCCAACCCGTGGAGCTGTGGACACACATTCTGTCAGTGGCGTATTTTCACATTCTTGTGGTTTGTATTATCACTCTTCCTAGTTAAAATAGTCCCTGGGTGAACTTCCTAGTACAAGTGCCCTGCATGCTATACAAGTGTGCAATGCCACTATCCAGTGGCAACTAGTCAACGGTGTCTGTTTCTAATAGTCCCTCATAGATCCCAGGCTGGAACCTGCTATGTGGCCAAAGATGATTTTGAACTTCTGATCCATACCCAGTTTTATATGGTGCTGGGAATCAAACCCAGAGCTCTACGCATGCTAGGCAGGCAAGCACTCTCCTACAGCTGAGCGACATCTCTTGTAGACTGTAAACAAGATGCATTTAAATGAGGACATAGAACCAGGCTGTGTACTAACCAATGGATATAAAAATGCCATGACAACTGGCTCCAGCATCCCCTGTAAGCAGGGCTAGTGCTCAGAGAGGCTTAGAGAGCATACTGACTGCAGGTGACCGGATCGGGTGGTACCTACAATCAGTTTCTAATTGTTTACAATTGTGAGCAATAGCACAGGCTTGTGCATAAGGGCAGGAAGACCCCACCCACACCCCAAGGACAGGACTCAACATTCCTTGATCACTATAGACTTTGGAAAAGGCTCCAAAATATAATAAGAAAGGAGTCAGGGTCCTGGAAGGGTGTGGTGAGGGTCCTGGAAGGGTGCAGTGACACCATCCTTTATGAGACTGAGCTCAGTGGTATCAGGCCCTTCATAGTGTGTCATTTTCCTGTCTGTTCTGGGTGACACAAAACCAAGCAAGGGGTGGGGCATACCTTGAAGTTAAGTTGAGCACACAGATGGGTAACTTTAAGACACAAAATTAAACTTGTGAAGGGAGGGGAAAAAATAAGAGCAACAGGTGATGTTGGGAGACCAGGCCAATGTCCCTGTGAGCAACAGTGACACCAGCGACTTAGTGTCTCTTCTTTTTTCTCTTCTTTTTAATGTGATAGAGAAAAGCCTGCTGTACTTACAAGCTGCAGGTAGTACACTAATTACTTAACAGCTAGTACCTCTTTCCCCTTGGCCTAGCCATCATTTAACACTGGGGCTGATATTCATTATCAACTACTAACAAACTTTAACTAGGAAGGCTGGGGCAGAGGTACTCAGTATGGCCGCACATCTGTGGCAAGGGCAGGGGTGGGCAAATGAGGTTGGATGTCTGTTGCCACTCCTTTCCATGCTGAGAATGGAACCCTGGGCTTTACGCACATTGTACGTGCACTCCACCACTGAGGGGCCACCCAGCTCGGACGCTGGGTCACACAGCAGTTTGTCTGGGTGAATGGTCACCCATGGCCCCAACAGCTGCCCATCTGGGCACAAACATGAGGTCAGGCCTCAGTCTTCAATGCCAACAGGTACCACCTATCTTCAAATGAGAATAAAAGGCAGAGACATAAACAGCACATCCCAGTCTAGATGGACTGGTGTCCTAATACTGACCTGTACAGAAGGCCAGGCTCTGGGAGTATATGGTCCTCTGCTCCTGTTCCATTCTCCAGACTTCCCACAGGGGCATCTGCAGAAATCACGCAGAGAGGGTGAGGCTTTACTTTCAACTCCATTTCTCCTTACCATGTACTCAGCTGGCCTATTAGCTACATTAAAACTCTTCCACCCACACACTGGCTTCATCTGATACCCATTTCTTTCAAGCACACATCATTAATATTCATCACTAGTTGCTACATGTGCTTTAAAAACAAAACAAAACAAAAACTTTGACGCAACGGAAGTTATTCACAAAGTCCATAATCTAGGGCCCACAGCAGAATCGGGGTTTTGTTAGGTGAATTGTTCCTGCTTGTAGTGGACACTAGAGGGCAGCAGCGTCTCATCATTGACAAAGTCAGACACTTTCTACTAAGTCAAAAGCCACTAAGCATTTGGGAAAGGAAGTGAGGCCATGAATCTCTAGAATAAGCAAAGAATGTTACTGGTTGTTGCATATGCATTAGCTGCTGCTCAGGCCTCCTCCCAGGAAAAAATGTGCAGATCCTACACCTGGAACTGGATGTCCAGGAAGATTGTATCAGGCAGGAGAACCCTTGCTCATTCATGAAACTCTTGAGTCAGGCAAAGGGGCCACAGAGGCAGACCAATCCTCTGGCCTCTGCTTCTCCCTCTGCTTGTCCTAAAGGGACCTGAGCCTGGAGAAGACAGATCCTTTCTCACTTTGGCAGCACATCCCAGTCAACCCCCACTGGCTCTAGGAACCCAAGGGCAGGGCAAGCCTGGTTCCATCCCAGGACTGAGGCATCAGATGGAAAATCAAATGACTACCTGTCCCCTCCTTGCTACCTGTGAGGCTAAAGGGAGCAGATGCTGCTGCCTACAGTGCTGAGCCTTGCTCCTCAGAGGTAGTTCAGCCACGCAGCCTCTCTGTGCCTTGCTTCCTGGTGTTCTGTTGTGTGTGTGTTTGTGTGTGTGTGTGTGTGTGTGTGTGTGTGTGTGTGTGTGTGTGTGTGTGTGTGGCTCTGCTGTTTGGAGACAGGATCTCCCTATGTAGACCAGGCTGGCCTCTAACTCAAGCTTTTCTTGCCTCAGCCTTCTCACTGCTGGAATTACAAACATATGCCTATCATACTTGTCTGGCCTATCTTACAACATTTTAACAATTATTTGACAAAATTAAATTTTATATTGTTGTAGTTTTGAGACAAGATTTCACTCTGTAGCTTGGACTGGCCTCAAATTTGTAACAATCTTGCCTCCACCTCCTGAGGCCTGGGATTACATATGTGAACCACAATGGCTCTTTGGCCCCGAGCCTTTGGGTGATCCTACAGAGTCTAGTGTATATTCTTGCCTCTCAAGATGACAGCTCTCAAACTCCCTCGTTTGGCTGAAACCTTAGCCCTAAATCCTGGCACATCAGGAAATTCTACTGATACCTCCCTGGGCCCAGAAGCCCCCTGCACTTTCAAAACCCCTGAGCCTTATAATCCTACTTCCTTCTGGATTCTTAGCTCAGGGACACCTGCCCTCCCACCACAGAACCAGAAGATCTGCTAAGGTGACAGTTCCTGGCAATGGCCTATGTTTACTCCCTCGTTCATGGTATCACAGTAGGACTCTAAGAGGCACAGCCCGGTTCACTGGAGGAGTGTGCTTGAAGAGTCAGATCCTGGGAACCAGGTTCCTTCCTAGCTCTCTGTTTCCTGGCCACCATGAGGTAAGCAGCCCCTCCATCTTGCATTCCCAAACTTGATGTTCTGCCTCACCACAAGCCCAAGACAATGGAGCAACTGATCATGGAATGAAGTCTCTGAGCTTGTGAGCCAAAATAAACCTTTCCTCCCTAGAAGTTAATTGTCCCAAGGACTGTTTAACAGGAAGCTGACAAACACAATATCCCCAAATCTCCAGTCTCACTAGATTATCCCTCACTCTGCTCATGTGCTAATTTCTGGTTAGCAGCCTCAGTGTCGTCTAAGGACCTTTCAGCAGGAGGCCACCTCAGCTCAGTCATCCTAAATGCTGAAATTCAGCCACGACTGAGTCCAACACCACGCATAGCTGGAACAGAGGTCATTCCAGACGCAGCACTGACATGACCCCTCTCTGTGGCTGGCAGACATACACACAGCTGGCACTGTGGTGAACCAGATACACTGGCATCTTGTATTATATGTGTGCTGATGGGATAGCACACAGGTGCTGGGGAAATGCTCCACCTACCACTGGGCTACAACCCCAGTCTGTATTATCTTAACTTCACAGATGAAGACACAGACCCCAAGGGCTTAACTGACCTGCCAGGATCACAAAGTTAGTAAGTGAAGCATCTGTTTACCACTGGGCTGAGCCCTCCTCACGAACAGGAAGACTCACTGACTGACCATAAGTACATTTGCCCCTCTGACCTCCCAGCTTTCCTGCCTCAGCACCTCTGTCTGCCCTGTGTCCTCTGTTGTGGGTATCATTCTCCCGACACTATGCATCCTTGTCCTGTGTCCTCTGTTGTGGGTATCATTCTCCCGACACTATGCATCCTTGTCCTGTGTCCTCTGTTGTGGGTATCATTCTCCCGACACTATGCATCCTTGTCCTGTGTCCTCTGTTGTGGGTATCATTCTCCCGACACTATGCATCCTTGTCCTGTGTCCTCTGTTGTGGGTATCATTCTCCCGACACTATGCATCCTTGTCCTGTGTCCTATGTGGATGGGTATCATTCTCCCGACACTATGCATCCTTGTCCTGTGTCCTATGTGAATGGGTATCATTCTCCCGACACTATGCATCCTTGTCCTGTGTCCTATGTGGATGGGTAACATTCTCCCGACACTATGCATCCTTGTCCTGTGTCCTATGTGGATGGGTATCATTCTCCCGACACTATGCATCCTTGTCCTGTGTCCTCTGTTGTGGGTATCATTCTCCCGACACTATGCATCCTTGCCCTGTGTCCTCTGTTGTGGGTATCATTCTCCTGACACTATGCATCCTTGCCCCACAGTATCTCTCCATCTGCAGCCATTTGCTCATCCATTCCACAGGAGTTTACTTTCAGCCCCAATGGAGAACTGACCAGTATCAAACTCAGGGTAATACTGGAAGACAGGCATGGCCTTGCACTTGTGGAGCTCACAGACTAGAAAGGACAGGCACTGTCTAGTTATACACAAATCTGTCTCTGCACAATATCTCCATTAGAACAATGAAAACCACTTTTCAGGGTTGCACACTGAGGGACATGAAGCCTGACCTGTCCAAGAAGGGAACAATGGGAAAAAATGGCATTTGTTGACAAATAACAAAAAAATGTGTTATTTGTCAAGAAAGCTAGAGGACTGCCACAAGTTAAGGTTAGTCTGGTCTACATAATGAGTTCTAGGCCAACCAGGAATATATAGCAAAACCATGTCTCAAAAAAGAAAAAGAAAAAGAGACATCTAAGCTACAACCTGAGGGAAGACCCCAAGTACAGAAGGTGGGGGCAGAGCAAGTGAAAAGCAGAAATGCAGGTTGAGGAGCAGGGAAGGTGAGAATCCACTTGATGGAAAGAAAGTGACTCCTGAAAGTTGTCCTCTGGCAGTAGATTGATGTCTATATGCAGATGAGGACTGGCACTAGTTAAGTCAAGGCGATATAAGACTGGACGGTAGAGAGTGGGGCAGGGACAAAGATTTGGTAAGGTGGGAGAGAAGAAGAAGAAGAATCAAGATAGAGACAGAAGAGGAGGATGGTTCAGATCAAGGTGAGCTACATCAATTTTATCTTGTCTAAGTGGGCAATTTATATCTTTATTAATTGGCAGTGAATTTATTATTTGGATGTATTGTGAACTGAGAATTTAACATATAAATCTCTTTGATAAGTTATTTATTGTTGAGTCATGATTTTACCGGGCTGTGAAGGACAGTGTTCGAAAGCAATGGCTGAGAGGCAGTTGGAGCGTGTGGATTTGTCTCTGTTGCTCACGCCGAGTGAGAACATGCAGGACCCGAAGAACAAGATGTGTGTGTGCCAGGCATGGTAACTATCCACCTAGAGGACCTCATGGAGAGGGCAGCTTGCAGACCACATGGCAGAGTAGCAGCCAGTCTGCATGTACCATGTGGCCCTAGCACGGGATAAAAAGTTACCACATTTTTATTTTTACCATAACATCTAGCCTCCACACATGCACAGTGACACATCTTCACACACTCACACTCAAAATATATAAATAAGTAAATGTCATTTTAAGAGATTTAAATATGGGGCTAAAGAGATGGCTCAGTGAATAGTTAAGAGCCCTTGTTGTTTTTCCAGAGGACCTATGTTCAGTTCACAACACCCACATCTGTTGGCTCACAATTAATTGCCTATAACTCCAGCACCAAGGGATCTAATACCGTCTTCTGGCCACCATGGGCACCTACACTATGTGCCTTCAAGTGCACATAGCCACATATAGACACAAATATACACACAAAATTTTAAAGGATTTAAAAGGCTACCGATATGCCCCTTTAATCCTACTACTCAGGAAGCAAAGGCAGGTGGATCTCTGTGAGTTTGAAGTTAGGCTGATCTACATAGTGAGATCTAGGCCAGCTAAATCTACACAGTGAAACCCTGTGAGAAAAAAATCATTAAAGTAAAAAATAAAACTATGAATATGGAGGAAGGCCTCAGGTGGGATTTCCTTTCAGATCCCCCATGGCCTAGCACCAGGTACATAACAGAAAAGATAAATGCTGAAAAAAGAACACCATGAACTTCGAATATCATGTGACCCTATAGTTGGCTAGGTACTCCCTACAGCCCCCTGGCAGCTCCCACAGAATCGTGACTGTCAAGAGAAAAGCCTTCCCAGTGAGCTCCAAAGTCTACCGTATCAGATCACAGCAGTATGTGACAGTGACTCCTTGTACTGGTTCAAATGAGACATACCACCCTCAGCTACAGGCATTTGATTAACACGTGGTCCTCGTGGTCCTCGGTGGTAATGCTGTTTGGGGAGGTTATGAGGATATGCGGGTCACTGGAGGAAGGACATCACTGGGGGTGTGCTTTCAGAAAGCAAAGCCTTACAGCATTACCAGTCAGTTCTGTCTGTGCATTGTTTATTGTGGGTGATGGGAGCCCTCAGCTTCCTTCTCTGATTGTCATGCATGTCTACTGCCATGCCTCCCACTGTGATGCTCCCTTAACCCTCGGGAACTAGAAACCAAAATAAACTCATTCTTTTATAAATTGCTCTTGGTCGTTATGTTTATCTCAGCAACAGAGAGGAGCTGATATGCTCCTCAACTTCACAAGCAGCCACTGAAGCTAAAGTAAGGACAAAGAAGGTAAGAATGTTAGACTCAAGGGGATGAAGTTAGAAAACAACAGGCTGCAAGTGAACTGAGGAACGCTCTCAGATTAGCTGCACATCTCTGAAGCCATCACCAAATAGGCACACACAGAAAGAGAAGCACACACAGAAAGAGAGTTCACACACACACAGAGAGGAGCATAGGTGCTGGGAAGGGCCTTTACAGAGTTCAGATGTCCCTTCTCCTTAGGTACAAAATAATGGTCACTGTTTGTGGTTAACTTTGATGTGACCAAGGTTAGCAATAGATTGTTGGGAGCAGGAATGTGAGTCTCCTACGGTCTTGCCAACCAATTTACCCCAAGGCATTCTGCTTCTAGAGGAAATCTCTAAACTTCTTCTTAATTATGAATGTGCACAAGCCATCCTTGCCCTGAGCCCCAGATCTCCTAGCTCCTACCTGTTTCTACAGATAACTCAAAAACCCCCTCTGGTTCTTGGAACAAAAGCTCTTATGGAGAAGACAGGAAGCACCCACCTGCTGTACCGTAGGAGCCCACTCCGCTGACAGGGAAGAGGACGTCAGTGTCCGCATCGGCATCTCCATGAAGCACCTGCAGCGGGGCCCAGCCATGTACCTGGGGGAGGCAGACTTTCCCATCCAGTGTCCTGTGGAGAAAGAACACAGCTGCATGACTGCCTCCAGATACATCTCAGCATCTGGGCTCCTCAAGTCCCCAGGCCTGGGTGGGGCTGAAATCAGGACCAGGAAGCTCAGAAAGGACCCCCTCAAGTACTTGTTTACAAGAACTTGCTGAGCGCCTCCAGAAAGCAGGTACTGTGTTCTCCTCAAGGGCAAAGACAATAAACAGTTATCATGTGCTCCTGGAGCTTAGAGTCCGCAAGAGGACACAGACATCAATCATGTCACCCTGCAAGAAGGCTCAGCTCATGATTGTGGAGCAGAGCAGGAAGCTAAGGGGGAAGACCTTACAAAGGTGGTTTGTAGCCAACCATAATGGTGTACACTGTAGTGACAATTTTGGGATTTGGGTTTCATTACAAAACACAGAAATATGATAAAAATCTGGTTTTATTTTAACCCCAGGTGTGGGGCTATGACTATGATTTGCCTCATATTCTAGCTGAGGTATGATTTTGTCAGCTGCAGATAGTTTCTGCAACTGTGTGATGTTTGGAATTCTGAGAACGTTTCATAGGGTATATAAATGCTGGGGCCCTGAGAGGTGAGATCTTCCGCTGGTGGGTTGTTGTCGATTGGATGTTGGCTACTGTAGGTTGTTGCTGGTTGTTGTTGATTGTAGTTTGTTAGATTGTTGTGTGCAGAGAAGAACAATAAGAAATTAAACATCCTGATTGCTGAGATCAAATTTGTCCCAAGGAACTAAATACCCCTGATCAGCAGGAAGTTGTCTAACTGTAGATAATACTGCCTGCCCCTTTCAGACCCCTGACTTCATTCAGAGATCTCATTCCTTTCCTCTCTGTTGGAGATTGGTTTTAATGTTTTAATTTAATCTGGAATCTGTGTGTCCAAAAGTTAAAGGTCTTTGTCCCGGGCTGGAGAAGTAGCTCAGCAGTTAAGAGCACCGATTGCTCTTCCAGAGGTCCTGAGTTCAATTCCCAGAAACCACATGATGGCTCACAACCATCTGTAATGGGATCTGATGCCCTCTTCGGGTGTGTCTGAAGACAGCTACAGTATGCTCATATAAATAAAGTAAATAAATCTTTTTAAAAAATGATCTTTGTCCCAATTGGTTTTTGATCAATCATTTGATTGATCAAAATAAAGATGTCAGTGGCCAATGGATGAGCAAAGAGAGACGGGGCAGAACCCTTAGATTTGTGTAGGTTAGGACAAGGGAGTTAGGAGAAGAAACAGAAAATCACCATGAACTGGGGAAGAAGGGTGGGATGTAGAAGCTACAGGAGAAATGGCCAACCAGCCATGTGAGAATTTAGGTGAGTGGTTGTTGGCCATTCCCCCAATTGGGCCTGGGGTAACAGGGGAAGGTTAGGAGTGCCCAGTCTTTGATCTAGCCAAGGCATTTTAAATTAACTTGTATGTGTGTGGTATGTTCCACTCATGAATCCAGATAGCTCCTGGGTGGGTGTGACTCGCTGTAAGCCAAAGCAATGTAGCTAAAATTACCACCACACCTCTCTATCCTTTCTCTCTCTTAGCAGTGAGGGGAGCACAAACAGCCCCAGTACACCTGTACTCCAGCACTGGGAGGTGAGGCTGGGAAGCACTAATGCACTTTGTGTAGCTCAACCTGTCATCAACTTGGGGTCTTGCTTTGGCTTGATTCTGTTGGGAATGAAGGGTATAGATTTTTAGTTTTACCAAGAGTTTCTGGTTTTTTACTTCTTTACTTGAGACAGGGTCTAAGGTGTCCCAGGCTGGCAGACCTTCTTCTGATCCTCTTACAGTTTATACACTCAAACTGCACTGAGAGCATAAGGAAGCTCAGATCAATATCACACCTCCTACTACATCAAGTAAGAAAAGAGGGAGGGGAGAAAAGTCAAATTATGTAATTTAAACTTTTTAAAAAGCTTATGTGTGTGGGTCTTTTGCCTGTGTGTATGTCTGTGCACCATGTGCATACAGTACCCACAGAGGCTAGAAGGTGTCATGCCCTGGAACTGGAGTTACAGACCATTGCTGTTAGGTCCACAGTGGGTTCCCTAAAATGACAGTCTGGGATCAGTTCAGGCTGTACTCTGACCAGGTAAACAGAAGAGCTGCTAGTGGATAAAGAAATCCCTAAAAGCAGAGCACCTCAGAATCTGTGAAGCCAGTTTCTGTTTGTCAGGAACAGTCTCTACTGCCCTTCTCTGTCCCTGCAGGCAATGCAGAATCTAGTTCCCTATTAACACATGTCAAAATCCCCTCCTAATCCCAGGCTGCCCTGACCCACAAGGACCCCCTACCCTAACTTCCAGGCTCCCTCCCAACCGTTCTCTTTAAAAACTGGCGATGCATTCCAGTCTTTTGCTGTGCTCTATGCCCCCAGAGATAGCCACAGAACATGTCTCCACAGAAAGCTTTCTTTCTACCTATGGAGTAGTTTGGTTCAGTGGTTTTACTGTTTTCTCATAGCTGTGAGCCGCCAAGTGCTGGAAACTGAAATTGAGTCCTGTAGAAGAGAGGGCAGTGCTCTTAACCTATCTCTCCAGCCCCAAATTGTGTAATTTTATAATACATAAATACTCCACACTTTAGCAGAGTGTGGTGGTGCACACCTAAAATCCTGGCACTCAAGAGACTGCCTAGCCTGGGCAACATAACAAGGCCCTGTTTCATAACCACATGGTCCAGCGGTGCAGTGTTTATATGTACAAAACTCTAGATTTAATCTGCAGCACCAAAAAGAGAAAGATGCTGACCACAGGTATGGTGTCTCACACCTGTAATCCCCGTGCTTGTGAGGTAGAGGTAAGAGGGCTGTGCTAAGTTCAAAACCAACCTGGACTACATGGTGAGACCCTGTCACAGAACAGTATCACCCACTGCTCATATACAACAGCACCCAGACTGAGATCTTCCAAATCAAACTACAATGGAGTCCAGCCTCCTACCTGCATGAACCTCTACATGCATCCTCTCTTTACTTTAGGGCACAGGTCAAGACATTTTTCCTGCAAACATTTTCTCTGTAAACATTTTAAACTATGGGGCACACTCTTATAGGTGGTGTTACTTTACAAGCCTTTAAAATCCACCAACCAAATCTAGCTGGGCTAGCATTGGGTAGGTGTTATAAACATAGTAAAAATGCCTTTTAGACAAGTAAACACAAACTCAGTCAGGAATCCTCTCCACCAAGGCTGCACCTGATAACCCAGTGACATCAGTCGCTCAAGATAACCTAACACAGTCCTAGAGCCCTGTGACACCCACTGCACAATATATAAGCAGAGACCAGAGCAATGTTCTTTGCACATCTGGTGAGACACCGACATCACCTTGACCTACCCTGGGGCTGGAGAGTCTCCTTCAGGATCCTGACCCTGAAATCAGACACTTCTGTTATACACTGGACCTGGCCTTCAGCTAACATATGTGGTGGTACAGGTGAGCAAACTTGGGAAGACAGGCTCAGGTAGTTAGGAATTTAGAGTGTGAACCTTGCGTGATAACCCTTAGCATGACTGTTAGAAGACCGTTTACTGAGTCCACCCATCTCAGGAACAGGTTCCAACTTGCTGGCAGGGTCAAAACCAAGTACATGTTCCCAGGACCCAGAACCAACTCCTACCTGCTTCTCACATGTTTCGTGTTTGTATGTTAACCAGTGAAGGATGTGCAGAGGAACGTTGTTATCATCCCATTATCTAAACTAAAGCACACAAATAGTACACATTTTGCCCGTCTTGACTTAATTGACTATGTGCAGCTTCCTACTTGTTTGTTCCCTCATCATTCTAAATTCTGGAGCAGAGTCCAGAGGGGCCCTTTCTGCCAAAGCTCACTCAAGGACCCTGAAACCAGGTGACCTGGATACGGCCCGGTCACCTTCTTTAACTTCCTTGCTTAACCCCTTGTATCAAGATATGATTGGTCAATGCAACAGTCCACCATGCTCCCCCTTGCTTTCTGTTTCCTCCCTCTAGAAATGTTGTACAGCCCTCCTTCAGGGTTGAGATTCAGATTCCACACACTGGCCGCCCCCCTGTGCCACAGAAAATAAAGCTTTCGTTTTTAAACAGTCTCTGAAGTGAGTTTTCTTGGCTCCCACCCCAAACCCAACATAATAATGTATAACTTTTGCTACACTTAACTATGAATGTCTACCTTCTTGCTCAGGACAAGAAACCCAGGGAATGGTCGTAACAGAATCTTACAAGTAAACTGTTTCCTTCCATGACCAGCACAAGGACATTTAGACAGCGGGGTAGAGGTGAAAGAGGAACAGCTCCTGCCTTGGTCCTGCCACTGACCAAGTTTTAGGTAAACATGGCTGTGCCTCTAGGATATTAGAACCACGCTCTTCAGACACTGATGTAGCAGGTGGTAACCAAGGTACTCCCAACTGGCATGTCCAAAATTGAGTCTCAGTCCAGCTCAGCCTGGACTATAGGAGGTTTTCTGGAAGTTAGCCAGCATTCCTCAGGAATTTGTAAAGCCTGTTCTACCAGAAGAGGTCACTTCCTTACCTCAGCAAAGGGACCTATAGTTCTCCAATTAACCTGGCTGTTCTTTCTCCTTCTCCTGCTTCTCTCTCTCTCTGATTTCTCTGTTCTCCATCCCCTGCTCTTGTCCCCTCTCTCACAGATAGTTAGCCACGTCCCATCTGCCTCTTTCCCTCTCTGTTCTAAACTCTTCCCCACTGCCTCTTGACTGTTCTCTCCCTCATGTCTACATGATAAGCTTTCCATGGCATGGCCGTGTTTATACAGTGGCTCAAAGGCAGGGCACATTCTCACAGGGGGAAGCGGTATGGCCAGTCAGTGAGAGCTAAAGTTAGATTTTAAGTTTAAATTGCTGTGCTTAAGAGACCTACAAAACAAAAACTCAAGCCCCACTTGCCCAAGGTCAGACAAGGTCCTGGAATGCTGAGGGCTGTTGTTCATGTAAGACAAGCCATGACTTTGCACTGTTATAAACAAGGTTGGTTGCCTTAACCATACAAGATGTGCTTGCTCCTGTCCAGTAGTTACATATACACACATACAGATCCTGTAGGAGGAGTTACATAGGCAGGAAGTATGTCAGCCCACACAACTTGATGAAGGCAAGAAGTACACAGCCGTGTGGAGTTTGCCTTCCTAAGCACCAGACTGACATAACTCATGGCTGTTCTCTGGGAACCTCAGGTCTGAACCTGGCCAGTGTCCATTGTCCTGGCCAGTATTTAATAAAGCTTGCTTCGAACTTGGCCTTATTCTCGCCTGTGGGATCAACAAACCCTAGCTCCAAACGTCCCACTACCTCACTGGGCATGTGGACTTTTCTTCTTGTTTCAGAGAAAATTCTTGCCATTTCCTAGCAGCCTGTGTGAGTCAAAGTAAAGCCAGAGCCATGAAGGGTGAGGCCCTGGAGGGCCACTGGATTGACACCTGGATTGGCTTTAAAGGGCCAACACAAATTGCTGAGGAGATAAAGATGCTTGCTGTCAAGCTTGTTGACCCATGTTTGACCCCCAGGACCCATATGATGAAAGACAAGAACTGTCTTTACAAGTATCTTCACACACGTGTACACACATAGGTATACACACACAAATAATGTAAAAACGATTTAAGATTTGCTTAAAACAACATAAAATATCATTTATCATTAAAACAAAATACTTGTTTCAAAACCTAACCTAAACAATGTTAAGAATAAAGTCCAAGCGCAGCGCACCGGTGAGGTGGTTTCCTAGGTGGCCAGCATCCACTATAACATTCATGGTAAATATTGAGTAAAGGGAAGCTGGGCATCGCCACTAGATCACCCCCCAAAACAAGCAAATATCAGATCTACGGTGCGGGCCAGGCCTCCCCGTTTACTTGGTTACAGCGAAAGTTCCTACGTCTTCCCTATCAGTTTCACTGTACACGGCCATCTCCATTCTATCGGACAAGATGTCCACAGTGTGCACACTGGACACTCCTTTATTTCCAGCACTCAAAGGCAGGAGCAGGAAGATCTCTGGGAATTTAAGGCCAGCCTGGTCTAACAGCCTGTCCTATTTCAGGAAAGCCAGGGCAAAAGAAAACTGATTTCAATCCCTAAGACTTCAAAAACAGACAAAAATTGCCCAAGAGCCTCTCCTGATCCCACCCAAAAAATTAATTAATTGATCACACAAAACGGTGTTAGGATTCTATGCTCTGAGCTCCAGGACAAACTGCCCTCAGAGGGTTCATGCCTGGTGCACATTCAGGTCGGAACAGGTGCTCTGCTACTGTGAACAGGACTTTGGAGTCTTCCAGAGTTGAGACAATGTCCTCGGGGCAGATTCTCCACCCCGGTTCAGATACTTAGTTAACCATCTTCTGCCTGCCCCTGGGGTCTACTGGCAGTCCCTGCGCACAGACTGGGACCTGTGGAGTCAGCCTGGCCCTTGCACAAAATGGCTGGATAGGCCTCGGCTACAGCTCAGGGAACTCTTCCTGTAGACTCCTAGCAGGTATGAGGGGCTTAGTCACTAGGAGATGGACATGGCTCGTGCTTGTAACTCTGAGTGACCCCAACACCCTCCGAATTCACTTCTTTACTGGTGTTGGAGCACAAACAAGAGGACTGAAACACTCCCTTCCATAATAAAGCATCGCCTACGTTGAAGAAAAACAAAAAGCAAAGCCAATGTGTGTGATAGATACCGGATTAAGAGGGATCTGGCACCAAAGAAATGGCTAGATTTCCAACAAACAGAGAAAGCCCAAATTTGGGCCACCAGACCATCCTAAAAGTAAGTAAGCATCAGATTTTGCCAGAAGCAATGGCGAGCCTAGCTGAGCCCCCTCGGCTGGTCACATTCCCAACATGACAGCTATGTGAAGACTCTAGACCTCTCCTGTGACGATGAGCTTAACCCAAAAGCCAATATTACTCAATAAGCCACTCATCACTGCTCAGCTCCTCCTCAGGTTGCTCTGCAGACTCTTCAATCAAGATGGCCCTGCACACTGGTGAGAAGCTGTCCATGGTCCATGGAGGCCCAGGCTCCCAAGGTCACCCCACACTGCTTTGTGCCTTTTACACATCACAATGCCAGTGGCTACCCTCTCTTACAAGGTGGCTCCCCTCCAAGCTGCACAGCACTGGCCCCAGGCTGAGAAGAGAGATGCCCCCTCACACATCTCACCATCTACAGAGCCACAGCACAGTAGCCTTTCAAGGGCGCTCAGAACTAAAAGCAGTTTCAATCAATGACCATGCCAACTTGGTTGGAAAACTTTCTCAGATATTTGGTCAAACACTATGTTAGAAGTTGTTGTGGGGGTATTAAAAAGATTAACTTTTGCATCAGTAGAGGTTTAGTTAAAAGACTGTCCTGCTGGACTAGATGGGCCTCAGCCAAACAACAGAGGCTGTAATACAGAGATCTGCCAGCCAACTGCCTCTGTACTTGAACTCTGACTCCCGCGGCAGGTCTACCTGCAGAGTAGACTCTCCACACTCCACTATCCCATGTCTCAACTCCCCAAACTGGGAAAAAGAAAATTCAAAACAGAACAGGCATAGATACATAATAGAATCTCAACCCAGGCCAGCCTGGGCTACATGACACCCTGCCTCAAAACTAACAAACAAAACCAAGGAGACTGAGACGTGCAGGCAGAACTGGAGCAGCGAGGGGACGAACACACACCATTAGTGATTAAAATAAGAGGGCTCACACTGTGCTCCCAGGCTCAAGCCACCCACCGTCTGTGGACATCAGCATTGCTGCTGAGAAGTGACTCTAACAGTCGGAGGTAGAAAATAGCCGTATACACATGGCATTCCAGAGGCTGAGGCAGGGTGATGTATCTAAGGCCAGCCTGAGCTTCCAGAGACCCTTCTCCAAAACAACAACAAAAGCAAACAACCTAAATACTCAACAGTGACGGAACATTTAACAAGAGAGGGTTCTGCAGACACAGAACCAGTAAGAAGGATCCCATGAGGCCCTGCTTCACAACCATGACTGCATAAGCTCCAGTGTGTGAGCTAAAATCCAGAGGCCTTCACGCTGTGCTTCTGAGAAGTAAGAGACCTGTGTGAGTCCAAGTCTGTGGACAGGACAGCAGCACCCCAGTTCACATGAAGGAAGCTATTCCTGCCTCCCTCAGACTCCTCTGCTCCTGTCAGTCCTGGTTGACAGGAAACCCTGTCACTAGTAAATCCATCCCAACACTGACCTCAGCCCAAATACTCTCCCAGATTCCAGAAGCAAGAACTGAACCTGGGAATCCCATGGTTCAGCAAAGGCGACCACTATATAAAACAACTGAATTACGTAATAACATGGAAAATAGTAAGTTCTGGGTATCGGTGTATGTGGACCCACTCGCAGCACGGCCAGCCTCTTTGCCAAATCTCAACTCAGTGAGCCGTGCAGCAAGGGGACATCTCAGCTGAGCACAAGCACGTGTGTGAATGACGGCAACACCTTGTCAAATGTTCAATTCATCTATTTTATGTGTGTGGATGTTTTGCCCGCATGTGTGTCACATGCATGGTGCCTGACACCCACAGAGACCAGAAGAAAGAGAGCATCAGATCCCCAGGGAGTAGTCTTATAGATAGATGGCTATGGCTCAGACGTGGGTCCTCTGTAAAAACCAGCCTGATTACCTGCTGAGTACTCTCTCCAGCCCCCAAAACTTCTTAAACAGGTATAGTCTCCAAAGAAATGTTAAAAGTTAGTATTACACTAAGTGAACATCAGAAGCACAGCACTGAGGCACTGTGTATGCCAAGGACACCATGGCGTCTCAGTACCATAGAAGGACACTCTCACACCTGTTCACCCACCCTCACCAGGAAGAATCGGTACGTCAGCCAAGGTTAGCACCATGTACTCTAGAGCCATGACACCCAAAGGAAAGAAGGCCAAGGGAAAGAAGGTGGCCCCAGCCCCACCACCATCATCAAGAAGCAGGAAGCCAAGAAGGTGGTCAATCCTTTGTTTGAGAAAAGGCCCAAGAACTTCGGCATTGGGCAGAATATCCAGCCCAAAAGAGAACTAACACGCTTCATCAAATGGCCTCACTGCATCAGGCTGCAGAGGCAAAGAGCCAAACTCTATAAGTGACTCAAAGTACCTCCTGCCATTAACCAGTTCACCCAGGCCCTGGACAGGGGAACAGCTACTCAGCTGCTTAAGCTTGGCCACAAGTACAGGCCAGAGACAAAGCAAGAGAAGAAGCAAAGGCTACTGGCCCGTGCTGAGAAGAAAGCTGCAGACAAAGGGGACGTCCCAACTAAAAGACCAGCTGTCCTCTGAGCAGGAGTCAACACAGTCACCACCCTGGTGGAGAACAAGAAGGCTCAGCTGGTGGTGATTGCCCATGATGTAGACCCCACTGAGCTGGTGGTTCTCCTGCCTGCTCTGTGTGAAAAGATGGGGTGCCCTACTGCATTATCAAGGGAAAGGCCAGGCTGGGGCGCCTGGTCCACAGGAAGACATGCACCACTGTTGCCTTCACACAGGTTAACTCAGAAGACAAGGGTACTCTGGCTGAGCTGGTGGAAGCTATTAGGACCAATTATAATGACAGATATGACAAGATCCACCATCACTGGGGAGGCAACATTCTGGGTCCTAAGTCTGTGGCTCAAATTGCCAAGCTGGAAAAGGCAAAGGCTAAAGAACTTGCCACTAAACTAGGCTAAATGTACACTAAGTTTCTGTATGTAAATATAATTACGAAATTACCTTCCAAAAACAAAACAGTACTTAACTGGTTAGTGTGACCATAAGGGAGTACACAGAACCATGAAGAGCAGTCAGCAGTAGAAACAGTTTACTGTATGACATCACCCAGTAAACCAGTACAGGTGTGACATCACTCAGTGCACCAGTATAGGTGTGACATCACCCAGTGAACCAGTACAGGTGTGACATCACCCAGTGAACCAGTACAGGTGTGACATCACTCAGTGCACCAGTATAGGTGTGACATCACCCAGTGAACCAGTACAGGTGTGACATCACCCAGTGCACCAGTACAGGTGTGACATCACCCAGTGCACCAGTACAGGTGTGACATCACTCAGTGCACCAGTACAGGTGTGACATCACCCAGTGATCCAGTACAGGTGTGACATCACCCAGTGAACCAGTACAGATGTGACATCACTCAGTGCACCAGTACAGGTGTGACATCACCCAGTGAACCAGTACAGGTGTGACATCACTCAGTGCACCAGTACAGGTGTGACATCACCCAGTGAACCAATACAGGTGTGACATCACCCAGTGCACCAGTACAGGTGTGACATCACCCAGTGCACCAGTACAGGTGTGACATTACCCAGTGCATCAGTACAGGTGTGAATCACCCAGTGATCCAGTACATGTGTGATATCACCCAGTGCACCAGTACAGGTGTGACACCACTCAGTATGCCAGTATGTGTGCGACAGTATTCAGTGTACCAGTATGTGTGTGGCACTACTCAGTATGCCAGTACATGTGTGACATCACCGAGGGTGCCAGTACATGTGTGACACCATCCAGTGAGCCATGATGTGTATGACACCACTCAGTATGACAGTACACGTGTAACAGTACTCAGTGCACCAGTACGTGTGTGATACCACTCAGTGTGCTAGTATGTAAGTCAAAGGCCTCAGACATTGTGTGGTTTGGCTCTTTCCTCTGTGACCAGACAGAAGTGACACCCACTAACCTAAAGTAGCACCACACTGGCCAAAGGTCACTGATGTGAGGCTGTTCTCAGCATCCCTTGCTTTTCTTTTTGAGATAGTCTCATGTGAGCCACGGTGCCGATCTTGAACTTGGGCTCCTCCTGTCCGCCTCCCTGCCCCAGTATAGATCAATATGCACCAGCACAGCCAGCTTATGCAGTGCCGGAGTGGGGCACAAACGCAGAAGCCTGTGCGTGCCCGTCAAGCACTCTACGGATGGAGCCCCGTCGCCAGCCCTGCTGCAATTCTTAAGTCGTCTTTGTTGCACGGGCCAGCGGTCCCCGACCTGTGTGTCTCACCACCCTCTGGGGGTTGAATGACACTTCACAGAGGTCATTGAAGGCCATCAGAAAACATATATATTTACATTATGGTTCATATCAGTAGCAAGATCATATTTATAAAGTCACAATGGAAATAAGTTTATGGCTGGGGGTCACCACAGCATGAGGAGCTCCATTAAAGGGTCACAGTGTCAGGAAGGTTGAGAACTATTGTCTTAGGCTCAGCATTTAATTAATGATACCTCTCCAGGCCAAGGCCGCTTTCCTCAAGAGCTTGTGACAAGTCAGAGACACAGGAACACCCAGCTTGTGAAAGCCAAAGCCTTATATTCAAGCAAAATTTTCAAAGTATGCATTCTGATGCTAATTTTTTATTAAATCCATTTAAATAGACTCAATTTCCTTAATTCTCATCAGGGCAAGGTTAAAAAGATCTAAAGAATGAAAAATGCCTCCAAAGAAACACAACAATTGCACTATTTTTATGTATATGATGTGTGTGCATGTTCACATGTCCACATTCACATGTGCACACATGCCTTGGAGGTCAGAGTTCAGGCTCATGTGTCCTTCCTATCCTTACACCATGTCTGCTCTATCTGACTTCAAGTGGCCCCACCTCCCATCTCCCCCGGGGTGCCAGGATGGCAGGTGCCTGTTCTGCTGCACGCAGCTGGGTCACCATGCTTGCACGGTAAGGGCTTTACCAACTGAGCCACCTCACTAGCCCCAAAACTCACTCATCCCTCTCACTTCTATAGAAAACAGCTCCCTCTTCAAGAGCTCGAGCAGAACTCACCTGTCTGGTGACTCCGCATGGCCCTCGTGGCCCCGTCCTAACGGGTTCCTGTACACATCCACCTCGCTCTCATCCACATCGTCATCAATGCTCTTCACATCAAGCTTCTGGTAGCCTGGCTCCCCATTCAAAGATGCAGAATCAATTTTCCATGAGTTGCTGCTCTGGCTACCATTGGAATTTGGCCCAAAGGGGCCTTCAAAGGCTGCCATGATGTTGACAGAGGATCGGTCCGAGTTCTCCTCCGAACTTTCTGCAGTCCCAGGCATCTTTTTTAAAATGTCCCCAGTGCCCTGCTCCTCCTCATCATCATCAAAAGAGACAATGTTGGTCACCTTCTTCCTCCTTCTCCGTTCCCTTTTACATCGGGCATCTGGCAAAAGAATAGCTGTGGTAACAGACAGAAGGAAGGCAAGCCTCACTCCCACAGGGCAGCAGAGCCACTGCCACACCGAGAATAAATCAAAACTAAGTCAGAGTCTGTGGGGGTTTTAGGGTTTTTCCAAACAGAGTTTTCCCCATACAATACACTCTGGCTATAACGTCCCGAGCTCCTTCCAGATCCTCCCCACCCACTCAAATCCACACCCTTTCTCTCTCAGAATGCAAACTGTACCTAATAATAAAAGAAAATAAAACAGATAAAATAAAACAAATAGGAAAAGAAGAGCCAAAGAATAAGAACAAGAAACACATACAGAAGCAGAGACATACATATTTGTGCATATACAGAAAACCCATAAGGGCGGGGGAAAAAAACATAATATATAAGCAAATAACATTATAGGATTTAAAATTAAAAAAAAAAAAAAACTCCAAAAAATACCACTGAGTATTTTTTAGTCTAGTTGTTTTTTTTTAAACTATTTTAAAGGGGGGAAGGTGCTCACCCATATATATACCAACAGAAGTTAAAAGGGGTCATCAGATCCCTTGGAGTTGGAGTTAGGCAGTTAGGAGACGTGGGTGCTAAGAACCAAACTCAGGTCCTCTAAAAAAGCAGCAAACACTGGGGATGTCAGAAGCACTAGAGACTGAACCTACTACTGCTATTTTGCTAAAGCTCAATTTGTCAAATACTCCTCAAATATTTATGTTTATATCCATAGGTTAGTGATGTTTAGAGATGTTTAGAGAACTGTTTTTATGCTGAACAGCACTTAAGGTAATCGATCACAGTGCTGAGAATAAGTAGTTTTGAGTGCTTGGCCCTAAACAAGACACCTGTACCAACCTCAACTGCACCCCAACACCCCCAGGGCTCAGGGGACACCACAGACCACAGAAATAAAAGATGTAAGAGCCAGAAGCCAGGCAGGGCTGTTATACAGTGATGTCTGCCCGACCTGACATGGCTGTCCTGTCAGTGTTTACCTGCTTAAAACCAAGCCAGTCAACCTTCCAGCTCTGTGGAGGAGCAGACTGGAGGTAGCTGATGGCTGTTGGGAAAGAGTGTGAATCTTCTTCAGGGGTGTGTGGCTGCTAAGGTGCCCGTGCTGGGGGTGACTCAGTAGGTAACTTGAGTTTGGACCCAGCCCTGGGGAAAGCTAGGCCTGATGGTGTACACCTGTAACCCCAGCCCTGGAAGGGCAGACACAGGCAGATTCCTGGAGTTCAATGGCCAGTCTAGACAACCAGCAAGCTCCGGGTTCAGAAAGAGAGTCTGTCTCAAAACAAAACAAAGTGTACAGCCAAAAAGGAAGATGCCCCACACTGACTTCTGGTCTTTGTACCCACATACATGCACACACACACACACACACACACACACACACTGTATAAATAAACACACATACACAAAGATAACAGACAGAAACATGAGAGAAAAAATAGAATTCCAAAAGTAGGGCTGCTGGATCAGGTTTTGATCCTACTGCTCAGGAGCTAGAAAGATCCAAGTTCAAGACCAGCCTGAGCTTTGGAGTCAGTTCAAAGCCACCTTAACGATATGATAAGACCTTGTCTCAAAAATAAAAAGTAAAAAGAACTTAGGATAAACACTTTTTAAAATTGTTTTCAAAGGGATGACCATGATTACTGCCTTAATGGATTTGGAATGACAGGGATTGGTATTAAACCCCCAAGTTATGGTTTCTCCTACTAACTCTTCAACTCGCTAACTACTCCAAATGCTCTCAGGGTGTCACCAACTTTTGGTAAAAATTATCTTAACTAAACCACTTTCCCCTTCTGCTCAGAGATACCCTGTTCTCTTAGGCCACTACCTAAAGAGCATCTTCCCAATAGAGGCAAGCCCAAGGCATTCTCTCTGAAGCATCCTGTGCTTGCATCCAGTATACCACAAGAACAATAGTTGCTTATGCCTTTTTGTTTTAAAATATCACCCCTGCCCAACCCCAAGAAAACTAACAAGATGCTAGCAGAGCCTCAGCTCACTTGATCATAAAAACTCAGGAAAGGAAAGGAAGAAAACAAGTGGCAGGAGACCCACCTGGCGTCCTAGGGCAGGCTGCTTCTCTACCCTTCCTGTCCTGCTCACAGTGAAAGGTAATATGAAAACAAACACCCACATACTTTGCCCCCTGAGGAGTGACATCAAGGGTTCCTCTCAACTCCACTCTCATTTCCTTTTCAGTGGCCCTACTGTGCCACCTCCAGGGCACCTTCTGGCTTACCAACATGGACGTTCTTGGATATGACAGGCAGAGGGTCAGTCTCCTGCTCTGGCTTGATGAGAATGGAGACAGCAGAGGATGCTGTGATCTCCCTGAGAAGGCTGCTCATGCCCTGTGTGGACTCCTTCAGCAAAGATGTCACATTCTGCGTTGACTCCTTTAAGAGGTCAGAGACAGTGGGAGCAAATTTGCTCTGCCCATTCAAATCCTTGTTGTCAATGTTAATTGCAAAGAGTATGGAGTTCAGACCTGTCAAAAAAAAGTGGGAGAGAATTCTGCAGTACTTGCTGTCATATGGTCACACAACCAGCAAAAAGAGAGTGTACAAAGGACACAAGAGGACAAGTACCCATCTTCAGCATCTGTAAAACTATCCAAAGCTGCACTGGTAGATAGAATTTCATTTGAGCAGAGTGAGGAAGACTCCCAACAAGAGTCACGTAGGAGAAGCTGATGGTGGGAGTTCTGGAGACGGGCTTGTCTGGGCTGAGGCACAAAAAGCCACTTAGCAGCTCTGAGACAAGCTACTGCTTGTCATCTCTCTGAGTTCTAGTGTCTGTGCAATTTCGACACCAGTAACTCACTCTTAGGACTGTGAGTACTGAAGAGTTTACCTACCAATACCTCATCAAGAGCTCAATGTGCACAAACAAGCCATTATAGTTACTGTAGACAAGACTGACACTGGCAACCACAGCCTATGCCTGACTCTCTCTTCCCTGGATGAGCCTGACATGGCCCTCAATGCGGGGCTCATTGTCAGGTTTCAGAAGACAAGGAGTGTCATGTGATTTCTCAAGCCACAGTCACAGCAATCCAGAGCCTTGCTTCAAACTGATAAGCTGCACCCAAGGCCTTTTATCTTCTGTGGCTCTCTTAAAGCCCTAAAAAGGTGCCTGCAAAGCTAACAGTGCTCTCACCTCACAGAGGAGGAGAGGAAAGGTAACAGAGCTAACAGAAATCAGCTGACATGCAGCAAAGCCAAGGTCAAGGCAGTCAGCCAATCCCGGTTCTCTATCATTCACCTGCCAACCCACGAGCCAAACTCTTCAACCATGTGCAGCATCTGCACGCTGTCAAAATCTAGATAATCTGGACCAACTTAAAAAGCAACAAAACTGTCAAGAGGACACGGAGCATCACAGCATCCCCTCAGGCAACAAATCTTCTCGAAAAGGTCTCTGCTCACCAAGCTCCCTGGCCTCAACCAGGCTTACCAGCTGCCATGGTAGGGAGCATGCTGGACCTTTCTTCATCCCTCACAAAGGACCAATCTTCATAGAATGTGCTGCAAAAACAAAGAGAAAAGGGCCAACTCTTAGAGGAAGGTAGTTCTCCGAATCCATTACAGGCCAATGATGTCATTACATAGCTCCCTAACAAACACCAGGCCTAGTCTGTCACCCAGAAGGAATTTGGTCCCCCTCCACTTTGAAGTGTCTCACTAGAAACAACGGTCTGAATGCACAGACCCTGACTTCCTTCTTGGTCCCCTGAGACCCTGAGCTTTAGAGGACTGAAATAGACATGTACAGATGTATTTATAGAGAAGCAAAGTTTCAGAGGACAGAGGGATGGATTCCACTCAACAAGGTACATACAGGAAGTCCAGGCTCGCTTGACTGGCTAATGCAAGAAAAGATCATTTCAGAGGCAATTACAGAACTTCAGGGCCCCATCAACAGGACATCCATTTACAATAACTGCTGGGCTATAAACCCACACTCCAAGTTAGTCATGGTAGCTGGGGATGGTCAGAGAACCCTAGAGGTATCTAAGGCAATCTAGCCAATCAGCAGTACAGCAGGGCTTAAAAGCAGGTCTCCCAAGTCTAATTTCGAAGCATTTTATATAACTCTGCTAGGAAATAAACCACCAGACTCCTCAATGCCAGGTAACAAAATTGAAAGTACGGTTTCGGGTTTCAGTAATGTCAGTTCCTGCTGAGTAGCCTGCAGTTCAGCAATACAACTGAAGACAATCGGAGAGGGGCCAGGGTAGAAGATAGCAAACCTTGTCAAGCTTTCAATTCAACAACACATTGGGATCAGCTGAAAATCTGAACTAGTTTTTGCACATGTAGTGAATCAGAAGTCTGTGTGAGAGAGAATGTGTGTGTGTATGTGTGTGTGTGTTAACAGAGAAAGTGTGTGTGAGTGTGTATGAAAGAGTATGTGTGAGAGAGAAAGAGAGAGAGTGTGTGTGTATGTGTGTGTATGAGAGTATGTGTATGTGAGAAAAAGTGTGTGTGTGTAAAGAGTATGTATGAGAGAGTATGTGAGAGTGTACTGTGTTAGAGAGAATATGTATATATGAGAGTGTGTATGTGTATGAGTGTGTATGAGAGTAGGGGGAGAGTGTGTGTGTGTGACTGTGTGTTTGTGAGAGAGTATATGTGTGAGAAAGTGTGTGTGCATGAGAGTGTGTGTGTTTGGGAGAGAGAATGTGTTTAAGAGAGTGTGTGTAAGAGAGATGATGTATGTGAGTATGTGTGTGTGAAAGTAGGTGTGAGTGTGTGTGTGAGAGAGTGTGTAAAAGAGTATGTAAGAGAGAATGTGTATGTGTGTAAGAGTGTGTCTGTACATGTGAGAGTGTGTGTGTCTCTCTGATGTGTCTCTGTGTGTGCATGTGTGTGTCCATGAATGTGCTTGAGTATAGAGGCCAGAGAACAACCTCCAGTGTAATTCCACAGGATCCATTCACCTTCTTTGAGACAGGGTCTCTCATTGGCCTGGAGATCACCAAATAGGCTAGGCTGGTGGCCAGCAATTCCCCAGTGACCCACCTGCCTGTGCCTCCTGATCACGGGGACATGCACCACTGTGCTAGCTCTTTTTATGTGGATTGTAGTTAAGCATAAAACAACATAAATGCTGGTTTTAACTGTCTTCTTTGTTATTTTAATTTTATTTGTATTGTGTATATGTTCATGTATGCAGGATGTGTGTAACTAGGGCACAGATGTAGGGTCCATAGTCAGACTCACTCCTTCCACCACGGGATTTATGGGAGCTGAGGCTGAACTCTGGGTTACATGTCTATGTGGACAGCAAGATCCATCTCAGTGACCTGGTGCTTTTAAAAGCAATCCCAGAGCACCCACAGAATCACCAGCAGAATTACACCACAGGGCAATGGGGGCAGCACAGCATGGAGCCTCTGTCCAGCATGCCCACGTACCTGAGTCAGACTTCCAGTAAAGTAAAAAGTAAAGCTGAGAAGTGGTTGGGGGAGGAGGGGAACTAGGAAGCAGAAAGGGAGACCTGAACTTGCAGACAACCGGAAGATTGAAATGGAGGGTCTGTCAGAGCGCTGAGAAGCCAGCTTGCCGCATTAACAGAATCTGAGTGTCAACTGAGGAGCACAGAAGTTACTCAAGGCCCCAGAAAGGACTGATCATGGCTCCTTGGGTCATCAGATGACATGAACTGTCTAGTCTACCATCCTCACAGGCAAGGAACAACACAAATAAATTCAAGTGGCCAACTCAGGCCTGTGAGGCTTCTCTTTTTAAAGATTTGTTTATTTTATGTATATGAGTACACTGTAGCTGCCTTCAGACACACCAGAAGAGGGCATCAGATCCCATTACAGATGGTGGTGAGCCACCATGTGGTTGCTGGGAATTGAACTCAGCACCTCTGGGAGAGCAGTCAGTGCTCTTAACTGCTGAGCCATCTCCCCAGCCCCTGTGAGGCTTTTCAAGTGTTGATTACTACAACACAAGCTGACCTGAGTAAATTTTATGCTTAAGAAAAATAATAGCACATGATTTTAAAAAGTGCTTAATAAAAACAAAGCACTTCCTTCCCTGATGTCTCATATTCTGAACTGGCCTGGTCATATAGGCCTTTAATCCCAACACTAGAGAAACAGCCCAGCCTGGGCCATAACAGTGAGTTCCAGGCTAGCCTGGACTACATGTGAGAACTTTTCTCAAAATAAACAAAAGAATAAACTAAGCTTCCACATCTTTTGGTCAGTTTGAAATTGAGTATTCTAAGGAATCCCAAATTAACTCCAGGGAGTGAGGGGCAGCCTGTGCCCTGGAGCAATAGCTGTCTGTATCTAAGCCTTGATCACAGCAAGCACTGACAGACTGCTGGCTATGGGTGCCACACAGGGCCTTTTAGTGTCCTTGTATCATGTGTCCTCCTACCACAGGAGTGGCTAACAGGACTACAGTGGGGAAGCCTCCTGCTCTGGCTGGGAGTCTAGGGCCATCCTGCTGGGTACCTGAGCCTGGCACGGTCGGCCAGTAACATGTGCAGGTAGCGCTCCAGGGAGTGCTCATTTAGGGCGCAGCGCAGCCAGGCCCGGCCTCGGCCGATGTCCGCGGTGATGTGGTGCAGGGAGTAGAAGCGTTGCAGCTCGTGCTTGCTGAGGACCTCCTTCACATAGACCCAGAACACGGGCTCTGCGGAGAAAAGGCAGCAGTGTGTCATGAAGCCTGCGAGCTGTCACCTTCACAGCAGTGGTCACTAGGTAACTTTATGGGGTATAAATGGCATCACTTCCTTAGCACAGACAATGGAGAACAAAGAAATGATCAAACCGGGCCTCAAGCCCCACCCAGAGACCGCCATTCTTAGTAAACATTTTCAAAACTTTCCAGCCAATCTTTTTTTCTTGCACCTTGTTTTGCTTGAGAATAAACATTTGTGACAGCTAAATTGTGTCCCAAACATAACTACACCCTCATCCCTGAAAGCTGTGAATGTAGCCTGACACAGTAAGAACTCTTGGCAATTCTGATGATGTTAATTCCTGTGGACACAACATATGTCTTCATAAGAGAAGCTGAACCATGAGAGAGGTCATGTGACTAGGGAAGCAAAGATTAGAATGATGTGGCCACTTCCAAAGAATGCCAGCAACCAAAGCTGGCAGAGGAAGAGCACAGCAGGGACCAGCCTGCCATTGTCATCTGACATGTCAGCTCACTGAAACCGTCCCAGGACTATAAACAGATCTCTGTAAGCACACATGATACCATGTACCTACAGTCCTGGCTTACCAGGTAGCTGAGGCAAAGTTAGCCTGGGAAACATAGTAAAGATCCCATCCATCTCAAAAACAACAAAAACTACATTAGATAGTATGTTATTGTACATGTATACATACACACACACATACATACATACAATTCTGTATCTTGATTCAGTTTTTCCTAAATCATGAACATTTCCCGGATACAAAAGTCCTCAGAACAATTTTGTATAATTACTTATTCATTCCGTCTTCTGGATGCTGAACGTGATTTCTGGCTGCTTCCTGTTAGGGTATAATTTTGCTCTATCTTGATTACAAAGAATTTGCCTCTTCCTCTCACTCAGCAGAGAACATCCTTGAACATGAATAATCACCTTCCTCTCTAGATCCTCAGGAGAGTTTCCTCAGTGGTCAACTGCTTGGTATAAATAAGGACAGGAACAAACTGAAGGCTCTGGGAAGGCTAGATAAAGCTGTGTTGAGCTGTAGACAGACAGCCATTCCTCCTGGCAGCTCTGCAGGTCTACCTTTCTTAGCCATAAGCTCAAATTACTTGGGAGTGGAAATCCTAGGATGTACCTCATTGTGTGGTCAGCTTTCTTTACAGCATTGGCTCATCCACACTTCCTCATGCTAAGGACAGTACTGCCATGACAGCCATTGGCCCTTGAGTATTACCTGTGCACCAGCCACTGCCCAAGCATTTCATAACTGACCACTCACTCAAAGGCAAAGCCAGGACAAGCCCCCGACCTAACGTAAATGTTAATAGGCAGCACAGGTGAGCAGGAGTGTGGCCAAACAGAAGCTCTGCCACCTTCAGAAGGAGCACGCTTTCAACTGCCTGATCCTAACTGGCAGAGCCATGTCTCTGCTGCCAAACCCAGCTCTCTGCTTTATTAACTTGTTTTATTAATCATCATTATTGTTATTATTATCGTGTGCTCTGAAGTTTTGCCTACATGTCTGTCTGTGAGAAGGTGCCAGATCCTCTAGAACTAGAGACACAGACAGCTGTGAGCTGAGCACTGGGAATCAAACCCAGGTCCTCTGGAAGAGCAGCCAGTGCTCTTATCCACTGAGTCATCTCTCCAGCCTGAGATGCAGCTTTCAGTCCAGGAGCCAAACAGGTCCACAGACCCTTCTGAGACCATTAAAGCCACTGAGTGTTTCTTCCAGAATGCAAATATGCACAGCTCCAAAAGCCAGAATAAGAAGCTCACTCCACTGCTCCAGTGTAATCAGCTCAGGCTGGCCGCATCGTTCCAGTGAGCCCTGAGCACTGCCGAGTCAGGAGAGAGCAGCACTCGTCTTTAAGGGGCCTTTAATCCTCTTTCCCTTTCTGTGACAGTAGCACCTAAATGTATACATATGAATGTGTAGACATTTGGGGTCCCACCCACCCTTCCAGATCTTTTAACTTTGTTACTTATATTTAGAGTGTGTGTATGTGTGTGTGTGTGTGTGTGTGTGTGTGTGTGTCCACCACGTGTGTGCAAACAGCAGAGGACAACTTACAGGAGTAAGTTTTCTTCTTCCAACATATGGGTTCCAGAGACTGAACTCAAGTCATCAGGCTTGGTAACCAAAGCCTTCAGTAGAACCATTGCACTGGCTTCATTTTTCAGAATAATCTTCTCAGGAAGAAAGAGAAAGTGCAGTTCACTCTCAGTCCTCACACAGCAAACTCATGGGACTATATAACCATACAAAGGAGGCTGTGGACCCTTTTCTACCTCTCTGCTCTTTCCTACAAACTGAACCATCCTGTCCAGGAGGAGAGAGACTCTGAAGATGTACAAGGATTAGGAAGCTCCTGAAAGTTACAAGATTCACTGGGTCCCATCCAAAGTCATAAAGGCAGCAAGCACCTGCTGAGAAGAGCAGACTCTTTGGTGGGGCTGCCTACACATTGCCCCAGGGATGCAGCTTTGCTGAGTCATCACCCATGCTTGGGTGGCTTTCTATGACACAGCTTTCCCTGAGCCAGTCATGCTTTTGTGAGTAACCCTCAAAAACTTACAGGTTCATCAAACTGGATTCAGGTAGAATAATTTTTTTTTTGACCTGTCATCATTTCCCTATCTGCTATGAAAGTGCATGTCCAAAAAAAGTTACATTCAAACACCAGCTCAGGGAACTCTGGGGAGCCCAGTACCCTCCACTAGTAAGGCAGGGGACTCTGAGAGTTACTTGAAGGGTAACTTCTACTCAAAAACCTCCCTCTGACTTTGAATACCAGGAACACTTTGCTGTAAAGCCTGTTTTCACCTTTCCAGTTTGCAAATTGCTTACTGTGAGGATCCTCTTCAAGCCTGTCAGCAATGCCACTGATGATAAGAATTATCCCAGCAGGGCTCCACTCCAGAATTAATGTGGTCTATTTAAAGCACAGCTCACCTGCCTCTTAATGCAAGCAGTGCCTATAATTTAATTTGGAAATCTATAATGATTTGTTTTGATACTGGGGAAAGTTCCAGAAGCATTACCAGGTCTTCAACTTCTCTGAGCACCTAAGGGTAACTGCCAGCAATAACAGACCCAGGAAGGGGGTGCCTAATCGAGCTGTCTGGAGACCATGTTTGTAGAGACCCTGTTAGTTTGTAGACTAACAGAACTAGCTTTTGGCAGTTTCTAATAAGTCTTGGCTTTTGTTGGCAATGCCAAAAATTCATACCTTGCATGGGCTCGGAGGGTAAAGTGCTTGATGAACAATAGGAAGACTTGACCTCAATTCTCCAGCACCCATGTAAAAAGCCAGGTACAGCTGGGCATGGCCTTTAACCCCAGCACTTAGAAGGCAGATGTAGGTGGATCACTGTGAGTCAACGCTAACTTGCCCTCTATATAAAGTTCAGGCCACCCAGAGCACCACAATGAGACACTGACTTAACACCTCTGTACCACGGTGCACATGTAATCCCAGCTCTGGGATTCAGAGACAGGAGGATCCTGTGATCTGCTGGTCAGCCACTGTAACCCAATCAGTGAGTTCCCGCTTCAGTGAAGGATTCTTTCTCAAAAATAAGACACAAAGCAATTAAAGACACCTGACCTGACCTCTGGCCTGCACAAACACATGTATGTGCACGAACACACACCCTCACCCTGAAATAACATGTAAAATGTGCATACACGTTGCCCCAGTGAGTGTCAGCCACAGAAAACGTGCCTGACCTGTGTTCAATGGTAAGCAGCTATTGTTGTTACAGTGAAGTCCAGCAGGAAGATGCCCTCCCTTTGCTATGGCAAGCATATCCCACGTGGTTCTCTGTGACACTGTCTTACCCATCCTCTTCCTCCCCAACAGTGACAGGTCTCACAGGCTGGGAGAGACCCAGCCACATGAGGGTGCCACCTGTATGACATGTCTCTTCCATGCCCTGTTTTAGATTTGTGCTCTTTGTGGGACATTCTTCACATTAATTCTTATGATTTAAAAAAAAAAAAAAAAAAAAGTAGGGCTGGGGAGATGGCGCACCGGTTAAGAGCACTGATGTCTCTTCTAGAGGACCTGGGTTCACTTCCCAGCACCCACATGCCAGCTCACACCTGTCCTGTCCTGTTCCAGGGGAACTGACACCCTCACACAGACATGCAAGCAGTCAAAACTCCAATGTACATAATAAATGTAAAATTATTTAAAAAAATATTTAAGATATGTGTGTGCGCTTGCATGATAAAGGGCCATCTGTCACTTGAACCCGAGCATAGCTCATGTAGTGAAATGGAGTTTGTTCTCTGGTCATCTGATGAGCCTCTGCATAGGTCTGATACCTCTGAATAACAAACAGCACTCCAGAGCCCACAGGGAAGCAGCCCACTGACCAGCAGCTCACCTACCTTGAAGGGGTGCGACTGAGCAGGGTAAAGCAAAATTAAAAAACGTATCGCCCAACTCTAAGGGCCTGGCTCCTTATAAAGGAGAAAGGGCATCTTCCTCTCGTGTGATTAAACAGGATAGGTCTGGACTTCATCTAAGGTCAGTCACAGAGGGTAATCATGCCTCTGGGCTCCACAGTCACAATCAGAAGGTGAAGAAACACTCGGATAAAGCCAGATGTCACTCTTATCAGGCAAGGATAAGCAACCCCAGAAAACCATGAGGAAACAGAAGTGGAGAAAAGAGCAGTGGGGCTCCCTGACTGGGGTACCTGGCAAAGGAGGGCATGCCACAGTGCAAACTCAGGGGAGCTCGTCCAACACTAGGAACCAGCACACAGAGCCAAACACAGCCAATCCATGCTGAGGCAGGGGCAATCCACACTGCTCTCCAGCCAGAGCTGGGGGGAAAACTGCTGCTCAAACCTAGGACTAGCCCAACCAATGAGCATGTAGTCAGCAGGCAGGGCTCCCAAGAAGAGACCACAGCTTTGTCATTCCACCACCTTCCAGATGACCACAAGGCTGTGTCTAAGCAGAGGGGCTGTGGTTTAAATATGAATCACAAATAGTAAAAATCAATCTTTAAAGCACATCACCCAGAGCCTTTTTTGTTTTCATAAGTCCATGAAAAAAGTACATGTACTGGCTGGTTTTGTGTCAACCTGACAAGAGAAAGGAGCCTCAGTTGAGGAAATGCCTCCATAAGATCCAGCTGTAAGGTGTTTTCTCAACTAGTGGGTGGAGCCATCCCTGGGCTGGTAGACCTGGGTTCTATAAGAAAGCAGGCTGAGAAAGCCAGGGGGAGCAAGCCAGTAAGTGACATCCCTCCATGGCCTCTGCCTCAGCTCCTGCTTTCTGACCTGCTTGGGTTCCAGTCCTGACTTCCTTTGGGGATAAACAGCGATATGGAAGTGTAAGCTGAATAAACCCTTTCCTCCCCAACTTGCTTCTTGGTCATGATGTTTTATGCAGGAATAGAAACCCTGACTAAGACAGTACACATGATAAAAATCTACCATTTTAACCATTTTTAATTTCTATTACATTTTTCTATGTGTATCTGTCTGTCTGTCTGTGTGTTGTTGTTTTAAAGGATTTATTTATTTATTTATCTTATTTATATGAGTACACTGTAGCTGTCTTCAGACACACCAGAAGAGGGCATCAGATCCCATTACAGATGGTTGTGAGCCACCATGTGGTTGCTGGGAACTGAACTCAGGACCTCGGGAAGAGCAGTCAGTGCTCTTAACCACTGATCTCCAGCCCGTGTGTGTGTGTGTGTGTGTGTGTGTGTGTGTGTGTGTGTGTGTGTGTGTGTGTGCTCGTGCGTGCGTGTTATTTTTGGTATGTGTAACATGTGAGTGGTACATGTGTATTGCATATGAACATGTGGGTGTGGCACATGTAGAGGGGAAGTTACAGCGTGCCTTGCTCCATCAGGCTCTGCCTCAGTCCTTTGAGGCTCCTTTGCGACAGTCTCTCACTGAACCTGAAGCAAGGCTGGCAGTCAGCACCAAGCCTCGGCAGTGCCTGCCTTCTGCCCAGCAGGGCTCTAGCATGACAGGCAGGTACACAGCTACCCCCAGCATTTTACACAGGGACGCTAGAGATTTGAACTCAGACTGGCAAGCTTGCACAGAAAACACGCTGGCCCACCTAACCATCTCCCTAGCCCCCAAAAGCAGGGCTTCTGAAGCTTGTGACTCATCTCCTTTTAGATGTGTACTTGATCTTTGAAGAGACATATTCATCCTGAGATGAGTAAAGGACCCAAGGAACTGCCAAGGTGGTAATTCCCCCCAAAATTGACATGTTGGCATCAAATCATGACACATTAAAAATAAAGACCTTTAAAAGAGCCAGCAGTCTCAACATCCCCAAGAGACATTAGTCCAGACATTCTAGACTGCTTCTCAGTACTAGAGATTGAACCAGGCACATGCGAGGCAGGTACCATGCCCTGAGGTATACTCCTCTTTACAGAGGCAGGATCTCATTTAAACTTTCAATCCTCCTGCCTCAGCACCCAGAACTGGACATACTGGAACCCATTCATGCAGTCATCCCCCTTGTATTGGCACTAACCCTATGCCACCTAGATGCCAAGGCCCCTTTAGAATCTAGGGCCCATGGGTTGAGGAACAGCATCCCAAAAGCTCTCCCAATAAGGCCAGCCTTTACCATTCTTTACCACTGATAACCACTTCTGTTAGGAACCCTGGACACCATTCGGTAGTCCCTCCACATGGTCAGGAGACACCCTTCCGAGGCCTCTTTCACCAGAAGTAGATTTGCAAGTTCATAACAATAACAGTGAAACCCTAAGAAGGAACTGAAAGCACTGCACAAAGCGGAGACACGCAGAGCGGACTTCCCTACTCAACCAAGAGGACAGCCAGGCTTTCCTGGCACATGCACCTTCCTCAGAAACCAGTCTTCTGTAGAAATGAGATCAATGCCCAAGGGGACTCAGTCAGAGCATCAAAATAAACTCTGCTTTGAGTTAAATGCAATGGGCCATTTTCAAAAGTTCTCTCCCAGGTTCAGTAGCTTACTGAAAGATGGAGAAAGGGAGCAACGAGATGGGGGTTAGCTTCCCGGGAAAATTAGCACTTTGCCAGAATTCATGACTGTGACAGTCTTCAGTCACCTCTATGATGGACAGACTGTAAGCTACAGCAGTAAGCCTGGACCCTGCCTCTTCCCTTCCAGGAAAAGCAGCGGGCGGGAGAGCAGGCCACAGCATCGGGAGGCCTCCCAGAGGTCAGGTTGAGGACTGCTGAGGCAGTCAGGGTGAACTGGGCAGAGGTCAAGGAAAGAAATGTGAAGTGTCTAAGGTATACATTAAAACCTCGGTGAGGTAGCACATCATGTCCATTTAGAGATGGCACACCATGCCATGCTGGGAATTAGTTCTAATGCTTTGTCTTAATTCAGCTCCCAAATGCCACACTTCTAGACCTGAAAGTCCCTGCCCCCAGCTGGCTTCGACTGGTGATAAAGAATTGCCGTACAGCCAATGGTTGGACAGGTGGTGGGACCTTTCGATTGCATGGGCAAGGGACCAAGAGAGAGGAGAACATAAGAATCGAAATGACCGGGAGGAGGGAGAGGGATGAGATTTAAGAGCTGCAGGAGGAAAATCATCCAGCAATGTAGGTGGAGAGGGAATGTGGCCCTATGGGGGGGGGGGGGTTCCCAGAAGGTAAAAGAGCTCTTGGGCAGGTGCAGCGTGTGCTGGACTCTGCCGGGAGCCAGAGCAATTTAATTAATTCACCACTACAATATCCATGTGGATGGCTATTAGTGTGTGTGTGTGTGTGTGTGTGTGTGTGTGTGTGTGTGTGTGTGTATGTGTGTGTGTGTGTGTGTGTTTAAGCCAAAGAAAGAGATGTGGAGACAAGATGAGGTAAGAAGGTGACCTGATAACAGGAAGGAATGAACGTGGAGTGCTCTCTCATTGAGGTTTCGTGTAGTCTCTCTGGAAAGGGCGGTGCCAACAGCGACTGAGTTGCTACAGAAACGCTCTGAACCAGGCGGCCACTGCACTGCTGGGTGGGAAGAAAAGTGTCACAGCACTGAGAACAAAGCGTTGAACACAGGTCAGAGACTGCAGAGGTGTTGCTGCCAGGCCTGACAACTGGAGTGCCAGCCTTGGTCCCGGGTGGAGGAAGGAGTGCATACAAATACACACAAACACACACACACACACACACACACACACTCACACTCACACTCAGATACATTCATACATACACACTGACATTCATACACTCATACACACTCACACACACACATTCACACACACACTCAGATACATTCATACATACACACTGACATTCATACACTCATACACACTCACACACACACACTCAGATACATTCATACATACATACTGACATTCATACACTCATACACACTCACACATTCACACATATGCACAAACATTCACACTCAGTCATATACTCACACATTCACACATATGCATATACCAATTAAGTAAATTTTTTATTTTAAAAAGGTCAGTGAGATGGGAGATGGCTCCACATGCAAAAGCACTTGCCACTTAAGCCTGATGACCTGAGTTTGATCCCCCAGGACCTATGTGGTAAAAGAAAAAAACAAAAAAAAAAAAAAAACAAATAAAATCACTCACAGTGCCCTTTGACCTCCACATGTACACTGGTGTATGTTCACAGCATGCAAATATTTATTTTTTAAAATTTTATATTAAACATAAGATTACCAGGACATCCAGCCAAATATTTATTTTTCCCATGGGCACAGCAACATTATAACAGTCAACAAGCATCCCTAGTGCTGACCAGGAAAAGATGATTATCTATACACTAGAATCTTACTCAGCCTTCAAAGGGGAGGTGGCACTGTAGAAGACACTGTGGTAAGTGAAGCCAGATACAAAAGAGCACACAGCTCACTGACACACCTACCGTAGTCAGGTGCGCAGACAGAATGCCGGCTACCTGCTGCAGGGGATGTGGGGTGGAGCTTGGAACTCAGAATTAGCATTTTAATGAGTACATCATTTCAGTTTAGGAGTATCAACATGGTATGGAAGTATTTAATGACACTGAGCTACAGACTCTTTAGTCTTACTTCATGTGTGTAACTGGTTTGCCTCAAAGTGCCTATGGAGAGCAGAAGAGATGTCTAATTCCCTGGAGCTGGAGTTACAGATTGTGAGCCACTGTGCAAATCTAAGAATCAAATCTGGGACCTCTGTGAGAGCAACAAGCATTCTATACTTCTGAGCTGTCTCTCCAGTCCCAAGCTGCAGACTCTCAGCGGCTAAGAGAATAGATCTTATCATACCTATCTTAGCCTAATTGTGCATTCTGTGTGCAAGTGTGTGCACACGTGCCTGAGTGCACTCACTTGGGTGTGCCCCTGTGGAGACTAGCAGTCAGCATGAGGAGTCGTCCTCCACTGCTCTCCACCTGACGTTGTGTGTTTGTGTGTGAGCATGAGACGTGTGGGTGTCAGAGGACAACTTACAGGAGTCATTTCTCTCTTTTAAGGAGTCACTGTTACAAGAGCAATGCCAGCCTATGAGGCTTGCACAGCTGAGCCAACTCATGGGCCTTTTTCGCCTTATTTCCTGAGACAAGGTCTTTCTTTCACTGAGCTCAGAGCTGACCAATTCCACTAGATTGGATGTCTAGCCAGCCTGTAGGATCTGCCCGTTCCACTTCCTCCATGGTGGGGTCTTGTTTGTGTCCAACTTGTTTGTGGATCTGAGCACTTGCTGCAGGATCTGAGCTCTGCTCTTCTTATGCAGCAAGCACTTTACCCACTCAAACTCCTCTCCAGCCCTCAGTCTTTCACAAAGATACATAGGAGAGAAAGCTTAGGCTTAGGACTGTTCCACTTCCTTTTCCTGTTGCTATGATAAAATGCCCTGACATTTTGATTTTGACACAATCCTTCGTGTGTCACACCAATGTAAAGGTTTACTGTGGCTCACAGTTTGGGGCCATCAAAAGTTAGTGTGTGGTAGCAAAAACCTATTCCTCACAGCACCCAGCACTCACTTCCATTGCTGAACCATGGGAAAGTCTCAGAGGTCCCAAACAGCAGCAGCAGCAGGCGAGTTTGCAGGGGTCTGGCCTGTTCTTTATGAAGTGCTAGTGCTACAGTGTTCTACCTGCCATCTGATCTGCAGACCAGCCTGGGGGTAGGTACAGAGGGAAGAGAGACAGGCAAAGCTGGTAGGGGCCAGAACCTTTAAAGCATAGCAAGGAATACACACTCTGTCTCAACACTAATAAAACCCGTTATGTCCAGGGAGCCAGAGAATATTCAGGAATGTTTAAGAAGACTCTGGAAGCTATATAATATGCAGAATGCACTGGAGCTGAACAAAATGAGACACAGTTCAGTTTTGTACGGAGATAGTTTGGAAGCAAAGGGGAAGAAGAAAAGGCTGAAAATAGGTCTGGAAGCATCAGGAGACCACAGCGAAAGACAGTCACGCAATCTCAAGGAACTCAGGAGCAAACATCCCTGACAATAAGGACTCTTGCCTGTGAATTTTAATAGGACTATGATACATCTAAAAAGAGCTACTCCAGAAAAGAGCTCAAAACCATTATCTGGGCCTGAGAAAACAATGCCAGAAGAATAGGTACATAGACAGCAATTTTCACCAAGAACCCAAACTAAGTCAGGCTATGGCCCATGTCCAAACCCCCAACACTTCAAGAAGCAGAGGAAACAAAATCACAAGTGCAAGGCCAGCCTTTGGTACATAGAGTTTGAGGGTTGCCAAGGTTACCCAGCAACACCTGGTCTCAGAGAAAGAAAAACAGAACTGAAGCAAAACAATGTGTAGAAACATTGGGGAAATAAATCTGAAGATTGACAAATCTGAGTGTGTAGGTGTAGAACCAACAACCAGAAACAGAAGGTGTGTCCAGTCGCCATGTTGCAGGAACAGGATAAGGTAGTTCTTCAAGGTCTGGCTTCAAGATTAGAAGGTCTTGACACCCAAGGCTTCCAGAAAAAAAGGATTACACTTTTAACAGGTGGTTTAGTCAGCAACAGTATCTGCAGCATGTCTGACTGTGTGCGTCACTCTGTTGTGGCCTGCTACCACAATGCCCAAGGATAAGCAGACAGCAAAACACCAAAGCTGTGCCCTGGTTCTCCCTACTCCCGGCTGGGCAGACTCAGGGTTCTGAGACCTGGAGCCAGAAATCCCACACAGCTCTCTGGCTGTAGGAGTGACCTCTGCCACCTCAGCTGCTGGGACTGGCTTGCCATGCGTGAGCTTGGGTGAACAGAAAGGAAAAAATCAGTTTGGCCACTTCACTGTTGGGTCTAAGAGACCGGTTTTGCTGTCTCCGCTGCTGGGCTTGGCTTGCCCAAGTTTCCGCCACTGCCATGGGGCGCTGGGCCAGGCTGAATGGAGCCAGTGAGAGGCTTCAGCATGGAATTCAAGAAGCTTCAGGATAGGAAATCTCTTCCCAATCAAAGGTGTTATCAGTTCTTAGAACAAAGGCTCTCAGGTGGTAGAATGATTCTTGCACACGTTTTTTATTGTCTCAACCCAAACCCCCATACATATACATTTTTGAAATGGTTCAGAGTCTGACAACTGGTACTTCCTGTTGGCTTGGCCTGAGGGATTGGGAAGACCTTGTCTACATATTTGGGGGCAGTCTTGCTTCTGCTTAGAGCTTATATAACCTGTGGTTACGTCTACCTGTGGGTGAGAGACCTGGGACATGGTTAATTTGGCTGGGATCCACATCACATCCTCCTGTAGAGGAGATACTTGGTGTATGGCCAATGTCCCAAGGGGCCATGCACTGCTATGGCATCGTGAAGATTCCTGATTCTCGGGAAACTAGGAAGCTTCCTACCGTCTCACTTATTATTCCTGGGGCTTCTACCAAAGCACGCTTCACTACCCACCTGTCCCACACAGAATTTCCTCCATGGCCGGAACTAAGAGCACTGACTAGCTAATGCAGCCCATCCATTACAGGCCAAACTTTTGCAACTTTCTAGAACTTTTAATTTTTATTTTGTTCAAAAATCCATCACTTCCAACTATGATTCATAGGTAATCATGTGCCTGATGATCACTAGCTATGGCACTGTTCTGAGAGACTGTGGAGCCTGTCAGGCAAAGGACCCAGCAAATGGACACAGAGGCTGCAAAGATGTGAGGAGTTCTTGCTGCTGTGACAGACTAGACAGTCTAAAGCATGAGTCAGAGTAGTTACACCCTCTCTTAAGGTGCTTCTTCCAGGCATTTTGTCATAGCAACAAGAAAGGAATGACTATACCTCTACAGTAATACTAACACAACAGACTTAAGACACCAAGCAATGTGGTGACATTCACTAAGCATAGTTTTTCTGAAGAGTCTGTATTTTCTGCTAGGAGCCAAGAATCTGGGAAAAAGTATAATCATATGATGTCTTGTCTTCACAAAGCTTAGTATCTCAAAGGGAATAGGGACAACAGGAAACTAAATATGGCACTGTAAGATAAAGTAAGACCTTCTGTTCTTTCTTCTAGAAGACACAGGTGGGTTGTTCTTGTCTGCAAAGGTCCAACAGGTAAATACTTTACACATTATGGGTCATGAGGTCTCTGTAGTAACTGACACAGTTGTGTTCCAAAAAAACTTTATTTACAAAGCTGATCTCCACCCTAAGTGGCCACAGTTGCTCCATATATGTTGTTTAACTTGCTCCTGAATTTGGAGTCATGATCACCAGAAGGCCCCCTTTCTGGAACAACATGTCATCACAAATACTTAATGTCAGAACTTCAAAACTGCATCTCAGAGACCTGAGCAGGAATCCCAGATCTGCTATTTGCTGGCTGTCTCAGTTTCTACTTAGCTCTACTGCTGTCATAAAACACCAGGACCAAAAGCAACTCAGGGAAGAAAGCGATTATTTATTTATGGTTTGGTTATGGTTCACTAAAAGAAGTCAGGACAGAACTCAGCCGAGACCATATAGGACTGATGCTTTTTGGTTTGCTCTCCAAATCTTGCTCAGCCTGTTTTCTTTTCTTTTTTTTATCAGATAAGTCTTTTATTGAAATATTTTCTTGTTACTTCTTAACTAGCCAGGTACCCACTGCACCACTGTTGATGTCATCTATGATGTCATGAGGGTGGCAGGCGTCCACATTGCAGCCCACAGACTGTGCAGTCCCCAGGATCTCCTTGATAGCTCCAGAAAGCTCTCTGGCCAAGGACCAGTGTCGCATCTGCCAGGCAATGTTGACAATCTCATCAAAAGTGATGTTTCCACTGTGTTTGATGTTTTTCTGCTTCTTCCTGTCTCATGGTGGCTCCTTGAGGGCTACTGATGATCAGGACAGAGGCAGAGGGCACCACCTCAATCTGGGCCTGTCTGTTCTGGATGGTCAGTTTCACTGTAATCCTGAGGCCTTTCCAGTCCCCTGTAGCTTTGGCAATGTCATCACTGACTTTCTTTGGAGACAGACCCAGAGGGCCGATCTTAGGGGCCAAGGCGAATGTGGCACTGACCTCACCTCAAGTACACGACTTTGATCTCATTGAGGTCGAACTTGGGAGGCATGGTGGAGGCACCTGGTGTTGGATGAACCCGGATTCGGGACAACCAAAGAAAGTTGCACTGTTGCCTCATTTGAGCCGAAAGCCATAAAGTTAGCATGTTTTCTTATACCACCTAGGACCCATCCAGGGACGGTGCTGCCCACAGAGAGCTGGGCCCCTGCTCACATCAATCATTAATAAAAACACGTACATAAGTGTGGGTTGATGTCTATCTGCAGGTGAGGCCAGGCTAAGATAAAGCAAGGCCTGTGAATGGACAGTGTAAAAGAAAGATGGGTGCAGAGTTTTTAAGAAACAAGAGAGAGATAGGGAGAAGGAGAAAAGAAACCAAGATAGAGGAGGATATGGTTTGAGGGTGTTCCCAAAGGCCCTCAGTACACCCATGTTGGGAGGTAAGGTCATGGGTGGCACCATCTTTGGAAAGGATTGAGTAGTTTTCTTGGGACCCCCAAGTGAATTCTCTGGAGAGGTTGGTTATAAAAAGCAAGTCTGGCTCTAGATAGGGTCATGGATCCTGACTTGAAATATGATCACTTGACCTCAGATTTTTCCTCCCCAGAATTGTAAGGAATACTCTTCTTCCATTTGAAATAAATGAGCTGCCAACTTTTAATAAAAACTGCAAGGCCCTCAAAACTTTCCTGAGCAATTATAAGCTAATAGATCTGAAATTTTCAGAGAGGCCAGGCATCTTCCTTACAGAACTCTCCAAACTCCCAAGCAATACAGCAGAAAGGCTGAACAGCTCTCTACCTAGTAAAGACCCAGGTGAGAACTAGTGAGACACTTCCTAGGAAGAAACTGCAGGTCCAGCAACGCCTCAGTCAGGTCTAAAGCCATCAACAGGCCTTTCCACAGATGAGGATGAAAGCCACCGAGACAACCCTGAAGTAATAAATCAAAACCATAGAGGTTCTTCTTAAGTTAATTATTATACCTTAGGAAGAAAAATACCCACTGTGTAAAAACTTAACCAGACATAAAAAAAATAAACAAAAATTTTGCACCTTTTTTTTATGAAGCCAGACAAACCATTGTTCTGAGTGATGAAATTTTAAGAAAATCATGTAGTGCCCACTATCCTCAGGGCTTTGTCATTTCCTGATGACTAATACTGTTGAACCCTGTTTCCTAGGCCTGTTGGCCACCCAGAGACCCTCTTTTATAAAGTTCTGTAAAACTTTGGCCCATTTCCCTCTTGTAACTTACAGGAGTTCTGTACATGCTACAGATACAACCTGTCCCTCCTGAGACACAGGCTCTGCCAGCTTCCTCCACTCTGCAGTTCACCTCCCATCATCAAATGACGACTTTTGATGGAGTTGATGGAGTAGTCCATCATCACAGCCTAGTTTACCTTTCATCTTACCAACTGGCTTCTCCTTGCTTACTCTAAAGCCATAAGGATTGTTAGAGTTGGTTGGGCATCGTTTGTGTGTGTGTGTGTGTGTGTGTGTGTGTGTGTGTGAGAGAGAGAGAGAGAGAGAGAGAGAGAGAGAGAGAGAGAGAGAGAGAGAATAAGATTTTATTCTCCCATTACAGATGTCTAACTGATGAAGAGCTATTTATTGATTATCCTTCAACTGCACTAAAACATCCCTTTGGTCATAAATCAAGTGTCCAGACATTTTTCCCTCCAGACATCATATCATGGCAGTCTTTTAACCCTTGTGCCATTAACACTGCTGTGACCTCCTAACCCACCCCCACCATGGGAGTTGACTGTTACATCCCCTCACAGAGGGCTGGGGAGGGTCAGCAGCCTCTCCCTATCTATTCTTTGCTATTCTACCTTAATTACATGTGGAGGGGCTATAGTATATTGGGGAGAAAAACTAGAGAAGGGGGCTCTGTAGCCATGGGGAACCCCTCATCCCTGCTGGATAGAGGCTTTCCAGGGGTGGCCTATTGGGGGTGAGGAGAGAAGGACCTACATCCCTGTAAGCAATCTATCCCCTGCACTCTGTAAGGAGGCCCAAATGAACTCTGGCAGAATCATGCTTTGGTTTGTCATTGGCACCTTAGGAGGAGAGGTACACCATATAGAAATCCTAGTCAGGGTTTCTATTGCTTCAGTGAAACACCATAACCAAAAGCAACATGGGGAGGAAAGGATTTATTTGGCTTACACTTCCACATCACTTTTTACAACTGAAAGAAGTCAGGACAGGAACGCAAACAGGGAAGGAACCTGGAGGCAGGAGCTGATGCAGAGGCCATGGAAGTGTAGTTTTGCTCCTCCTGGGTTGCTCAGCCTGCTTTTTTATAGAACCCGAGACCACCTACCTACCTTGGGTGGCACCACTCACAATGGACTAGGCCCTCCCATGGATCACTAAGAAATGCCCTATAGGCTTAACTATAGTCTGATTATATAGAAGCATTCTCCCACTTACGGCTCCCTCCTCTTTGATGACTCTAGCTTGTGTCAGGTTGACATAAACCTAGCCAGCACACAAATCTTTGTCTCACTAGTAAGATTTTAGCAATGGTATCATGTCTCCTATATTGTAACTTTAAGAGAAATCTTCTTTTTATCTGGTACGTGTAAATCTTGGACTTTGTTGTTTTAGGTTGTTGTGACTGTTCTTTGATTTCTGCACTTTGAATCATCTTGTTCGTTTCCACATATACCAAACAAAAAACAAACAAAAGGTTACTGTTAGACCATAGTTGGGATTGTATAAAATTAGGAGATCAATCTGAGAAGTAATAGCTTATTTCTCTACCAGTGAAATGAACTCATTCAAGCCAGCTTAGAATATACTAAAGGCAGGTTTATTGGAAAGCTGCTCTCTGGCAAGTTCACATCCCAGAAGAGTTGACCATGGGGGAGAAAGAAAGGGTGCCCGTGCAGAGAGAAGAGGAGGAAGACGAGGAGGAGGAGGAAGAAAAGAGAAGAAAGAGGAAGAGAAGGAAGAGGAGAAAGAGCACATAGGTTGAGGGCAGGGTATGCCAGGTAGGAACTGAGAAATGTTGGGAGAACTTGGAGGCCAGGTCTGTCCTAATAGGTAAAATATGCATCTCAGTCCCTAGTCCTGGTCTGAAACCAAACAAGAAGAATTAACATACTTGCAAACATGAATATTCCAGCCTGTAAATCTTAAATAGCCTAAGATTTTTTTTAGGACATCTTTGTTGATGTCCTATTGCTTCTAAGTGTTTCATGATAGACATGAATGTTGATTAGTTATTTCTAGATATTTGAAATTTTTTTATGTTGTTATAAGTAGCATCTAAAAATACTTCCTTATAATTTTTTATTGGTACCCAGATATGCAGTTAAATTTTATTAGTCATGCATCTAATAACCTTACTAAAGTTGTTGGTTAGTGTAATAGTTTGTAGTTTTAAGATTTATACTTCTTCCCTTTTCTCTAAAATTTTTTAAAATTTTATTTTATTTACGTGTGTGTGTGTGTGTGTGTGTGTGTATCAGTGTGCATATACACACGTATTTCAGTGTGTATGAATGCTATGTGCCACAGCATGCATGTGGAGGTCAGAGGACCTTGCACCTGTTTGAGGCAAGGTGACTGTTATTGGCCTGTTGTGTGTGACTGGCTGTCTGACTCGTGAGCTCAGGGTATTTTCTGTCTCATCTCCAGCTCCTCACAGGAGCTGCACGTGGCTTTTTTTTTTTTTTTTTTTTTTTCATGTGAGTCCTGGGAATCTGAACTTGGACCCTCTCACTTTTGCACGGTAAGTAACTTACATTGAGCCATTTTCCAGCCTGCCTGCCTTTATTTCCCTGAGATGAAGCCTTGCTCTGTAGCCAGGCTTTGTCTGCCTCACAGATCCTCTGCAGAAAATGAAGTTTCCTCTCTTTTCTTTGCTTTGTTGCCCTGGGCAGACCCACCACATGCCACCAAACTACACCGGAAATGTGGGCTTGTCATGCTCTTGATCTCAGAGGACTTCATAAAATTGGGAAAGTTCCTTTCTGTTGGGGAAAGAGCTATTCTGAGTTTCTCTCCTGAGGCAGCTTGCATTTTATCATCAGTTCTTCCTGAATCTGTTGAGGGTGAGATCTGTATTAGGCCACTCCAGCACACCCAGCTGGGTAATGACAGGTCCTTTTTATGTATCATTGGATTTGATTTTAATATTTTACATCTATTATTGTGGAATAAATTGCTTGCTTGCTTTTTTGTTTTTGTTTTTTTTTTAATGTTGTTATTCTAAAGTTTTTTTTTCTTTTGTTTTTTTAGATACTCTGTATTTACATTTGAGATGTTATCCCACCTCCCTCCCATCCTCCCTCCCCCTCCATTTGCCTTCACAAAGGTGCACTCCTACCTGATCCCCCACTCCACCCCATTGCCTTGGCAATCCCCTACATTGGGAAAACATGCCCTCCCTGGAACAAAAGCCTCTTCTCACATTGATGCCAGACACTGCTATCTTCAGCTACATATGCAGCTGGATCAATAGGTCTCTCAAAGTGCGCACAGAGGTTGGTGTTTTACTCCATGGGAGTTTTGGAGGGTTTGGTTGGTTGATAATGTTGTTCTTCCCATAAGGTTGCAACCCTTTTAGCTCCTTAGGTCCTTTCTTTAGCATCATCATTGGGGTCCCTGTGTTCAGTCCAATAGTTAGCTGCAAGCATGCTCAGCTGTATCTATATGACTCTGACAGAGCCCCTGAGGAGGCATCTCTGTTTGGGTCCTGCCAGTAAGCACTTCTTGGCATCAGCTATAGTGCTTGGATTTGGTGGCTGCATATGTGGTGGATCCCCAGGTGAGAAGGACTCTAATTGATCTTTTCTTCAATCCCTGCTCCTCTATTTGATTTTGCATTTCCTCTATGAGTATTTTGTTCTCCCTTCTAAGAAAAACTGAGGCATCCACATTCTGGACTTCCTTCTTTTTGAGCTTCATAATGTCTGAATTGTTTCTTGGGTATTGGGTATTCTAAGTTTTCTGGGGCTTATCAGTGAGTGCATACCATGTGTGTTCTTTGGTGACTGGGTTACCTCACTCAGGATGATAGTCTCTAGTTCCATCCATTTGCCTACAAATTTCCTGAAGTCATTGTTTCTAATAGCTGAGTACTACTCAGTGTAAATGTACCACACTTTCTGTATCCATTTCTCTGTTGAAGGACATCTGGGTTCTTTCCAGCTTCTGGCTGGAATTATAATAAGGCTGCTATTTGGGGAGAATGGGAACAGGGTTACCTCATCCTGGATGTCCTGAAATTCACTATGTAGACCAGAACTGGCCTTGATCTCACAGAGACCTACCTCCTCTACCCCCCAGTGCTGGGATTAAAGGATGTAGAACCCCCAAAGTCTGGTACAAGCGCCCCTGCTGACAGAAGCAGACCTTCAGCCTCCAGCTCAGGTGTGTGAGCCCCATGACTCACCACTTTACTTCCAAAACAGTTCCAGGGGCACTGCCTGCAACAGCCCCAGTGAAGCCATTAGTAAAGCAGAATAACAGATTACAAAGTACTGACCATCATGGAGGCAGAACAGCTACTGGTACCCCACAGCCCAGCAGAACCTCACAAATCAATGCTTCACACCCACACAAATAAGGCCACAAATGAGGAAAAACAAAGGCCCGTGAGAGAAACCAATGACACTCTTGGCAAAGCTGGGGTGATGGCCCCAGTCATCAGAACACAAGTGGCTAAAGAACAGTGAGACTATATGCAGTGCTTTATGCGTTGGTGTATTATCTTATATTCATCACTTCACCAAAGTTGAGGCTATAACAGCCCCGTGAGGGTGGGAATTAGCTCAGGAAGAACAGTGCTTACTATATAAGCATGAGGCCCTGAGCTCAAATCCCAAATATCCTCAGAAAAAGTCATCTGTGGGCTGAAACACCTATTTCAACATGAAAAGATAGAACCGTAGGTAAAGGTACCTGCTCCCAAACTTTAGTTCAATCCCTGTGCCTGCACAGAAGGAAAGAACCAAATACCACAATTGTCTTCTTCCAGCCTGTATATTCAAGCCATGGCATGCATTTACACACACACATACATACACACACACACACACACACACACACACTAAAGAAAACAAAGCAGCTAGCCAGGTGTTACAGTCCCAGAACTGGCAGACAGAGGCAGGAGTATCCCTGAAGATCACCAGCCAGCCAGTTTAGTCACCTGGTGAGCACCAGATGTAATGAGACCCTATCTCAAAAATAGGGAGCCTAATAACACAGAAAGCAATAGAAGAAACATCTGACGTTATCTACCTCTGTCATCCACACATGCATGAACAGGAACACACACAAAATACTTCAACATCCTCACTCAGCCCTCAGGACAGGTCACAATGGGACTCTGGAAAGTGAGTCCTCAGAAACTTCAGGCGCTCTAATTCACTTCCTTTATTCTGGAGTGTAACCTGAAAGGGCAGCAGTGAAACACTGGCCTGTGGGATTAGTGGCATCCACCTCTGATCCTGACAGTGAGGACAGCAGAGAGCAGCCAACAGGGAAAGTGGGCCGTGACTGGAATGAGGGAAACACCTTTGCAGCCTGCATTAGCCAATGCACTCAGCTCCAACCACAGGAACAGTGGGCTGAGAGTTACAGTAGAAATCCCTATTTCAACACGAAACTCCTCATTTGTAAGTGTTAGAAACTGAAAAATAAGCCAGGAGTGGTGGTGTACGACTTTACTCCCAGCACTCAGGAGGCAGAGGCATGGGGATCTCTGCGAGTTCAAGGCCAGCCTGGTCTACAGCCTGACTTCCAGGACAGCCAGGGCTCTGTTACACAGAGAGACCCTGTCTTGGAAAACAAACAATAAATATGATACATGCATACATACATAAATGAGTTACTAAGCTCAGCCATCCATGTACCCAGTCCCAGAGGACCAAATGCAAGTCACATCTTTGGCAGGCACAGCACATTCTTTACCAATGAGATCATTATTTTCAGTCATTACTCTGAGGTGGAGCTCCTCTCTCGGAGGGAAATGAATTTGTTTTGTTTGTGATGCTGGGGACTGAACATATTGACTCGCACATGTTGGGCAAGCACTCTACATGAACCCAGCCGGGGAAGACCACGCTTCTCATCTGTAAACAGAGCTGATACAGCAGCCTCACGGGCTAACTTAAGTTGGTGCCATTATTCAGTATCAATTACTCAGAAGACAATTGAAATGCCTGAAACCGGGGCTGGAATTTTTTTTCACAAGCCCGACCACCCCTCTGTGAGGCAGGACCTGCAACTGCCTCATCTTACAATGAGGAAACAGTCGGGGAGGATATGTCCCCACTGGTGCAGTCAAGTCACTGAGAAAGATGTCAACCCTGCCAAACTTAAGCCACAGGTCACAGCCCCTGTGCTACATCCTGAAGGGCAGAAGCTCATATCTACCACTCCCATGGCTCCCCCAACCAACTACAAAAAGCCACTGACCTGATCTCAGCTGATAGCTGTGAATCACTGTCTGCCAAGGCCAGTCTAGCAGCCTGTGAATGGTTAATTAAAGTAGCCAACAAAGATGACAAGGAAGCCTTGGCAGCCGCCCCAGGGCTAAGCCAGTCTGCTCTGTCCTAGCTTCTAGTTGGCACAGCTGTGCATCCAGATCCGCATAAAACAGCAGAGCCTGTGCCCCCACCTTCCAAGGTGCAGAAGCAAAACTCATGCTAAGCTGAGGTGGGGGGAGGGGGGGTCAGGATGCTTCAAAGGCGACGGGGCTTTCCTGATTATCAGAGCCAAAGAACAAGATGAAAAAAAAATCTAGTGTGTGAGGGACAAGAAGAGCTATCTCTCTGTGTGGCCAAGAAGTCAGAACTTGAGAAGGTGAGGGAAACTGGAAAAGCTCAGCGTGCTGGGGGAGGAAGGGTCACTCATGTGAGCAATGCACGTTAGAGACCCTGTGCTGCACGAGGGCTGGGAGATCCCACAAGGTCACTCCAGATCCAGCAAACACAGGGGACTCTGGGAAAATAGTACCAAGCAGCCCAAACACTAACTCCCACACAGGAGGACATAGAATGCATCCCAGGAGAGCTGCAGACTGCACCATAAACTACTGACACTAGCAGCTGAGGTGGACCAGACAGCTGGCAGAAGCTGTGACAGACACTGAGGCCTTTGTGCCAGATTCTTAGGATTAGCCTCCCCACCTGCCTGTCTTAGTCAGGGTTTCTATTCCTGCACAAACATCATGACCAAGGAGCAAGTTGGGGAGGAAAGGGTTTATTCAGCTTTACACTTCCACATCACTGTTCATCACCAAAGGAAGTCAGGACTGGAGCTCAAGCAGGTCTTGCTCAGCCTGCTTTCTCATAGAACCCAGGTCTACCAGCCCAGGGATGGCACCACCCACAATGGGCTGGGCCCTCCCCCCTTGATCACTAGTTGAGAAAATGCCTTACAGCTGGATCTCATGGAGGAATTTCCTCAACTGAGGCTCCTTTCTCTATGATAACTCCAGCTTGTGTCAAGTTGACACACAACACTGTCTTTTCCTGGTTTGGTTTGGTTTTTGAGACAGGGTCTCTTAACGAAGCCCAGACTGGCCTCAAATTCTTTTTTTCTTTTTTTTTTTCATATTTGATAGCAGCTTTTTGATTGGTTACAAAACCTAAGCCCATATACAAAATTAGGAACACGTTCTTTTGAAAAATCATTTTAGTCTTTTTTTTTAACTGAGATTAAAAAAAATAAAATAAAGACAATGCAATTTGAAAACACTGTTTTGAAAACTTAAAAGTGCAGCAATACACTCAGCTTCCAATTCACGGCTGGTAAGGTCACAGCAAACCTAATCAAGCAGATGCAGAGTCTGCACTACCTGATGCTAATGTAACTCAAAGATTAGTTTGCACTTGAGACGCAAGAGGAAATAGGAATCATCACAGTAGAGGCCCAATTTTAATCTCAATGTGTGCAAATTGTAAAAGGTGACTGTCAGTTAAGTAGGGAGAGTCCAGAAGGTAAACTGGAAGGGGACAATTCACAACATCAAGAAGATTTTGACTTTAAGGGTTTCACTAAAGTTTGTGACCTTAATTCATTCTGACTTTGTTACTCCTACTTTTAGTGAACACTACACAGTTTCAAAATTTAGACAAGTGTTTGAACAGGATACAGTTACCAAATAAAGCTTTAACTCAAAATTTGGGTAAAGAAAAAAGGCACAATGAACTTCAACTCAATTTTATGTGCACAAGAGTTGAAAAATCTGAACCACCTTAAAGAGAAATTGATTCTAAAATTTATAAAACCTATATATAAATAATCAGAGGCCAAACCACTATATTAAAACAGATTCTCTAGCAAATAAAAATCTTGCAGCTTAAACATGCACTTGTATCCATTTTAGACACAAGACAAAACTCACTCTTTAAAGTGGCCCCACCTTGGCAGACACATTGTAATGAAGCCCACCTGCTATGTGTGGTGATCAGGGAAAACGCCCCAGCTGCTGGCATCCGTCTCCTCTTCCTCACAGTAAATACATCCTCATCTGAAAACTCACTTACTTTAGATTTCTATCCCTTCACACCAATGCACTGGGAAATTAGACCCAATGAACAAGAGCAACAAACCATTTCTGTGACAGCACAAATTATTTAGTTTAAAAAATTTCAAATTCATTCATTAATAATTGGGTCAGACCCTTTGCCAAAAGCAATGACTTTACATAGTAATGGCAGATTTTGCAGAGCTAAAGATGACTGCAAATCAGGCCGAGTTAAATGACTGCAGAGCATTCCTCTACACAGACCCTCGGTCTGTCTTGAGTACGTGCAGATGCTCTGAGTGGGATCTGAATGAGCCCGATGCTCAAGAATGAGGTCTTCTAACACTTCCAAATAGTTGCTGGTTTGTCACCACCACATTATCAAAAGTACTGGCTACTAAGTAAAAAATATTTTAAGACTAAATTACAGTAAACACGAAAGCTCCACAGTTTAAACCCAATATAAATCAACCATATCCAATTATCAAATTAAAACAAAAAATAAAACTAACCCCTGGAAGCTGAAAGCAAGACTTCGTCTTAAAACATTACCCATGAGTATTTAGACCTTTTCCATTCTTGTTTTGGCTTGTTTATTTATGTATTTTTGTAGTCAAGGACTCTTGCTCTCAACGTAACAGAAGCTCACGTCTGTAGCAGCTGCAGCTCAGGTGGAGACCATGCACAGCATTTGATTATTCAGAGCAGCAGGAACACACAGGCCAGAGTGAGTGGTCAGATAGCATTTGCTGTCCTCAAAAATTAGGTATAATGGTGAAAGCATTACCCCTGACATCTAAAGCTCCTCCTCCAACCCTGGCTTCTGAGGCAGATAACAAACACGTCAATTAATGGTAGGTGAAGTAGTTTTTAAAAGCTTATCTTTTAAATCAACAACCAAGTTTGTTTGTTTTTAAGTTACTTTTGCGTCCGTTTCACCAATGAAACTCATTTGGCTTGTACTTTAATTCTTCCACATAAGAATATGAAAATATGTTTGTGGAGGACAATGATAGAGGCTCAGACCATGTCTCCAACTCCCTTGTGCTGGGATATTGGCATGTACCAGCATGCCTGGCTCCTTCGCTGGCCTAAAGGAAACTTGGGAGCACTAAAGGAAATTCAGTGTGAAATTCAGCACTGAAAGGAATTCCCCAAACCCAGTCTCTTGATCCACAGAACATTCATTTCTGAAAGTGAGAAACTCGTTAGATAAACAGGAATTTAAGGTTTGCTGAAGAGTTAAAAGAAAGGAAGGCCTAGAACTACTAAGTGTAGTGACACACATCTGTCCACATCTGTCACCACCACAGATGGGGCTAGGGCGAGAGGACTGCAAGCTCGAGGCCAAAGGCTGGAAGTCCAGCAGACAGTCCAATGGGCTCTAGTAGGACCATGTGTCATGAAGGCATCTGACAAGAATGTGTGTTCAAGGAGGCTTCCCCTGGATTCCCACAGACACCCCCACCACATACAACTGCTCTGCCATTCTGGTGTAAAGAGGGCTAATGGGAAAAGGACATGTTTTCCTCAGAAGCAATGTGTGCATCAGCATGGGGACAAGGAAGAGTCAGAAACTGGAGATGGCACCCACAAGGAGGGTCTCAAACTCCCTATCTTTGAAAGCAGCGAAGACCTATGCTGCTTCAGGGAAGTGGAAAAGTTAGCTCACATCTAAGACCATACGAAGGCCAGGATCCCACTGAGCATCAACCGTTCCCTATCTTCAGGGACAGTGTTTCACACACTAAAATAGGTAACAGCAGAACTCTGAGCTTTGAGACCTGCAGGGTTTCTGGTGCTGCTGAAGACATTTGATTATGCAATGCCATACTAGCTCCATGCATCAAATTAAAACAGATTATTAATTTCCCAATAATTGCTACCCCATACTGGTAGCTTAAGCACTGTAGCTGTAGGCCACCAAACCCAAAGGAGCTAGTGACACATGGCTCTGAGAATCACGTGCACAGAATGACGTCATTTAAGTTAAGGAGCAGACAGCGGATTTTGCTTGCATGCTTCACTCCATGGATTTCTGGGTACAGCACATGTGAGCCGGCTCTGGGGAGAACTGCAGTCAAGTACCTGTCTCGGTTTTGCTGGCGAAGCCTGCTGCCTGCTTGATGGCTGCAGCCGTGAGTGCCAATCCTCGGCTCCTCTTCATGCCATGTTGAAGGACTGCTTCAAACTGGGCACACAGACAGGTCACCCTGCAGGAGAAGCAAGGACTCATCAGTCCACCTGGGAATGGAGCAGAAGCACAGTAGGCTGCAGAGCTGCGGATAAACCACCAGATGTGATGCAGGTGACACCTGAATGTGCAGACCTAGGAAGCTCTGAAAGTCCCACCCCCAGTTATATATGAATCACATAAGCAGGGATACCCCTCAGGACTAGTGCTGGAGGAACCAAAAGCCAATTTAAAAACAAATCAGTCCTGTGGGGAAGGGCTGGCATTAACTACATCCAATCACAAGTCTCAGCTCTTAATCCCCATCGCATAGTTTAGAAAGCACAAAGCAAGATGACATTCTCAGAGGCTGAATCTACCAGCATGCCCAATTGAGAACTGTAATTTCATGGTCTGTTACTTACTGCCGTGTAAACTCTTACTTTTGTTCCTTATTGTATTATAAGAAATTATATCGCGAGCAACCATCTAAAATGATACAATTTTCAATTAAATTATAATTGCTGTGCATTCAATTGAGTTTCCCCAATAAGCAAAGAAATGTGAGATTCAGCACATGCCCATGAAGAGATGATGTCAGAACAGCCACATTGGGTTCTCAGGTCCTCTCCAAGTTCTTGGGCCTCCTCTCAGGCCTTCTGAGCCATTCACTCTGAGCAGTCACTGTATAGGTCCCAGGTGCAGGCCTTGTTCTGAGCTCTGCTAATACAAAGGTGGGACACTGTGGCACACAGCTTTAATCCCAGCACTGAGGAGGCGGAGGCAGGTGGATCTCGGTGAGTTCATCCATTATCTCCAAACCTAACTCCTGGCCACCTAGCTTGTCTTTCTAGACCATCTGTAGCCAGCAGGGTCTGGTACCCACTATGTGCTCTGCTCCCCTGTCCCCATGATTACAAAGCACGGGTGTCAGGATCCACCCACAATGAGACATCCCTCTCTGTGGGGCAGAAGTAGTCCTAAATATTAGCCATGTCTCTGCCACTCCTCTACTCAGGCAGGCATGCAAGCATTTGAGGACTTCCTGAAAGCTGGGCAAACACAGAATTACCTGAAATCCACAGAAGCCAAAATTGGAACCAGACCAGGGCCCAATCTTAGGAAAAGCAACTCTAGAGTGTGCTATTACCCAAAGCTTCCAGCTTCAGATAGATCTCTGGAAACTCAAGCATCCCTTTAACAATCCCTGGCAGGCTGCTTGCTTCCAAAGCATAGGTCGGTAACTGCCTGGGCGGCTTCAGATAAAACCAGGCCCCTGAGGGGAATGGAATGCAGGCACGCAGCAATCCTAGGTTTGTAGGGTTCAGTGGCACCAGAAGCCCTGCCTCACACAGGTCACAACTAAGTTTACACAGCAGACAAGCCCAGGTGAAAGCTACTCTGTAATTACTTATCATGACACCAAGTCAGAGGCCATTCTATGTCAACAGGCTCTAAGTCCCTGTGGCCTCTCCGTCTGACCTAGCTAGGCATGTGTCTTCTTCTGGGGACCTAGCATTTCACACTTCCCTGTATAACCACGTCAGGAAAGGTTTGACTGTTCCTCTGCCTTTGCTTGTAAGGTGCTAATTCACACGAGAGCAAATAGGCACCTGCTTCCCTCCATGCTATGGTTTCTAAGCTGAGTCTGTATTTCCCAGAATGCTCTCTGCTAAATGCTCTTTATCTTCACTGTGGAAGGCTGACTGCTTCAATGGCATTATCACACCCAATTTATATCCAAGTTAGTGAGTTGGGACATGTTCTTAATGAGTGAGTTTCTTAATAACAGTAGATGTTTTAGTTTAAAAACAAAATCATCCAATAGCATCACCCGGGTTTTTGTGCTTACAGTTCATGGGATAAGTAGCTAAAAATGTCATATGTCTTTACAACTGAGTAGCACATATGAGTTCAGTCCACCACATGAACCCAGACCTGGTGATGTGCACCATGGTACAACCCAGGCGGTGGAGGTGAAGGACAGTGACCAAGGCCTAGTAATCAAGCTTAGGGCCCCAAGGTAGGAACTCTAACCCACATCCCAGTCCCACTCTGGGACCTTTATGAAAAAACTAAATGCTCAAAGCTCAGCAAGATTATCCCCATTTTTAACCCCAATGTAACGCGTTGGATGGGACATTAACACTGAGTCATTAGCACCCATAAAATCGACCAGTGAGCAGCACTAACCGTAGCACAGTGGCAAGATGGTGCCAATCAGCCACCCTTGCTCAAGCCAGGTCTTGAACACGATGACCGTTTGAAATGAACCAGATCCCACATGTGTGAATTACACAAAGTTTAAAAAATATACATAAATAACATGCATGTTTCAGGCCTGCAAGATGGCTCAGTGAGAAAAGCACCTGTATCCAAGCCTAAAGACCGGCGTTCAATCCCAGGATTCAAATGAGAAGAGAACAGACCCCCCCAAAGCCGTCCTCTCATCTCCATGCGTGTGCAATAGTGTGTACATGCCACACACAAAATAAACATGCAATAAAATGCTTAGAAAACACAAGCAAGAATATTTTATTTATTTTAGTGTTCATACATGCATACCCACACACGCCACAGCACATATGTGGAGGTCAGAAACAATTTGTGGAACTTGGCTCTCTCCTTCCACTATAAGGATCCCTAGAATTAAACTCCTGTTGTGAGGCATGGTAGCAAGTGTCTTTACCTGCTGAGCCATCTTAGTGGCCCAAGAATAGCAATTTTAAGTACAAAAAAAGGTATATTGGCTTTTTCTATGTTAACTCAACACATGGTAGAGTCACTTGGGAGAGAGACTCTTAATTGCAAAAATATACCTGTGTGCCAGGAAGGAGAAAACAACAACAAATGCATATATGTGCTCATGTATGTATGTGTGTACAAATGTGTGCTTGTGTATGTGTATATTTTTACGTATATGTTTGTGTACATGTGTGCTTATATATCTGGGTTTGTTTATATACATACATGTGTGTACACATGTGTTTTCTTTATCTCTGTGTGTGTATGTGTGTGTGCACAGGTTTATGTGCATATAGATGTCAGAGGTCAACCTGAGTTGTCACTTTTTGGGACCTGTCTACCTTACATATGAGACAGGGTTTTTCATGGAACCTGGTGCTCAGTGACTCTACTAGGCTAGCTGGCCAGCAAACTCCAGGGATCCTCCAGTCTGTCTTCTTAGTGCTGGGGTCACAGGCACACAGTGCTATTCCCAGCTTTGTACATAAGAGCTGAAGATCAGAACTGGAGTCCTTTTGTTTGTGCAGCAAGCACTTCACAGAATGAGCTGATCCCCAGACTCACCATGTTAGCCATCTTACTGACAAGAAAAACAAAGAACCAGACTATTACCCATCAGCCTTTGCTCTCTCTCCAACAGCTTTACAGCATGACCAGAATAAACAACTCCTTTTGGAATTCCACCTCCTCTAGTTCGGAGCAGTACATACAAATAACATCATAGCAAAAACAGTGGACAAAGGCAGAAAATGGGGACATGGCTCCGTAGAAGATGCCCAGCATGCATGAAGGCCATTTTCAGCACCATATAAACTGTGTATGTTGGTGCATGCCTCTAATTACAGCACCCAGGAGGTAACGGCAGGAGGATCCAAAGTTTAAGGTCATCTTTGGCCACACAAGGAGTTCAAGATAAGTCCAGACTGTATAATACTCTTGCAATAATAACAGTAATAATACCCTTACCACAGGGCTTGAGTGGATCCCATCTTAGTTTATGTCCTGTTGTTGTGATAAAATACCCTGACAAAAACAACTTAAGGCAGAAAGAGCTTATTTGGACACACAGTTCAGTAGTGTAGTCATGCTGATGGGGAAGACACTATAATGGGCTAAAGGCAGCTCGTCACAGTGCACCCAAAGTAGGAAGCAGAAACCAAGGAAATGCTCACTGTTCTAATCATACAGCCCAGGACCTCACCCCAAGCAATGGAGCCACACATGTCGGTGGGCCTTCCCACCTCATTAACCTAATCAAGATTAGCACAATTGGCCCAGAGGCCTATGTCCTAGGTGATCCTGGCTCCGGTTGACTGGATGACTGAGGGTTAACCACCACACTTCCTGCTCTAATTTGTGTCCTGTTGCTAGAAAGGCTGAAAGCAACCCCAGAAGGAAAGGGTTATTTCAGCTTAGATCTCATAGTGTGTCACAAAGAGGAGTCAGGGCAAGATCTTAAGGCAGGAGCCAGAGGGGTGCTGTGGAGATAGATCATGGGGGGCAGTGTTTACTGGTCTGTGCCCCACGGCTTGCTCAGCTTGCTTTTTCATGTAACCTGGGACCACCTTCCCAGGGTGGCACTGCCCACGGTGGGATGGTCCTTCTACATCAGTCATTAATCAAGAAAATGTACCACAGAGTTGCCTCTGATGGAGGCATTTTTCTCATTTGAGGCTTTCTGTTCCCAAATAACCCGACCTTATGTCAGACTGACAGAAAGCCAACTGCTGCAGCACACTTAGGGCAGCAGAGTCGCACAGACAAGTACATCCATATGTCCGTCCACTTCACCCTTTCTTTACACCTTCACATTACGTGTTACCTCTGCCCAGGAATAACCCAGAATCCCTTCACCCAGCCATTTGTGCCCTAATACTACTGTACACCAATTATTATTTTAGGTCACTATGATTGTCCCCCCATTTACATGATCAAACTCACTGTCCTGAGGACAACTGCCCTGTCATGCAGTGTGTCCCCAGTATAGTACAATGCCCTCCAACAAAGCCCTCAACAACAGGGTGATGAGCAGTCTTCTAGCCTTTCATTGGCACTGCCAACATCTATGGTGTAAAATAAAAATGCAGGCTGGGCATGATGGCACACCTTTAATCCCAGCACTCAGGAGGTAGAGGGAGGTGGATCCCCACGAATTCAAGGCCAGCCTGATCTACACAACAAAAGGGTCAAATCCATTAAGTTCTTACTAGGTCTGAGCAGCAAATACTGCTAAGTCTCACCTACTCCTCGTTCGTCTGCTGTAGGAGAGACTAACACAGTCCACATTACACAGCCAGTGTCAGTGTCAGTGCCCCGTCCTGCAGACACTAGCTGCCTCTCGCCTCCACCAGCAGGGCAGTGAGGCGAGAGGGAAATGCGGCTCACATGCTGCTCACGGTGCTTCTCAGCAGCCATCCCTTACACCCTAGATAAGCGTTTATTTAAATTTAGATATGAAAATCTGCTCAGATCTTTTAAATATCCAAGAGCTCTACATCTGCTAAAAACAATCTTTTTCCAGGAAGGAATCACCATGGCCGAGCATGCCAATGCATGGTTGCATTGCTGGCGCAAAGCTACAAAACCACCTGTTCAACACTAGCCAGATGAAGGTGTAACTCAGGACACCTACATAATGTGTAAGGTGTTTTTCTAATTTTGTTAATTTAAAAAAACCGCACAGACCTAGCTGCTCACCACTGTGGTAGAATGCCTGCAGAGCGAGCATGGCACACTTGGTTCCACAGTCAGTCTACAGTAAAAATAAAAATGAGAAGCCTATGTGGGGGAGACATCAGATCCAATTTACCAAGCCCAGGAAAATGCCAGACTAATAAGAATATGGCATCCAGCTAACACCTTCAACCAAAAGAAGGCTGGTGGGCAACAGGTGACACATCAGAGTGATGAACACAGACATATAAAATGGGAAATGCTCCTAAAAGCCTTCTGAGGGAGAGGATGTGGCCAGTAACCTGCTTGCCCGACATGCCTGTAAGCCTGGGTTCAATTTCCAGAACTATGTAAGCCACAGCTCTGATCCCAGCTCTCAACTGGTAGGAGGCTTGAGGTTCAAAGTCATCCTCATCTACATAGGGAGCTCAAAGCCAGCCTGGGCTACAGGAGACCTTATCTAGAAGGAAGAAAGGAATGAAGGGAGGGAGGGAGGGAGACAGGGAGGGAGGGAGGGAAGGAGGGAGGGAGGGAGGGAGGGAAGGAGGGAGACAGGGAGGGAGGGAGGGAGGGTTGAGGAGCTGCTGGGACAGAGAGCCCAGCAGTGGCCGCCACTCCTTTCTAGGACAGGACCTGTCTGAAAGTCAAGCCTTAGATACACTTCTGAATGCTGTCCCACCTTGCACAGGGGGTCCTCTGGATCTTGCCGTGGCAACCTCACAAGATCAAAACCCTCCAACAGCACCACTACCTCCCTGCCTCTATCTGTCCCCGGCACACACACAGGCCATTGGTGAACACTGTGCATTGAGTCAACCCCCAAACTCATAGCAGCTCCGGTGCCGAAGGAATTCCCTCCCGGCATCTTAGCAACTCCTGTGGTACCTGAGGACTCCCTGCAGCTCCCTCACCTTCAGTTTGACTTACTGCTGCTGTGACTAGCACCATGTGACAGATTACAGACTATTCCTAAATGTCAGTGTGATTTAAGGATTACATTCTGATTCTGCCAGGGCCAGACGACTGAAACCTGCACTATTTAAAGATAGAGCTGTAAGAAATGTATTATTCTGAAATCTTCTGAACAAGCTAACAGTTTTGTAGGTCAGAAATGATCAAATATTTGCCATTTCATTTAGTTCCACTTCATACCAAGCCTCCCCCAACATCACTGAGCCTGGGAAGGCCCTGAAAAGAATTTAATATCATGACATTTGCATCTAAAATGGCACTGACCACCTGCAGTGGGGAGCACTGAGAGGAGGAAAGGGCAGATGTGTGGTTACAGTAGAGAACCACACTGGGAGCCAAGCCTGGCTCCACTAGCACTCCACTACCCAGATCTCCAGAGCATCTCACTCATGAGGAGACTTGCATGTCTGGGGTAAAGAAACCATCCCTTCTCCCGGCTACAGCCTAAGGCAGAGGTTCTCAGCCTTCTATACTGTTCCCTCTGTTGTGTTGACCCTATGATAAAGTTCTTTTCATTGTTACTTCACAGCTGTAAATCTGCTACTATTATGGGCTGTAATGAAATGCCTGTTTTCCAACGGTCTTAGGTGACCCTATGAAAGGGTCATTGGGCCCCACCCCAACCCTTACCTCCACCCCCACCCACCCTTACCCTTATCCCCACCTTTACCTCTACTCCCACCCTTACTCCCCCCACCAATTGTGACCCACAGGTTGAGAACCACTTGCCTAAGGTGAAACCATTCTCAGACTGCACAGTGCCATCAAACGGACTGTCATCCCAACCTGCAGGCAAAGCCAACAAATGTGTTTGTTCCCATTATAAATGCCCCTCCTCAGTGCAGAAGCCAGCAGGGTCTTGGAGCTCCCTCAGCCAGACCCTCCTGCCAGCACCCAACGGGGAGCAAAGAACCCTGAGTGAACAGCTAGCATTTACTCTGGCATCCTGGCAACTTGGGAGCCATTCCTGGAGTGCCAACCTCTGGCTTGAAAAATTACCTGCTTCCTTTCAGTCCCGGCCTCTATTTCTCATTAGTCAAAACATCCCTAGTGGGAATAGTCCATTACTTACTCCTGAAGATCTCTGGCAGACATGCTACTATGCTATTGTCTGTTCATCTTTTGTTGCTATAACAAAATACTTGAGATTGGATGATTTATAGAGGAAAAGAGTTTATTTTGCCTTATGGTTCTACAAGGTGAAAAGTCCAAAAACAAGGTAAGGTCCTCCTGCTGCTTCAACTCAGGAGGAGAGCAAGAAAGGCAGGGATGTATATGCAACATAGAGAAAGGACTGAAACCCACAGCAAACTCATTCCTCAGCTGAGGTTGATAGCTCCACCCACACAGCCTAACCACCTCCCCATCTCCCCACACTCCCACTGAGGAATTAGGTTCACAACATATGAGCTCTAGGGGAACAAACTTATAGCAAGTGTCCTGACAAAGATTCCAAATGATGCCACCCAACCCAGCTGGATTCATGCTTCGGGCAAGCTGAACCCTCCGTCTTGTCTAGAAGTTTATTATGTTTATCACATTTACTATGTGTGACTGTGTGTAATCTCTGCACATCCTCCCATGAACTTCAAATCTTTTCTAAATTGTTTATAATACCCACTAAATGTAAATGTTGGCCAAACAGTTGTTACTGAGTATGGCTAGGGAGGTCTGCACATGTTCAGCACAGATGCTTTGCTGGGCACAGAACTCAGGACCTTGTACAAATAAGCACAGGTCTTTGCTCACAGTCGGACTCACTGATGTAGAGCTGGCAGATACAGAAGAGCTCAAGACACTGGGCCCAACTCTGCCCCTAACACATCCACGATGTCTAAGTGTCATGTTTAGACATGAAGTAAGTGTCCTTATGCCTGATCCCACGGCAGCAGATGCCCTGGGACTTCTAGGAAATAAGTGGATCAAAGGGCTGTGACCTTGTCAAGCATTGATCCGCCAATGGATATGTAATCGGGTAGCACTATTAGAAGACCACAGAAACCTTCGGCAGCAGGGCCTAGTTGGAGAATGGAGGTCACTGGGGCAGTCTTTGAAGGATGCACCATGTCCTTTGTCCCTTCTCAGGAGACCTTTCTGCTTCACAGCTCAGAAGTGAGCAGCTTGTATCACTGTGCCCCAGATACAGCCACTGGGAACTGTCACTTCTGAAGCCATGAGTCAAACTGGTGTCTTCTTTTTGAATCCTTCTCTTGGAAAGCCTGTCACAGGAACTGAAACATTCACAAGCACACTGCCTGGGCACTGTCATTTCCCCTCTCTGGGTCTGTCTTACGATCAGAAAAGGGTACTGCATTTCAGTTGTCCTAAAGATGCAGTAACAGCACAGCAGCCAAGCAACTGCCAGTGATGGGCGGTACTCACTATGCCTAGCCAAAAGCAACAGCTGGAGAAGGAGTCAACTTTTCTTTTTCAGAGTGTGTGTGTGTGTGTGTGTGTGTGTGTGTGTGTGTGCGTGTGTGTGTGTGCGCGTGCGCGCATGCTGAGCCTTCTCAACAGCAAAAAATTAAGTTAAGATTTCACATAAGAAAAGGTGCAGCTATTACACAGGAACACATTCATCTAATGTGTTCAGATGCCTCTCAGAAAATGTACTTCATCAACTCCGACAAATGGTGTTGTACTCAAAGACAAAGAAAAGTAAATACACATACATATGCATGCCACATGCACAAACGCATGCATGTGCACACATTGCACAGACAAACCACCCTAGTCAGGATGGGGTAAACACTTGTTAATTAACTCTGCAAGCAAGCCAGGACTCAGAACAACTACTAGACAGAAGCTTCGAGTTCACATGACTCACCAGTTTGTAACTGTTTTCTGTAGTCTATTTGTTTGGTGTTTGGTGTTTTTTTTTTTTTTTTTTTTTTTTTTTTTTTGAGACAGGGCTTCACATAGCCCAAACTGGTTTTAAATTTGCAATCTAGCCAAAATAACTTAAACTGATGATCCTCCTGCCTCCACCTCCCACACATGCTGGGAGCACCAACCCAGCTCTTATGTTATTCTTGTAGGGTGGTGTTTACTAAAAATACAACGTCTGTGATCACACACCTGTGATCCCAGCACTGGAGGACAAGGGGAGACAAAGCTTGCCAAGCAAATTCCCTCTGCTCACATCTGTAGACTTAGGTTGGAATCTGAAATCACCATGATAAATTTACAAGTCTTCAGGCCCTTCTGATGTACGCAGACCCTAAGTTCCAGAATTAGGGTAGATCCTTTATCAGACCTTGAGGAAAATACCAGTTAACACTATGAAATAGTACAATGCCAAAACACATGTCCACACTCTAAGGTCTGGCAGGCCCAAAAGGCCTGTACAACATGGGGAAGGTGGACACAGAAAGTTCACAAGTTCAAGGCCAGACTGAGTTACAGAGCAAGACCTTGGCATAAAAGGAAAACAAGAGCTAGCCGGAAGCTATGGTGAGGAGCTGGAGAGATGGCTCATAGGTTAAGAGCACTGGCTGCTCTTCCAGAGGTCCTGAGTTCAAATCCCAGCAACCACATGGTGGCTCACAACCATCTGTAATGGGATCTGATGCCCTCTGCTGGAGTGTCTGAGGACAGCTGCAGTGTGCTCATATATAGTAAGTAGATAAATAGAAGAAGAAGCAGCAGCAGAAGCAGCAGCTGTTGATATGGTGATGGCTCAGCAGCTAAGAGCACTTGTTTTTCTTACAGAGGACCAGGATTCAGTTCCCAGCACCAACATGCAGCTCATACTCATCCTTAACTCTAGCTCCATCCTCAACTCTCTTCTGACCTCTGAGAACAACAGACACACACACATGATACACGTGTATATATGGAGGTAAAACATTCACATATAGTAAAGAAATCTAAATAAATTAATTTTCAAAGATTTAAAATAAATAAATAAAAACAAGAGCTGAAAGATGACTTATGCAAGTAAAATGCTTGTCAAGTCTGACAACATGAGTTCAATACCCAGAACCCATGTGGAAGAAGAGGACCGACTCCTACAAATAGTCTTCAAATTTCAGTGCACATACACTACACACACAAATAAATAAGTAAAGAAAAGAAGCAACCCTTCTACCCTCAGAGTTCACAGGCATGGAGATGACGTGGACACTGAACACCTACTACAGGACGACAGGTACACATTCCTTGGGATACAAGATCTTTCCAGAATACCGTTTAGTTGCTATGGCTGTGCGTGAAGATACCTGCTGAGTTCAGCTGTGGAAATGGGCTGAACATCTCCAGACAGCTCCCACGGGTGTGGGGTGAGGACAAGGCGTTCCCGGGCCCAGGGAGCCAGCATGAGAGGTAAGAAGGGCATCACAGCCAGCAGGCTGTACAGATGCATGCACAATCAACACAGAGATATCCCTGTGGGCTCAGAGCTGGCAGAAGACAGACAGGAGACTCCATAAAGCATGGAGACGCACAGCTTGTTAGATGTTCAGTGCAGCAGGGAAACGCAGTAAGGGAGAGAGGAGGGCAGCACTCAGTCTGCACTGGGCTCTGTGCACTGTTTGTGCTGGTCAAGTTTCACAGAAGAAAGGAAGAGATGACAGATGGGGAAGGGGAGGCCAGGCTCACAGGGCGGGGATTAGACACTTACCAGGCAGGATGAGGGCTGAGGAAGAATGTCCTCTGGCCCCTCCCTGGGCCACAGGGCATGTGACAGCACAAAGCAATTCCAGGAACACTGGATACCTGTGACCTCAGCTGGGCCAAGAGCATGCAATCAACCAACATGAGAAATGTAGACAATTTGTTAGCCTTTCCTGGGCCACAAGTGTCACTGATTAGGGCTTTCTTCCACCATAACAGGGACACGTGGTAAAGTATACTAAATATATTGAACAAATATCAGGAAGCATTAAAGTCCTATTATCCTGAAAACCACTTGTGTTCAGATCTTGGTGATTTAGGGGAAGGAGGGGGTGCATGTTTGCTGTAACTGTTGCTTAGCATCAATGTGTATTCATATACTTTTATGACTTGCTCTGGCTACTTCTATGGCATGTACATGTTTACTACACACATAATTTCTATCACATTTTACTATGTGTGTATATGTGTCTGTGTGTCTATCGGTGACACATGCCATGGCAGAGGTATGTCAGTCAGAGGACAATCTGCAGGAGCTGATTCTCTCCTTCTGCCATGTGTCATCTGGTGTGGGCCCTACATGCAGAATTTTTAAATTACTACATATGCATGCACTTCCTAGTTAAAGGAAATTCTATGAATACCATTCTTTGCTTCTTTGCTAGGTTTGTGGGGCTAGGAATTGATAAGGTTTTATTTGTGCTAGAAATGTGCTCTAACACCAAGCTATTGTTATTGTTGTTGTTGGAAGTGGTAGTGGTAGTAATGGTTTAGTTTGGTTTGGTTTGGTTTGGTTTGTATGACAGGGACTAAGCTGCCTATGCTGGCCTTGAACTCACAACATAGCCAAATGGCCCATGAACTCATGATCCTAAGTAGCGGAGGCTACAGAGCTCAGACACCAGGCCTGGCTTGAACATCAGTCCATCTTACATACAGATGCACTATATTTAGATTTCTGAGTTTTCCCAACTGTAAATCGTCATGGCAATAACTTTATATAGAAAGGTGCTTCAAGTAGAACAGGTTTCTAGAAGGAGAAGACAAGAAATTAGAAGCAGACCAACAGGTGGTGGCAACCCATCCACAGTGGAAGCTGTCAATGCCCTCCTGCCTGCAGAGGCAGATGCCACAGCCTCCACCTTTTCCTTAATGGTGAAGAGGTTTTGGAGACAACCTATTAGCTAGGCATGTCTGGAGACCCAGGGCTGGGAGAGCTAAGGCAGCAGGAGGTCAAATCCATTAACAGTAGAGGGGAAGGGTGAAATGGGTCAGCAGGTAAAGATATTAAGCCTGTCCACCTGAGCCTGACCCCAGATGGCCAGGTGGAAGGAGAGGACCAACTCCCGGAGATTGTCCTCTGACTCCCACACTGTGTACTGTGGCTTGTGACATTTGCACACACACTGTAATAAACTTTCGAAGGAATGTTTTTTAAAGAACAGCTTGGCCTACATAGTAAAACTGTGTCTCAAAAGGACAACTGGGTAAAAGATTCAAGGAAGAGAAGGAGGCGGACAAAGGAGTGACATACTCACCTGCTGTCTGAATCTGAGGCAATCTCCTTTCTCCCTCCAAAGCGGATCTGGCACTGCAGAGAAAGAGACTGCTGAGATGGGCCACCGGCTGGAATGGCAGACATCACAGAGCAGCCACACGGCTTCCGATACATACAGCAGGGACAAAGGCCAGAAGAGCCTTGGGAGAGTCAGATGGCCCTGGTGCTTCACGTGGGTAAGAAGCCAGCATGGGGACCTCAGACTCCTCGGTAAGGAAGCCCTGGTCTCCCTCTTGACTCTGAGAAGTGGGTGAACTAGGCACACAGGAATGCAGGCACCTGCAGCTACTCAGAAAGTGGCGACAGCAGCAGCAGCTGGATATCACAGCACTGTTGCCGATGGCACTGAGAACATCTACGCCTCTGTGCTGATGACTCTTCCCGACAGAGCTGCAAGTGGGTAAACTGTGTCAGAGGACAGCAGCCTGGGTGAGCCTTCAGAGCCAGGCTGAGTGGACAGGAAAGCCAACTTCTAAAATACAGACCTATAGCCTACCCTGACCATCTTTAGCCATAAAGCCCGTCCACTGTGCCCCAACCTTCACCATCACCATCGCCTCTTTCATTGTCGTTTGCTCTGAACTGGCTTCACTCTGTAGCCCTGACCGAATGCACAACAGTCCTCCTGCCTCAGCCTCCCAAGTGCTGGGATCACATGTGTACACCACACTCCCAGCTCACTATTCAGGGTAAAGCAGATTTGCATGATACTTAGGTTTGAGATTAAAAATTACATATAATCTAAAAAGGACACTGTTATCAGAATTCGAGACATAGTACACATGTGTACTTTTAATTATAGGTAAATGTTAGATATATCAGTAAATATCAGTAAAGCTGGCTGTTATCTAAGATAAATGGAACAGCTCAACTCATCAAAAGAACTCAGCAGCCCTGAGCAGAAGCCCCGTTTGTGTCTAAGTGTTACATGGAAGCTGCTGGACCCACTTCCTTTCCTGCCCATTCTTTCATTCTCCAGATTAAACACAGACCAAACTTTACCCATGTCAACAAGGGCAGCTCATCCAGAATCCCTGTGCAGAGGAAAAGTCAGACTCCAGGGAGAAAGAGGGCTGTCTTAGGTTTATAAAAGCCTTGACCAAAAGCAGCTTCACCGTATGTTTCCACACCATAGTGCCTCATGGAGGAAAGTCAGAGCAGAAACTCAAGCAGAAGACATGGAGGAACACTGTTTGCTGGCTTACTCCACATGGCTTGCTGAGTCTGCTTTCTTACGGCACCCAGGGCCACCTGCCCAAGGGTGGCATCTGCCCACGGTGAGCTGGGCCCTCCAATATCAATGATTAATCAAGAAAATGCACTACCGACTTACCTACAATCAATTTGAAGGAGGCATTTTTTTTTTTCTATTGAGATTCCTCTTCCCAAATGACTCTAACTGCATCCAGTTTAAAATCTAACCAGAAAGGGATGCTCAGAAAGTCTGGGCTGAAAAGAATGGAACTGCCTGTACCCATTCGCCACATCAGGCTCCCTCAAGTTTTGGGCAGACACTGGATTCTCTGAGCCCACTTCAACATTTAACCCACCACCTGATAAACTATTTCCTTCCTTATGGCACAGAAACGCATGCCAAGATTCTCTTCCTAAAGAGGGGCTCTTCAGATTCTCAGGTTTGGATCTAGCTGTCTCTCTTGCTAACTGGGGCAGCTTAAGTGAGTTGCTGATCTGAGGCTTCAGTGCCTTGACCTCTGCAGTGAAAACAACCGCAGGAGCTCCTCCATCAAGTGCTGAAAGACTTCACTGAGAGCACTCACAGAGAGCCTGGCACAAGGTGGACACGTGACAACAGCAAACACCACAGCGTCAGACAAGCCAGCACCACAGCCAGCATCAACAGCCGCAGCAGCCTAGCCAGAAGCCAGCACAGCTACTAGCAATGTAGGCTCCTGGGTGTGGCCTTAGGCCTCAGGTCTTGTGTTTGCACTTTTGGGGTCCTAAGTCCAAGCCAGCACCTTTGAAGAGCTGCCCTGAAACAAATCTGCCGGGAACCACACTCTGCAATGATGACAGTCAATGCTGAAGGATGGAGTCCCATGAAAACTCTGGAACCCCACACCAATGACTTCCTCCATCCCTACTCTCACTGCCTTCCATGCTCTGTCATTCCCTAAGGAGAAGTCTGCTCAGCCATTCTCAACTACAGCTGGACACGGTGGTATACACCTGTAATCCTAGGATGGGAGGCTGAGGCAAGAGTTCAAGGCCAGACTGAACAACCTGGTGGTGATAATTTTCCAGACACAAAATAAGCCTGTGTGCATAAAAGGAAAGAGCTGACCTCTACACTGACTTTGGACACTCACACGAAAGGCTGTGGTGTATGTCCTTACCTGCTTCACTGCGTCCAGCAGTCGCTCCAGCAGGAACTGCCTTCTGTCATCATTCTGTGACCCTAAAATGCAATGGGGTTTAAGTTGACAATTAGACTCTGGTAAGACTTTCTGACAGAGATGCTGAGCATAGTAGGACACCTTCAACCCAGCTCTCTCGGGGGAGAGGCAGAAGGAGCTCTGTGAGGTTGAGGCCAGCCTGGTTTACAAAACTACCAAGTTCCAGGATATCCAGGACTATTTAGAAAGACCCTGTCTTTAATAATAATAATTTAAAAAAGTGTCTAACATCTGACATGATAGTGTATGACTATCCACAAACATGATCTGTCTATTTATCTTTAACAAAATAAGTAGCCAGACCAGGTATCAAGAATCTGCAATGGTTGCAATGTACTCCATCACAGGAGACCAGTTTCCCCAGACTTAATGAATGTGTCCTGAATGGTCCCAATTTCTCTGCTGATACTGCTGGTACTGCAGAAATTTCCACAGTGTCCTGGCCTCTACTCACTGTGCTATTAGCGACACACACATAACTGAGTTGGTGTCACACACTGTCAAATGTGTCCTTGGCGTAGGGATTCCTTCTTGACAGCCAGAAGTATAAAATAGCATGTAAGACCCCAGGTTCTCCCCCTCCTCAGCAGCCAAGGCTGACCTTACAGGGTCGCCCAGTGATGCTTGAGGATGTGGCCCAGCTGGTAAAATGTTTGCCTAGTATGCATGGGGCCCTGGACTCAGCACTTCATGAACCAGAATGGTGGGCACACCTGTAATCCCAGTGTTGGAAGGTACAAACAGGATGATGGGGAATTCAAGGTCATCCTCAGCTACACAGGGAATTGGAGGTCAGTCTGGATTACCTGAGACCCTGCCTCAAAAATGAACAAGCACCAATAGCTTGGCCAGTTAGTCAGGCAGTAATGCACTTGAAGGCTTCTGATGTGCCTTGTGAATCAGTAGGAAGGGCCTCCCACCTTCCTCCACCTTCACGCCCGAGTCCTTAGCATTTGGATAGAGCAGAGCAGTCCTTTGCCCATGAAACCACAAGCCTGGAGGAAAAGCCAAGAGAATCACAAAGGTGCCCTCCTGGGTGTGCTGAGTTGCTAAACCAATAGTACAAATAACCTTCACCAGTCAAAAACCACATAGGTCCAAACTTCCATAGGTGCTTAAGCTGTGTTTTGCAGTAAAATGAATTTCCAAATAATTCCCATAAGAACAAAATACACACAGAATCTTTATTTATTTAAAAGTTCTGCCAAAACGAACCTTCAGCATCAGACAGATCACTAACAAATGCCCATAAGAGGCAGGGTAGCAGCTATCAACAAAGTTAAGTCCATGGATGAGAATGCCCCAGCCACAGAGCAGTCACTCTGAACAGGGATGGAATTGCTCACCAGGGGCTTCTGTCCTGGACACAGCAGGAGGAGTGTGAGAGAGCTGGGAGTGAAATGGTGTGAAGAGTCATCTTCTCATGGAGCTACATGTATTAGGAAGAGTCAGTGTGTGAGCACACTAAGACCGACAGAGACAGGAAGACAATGAGGAAAGACAGAAAACGTCACGGAGGCCAGCACAGCATAGGGGCTCTCTGCACAGGTGACATGTGAGCTGAGCCCTTTATAAAGAAAGAAAAGCAGGAGCCATGGAAACACGTGGATCCACTCCAGGCAGAGCAAGCAGCTAGTGGAGAAGCTGAGGCAAAACAAGCTCAGCTTCTGTCTTCCAGGGCTAGAGGACAAGGAGCAGGCAGAAGGACCATAAGACAGGACTAGAAGTCAGCTGGGGTGGGGGTGGGCAGGAGGACCATCAGACAGACTGGCATAGCAGCCAGTCATGGAGGGTCCTTCCCAGCAGGCTACAGGCTAAGACTCTGCTTTAACCCGGACAGTAACTGGTACAAATGTGATTCTGACAGATGGCATTGCTCCTCCGAAGCCTGTGCTAGAACCACCACATCAAGATGGCTGTCTTCCGCCAGGCCTGGAGGTGAAACAGAGACACTCAAGAAAACAAGTCCTTTATCTGGAAGAGCTTCAAGCCTACACCAGGCAAGAAGCATGGCTCACGGCAGGACAGATGCCCAGCACATCCTTCACAGCTGCGCTTCTCCACAGCTCCCTCTTTACTTAGCAGAAGAATTGCTTTCTGCCCCTCCCTCTCTCCCAACACCAAAACGGAAAATATGGCTTCCTTCCTTTTTCCAAGATCTAGACTTAAGGATTCCTCACACTGGACATCGACAACTAGAAATGACCGCTTCACCCTAAAAATACTTCTACTGATTTTTTTTTCTCATAACATAAATTTATGAGACTAAAAAACAATAAAAACAAATAGAAAGAAAGAAAAATGTCTCGACCATCTCACTAGACCAGCTACTACTACTGTGTGCACTTGGGATGGTTGTGTATGTTTGTGCAAGTTCAGGTACACGTGTGTCTATGCATTAGGACTTCAAAGGTCAACCTAGGTGTCATTCCTCAGGAGCTATCTATCGGGCTTGTTTATTTCTTGTTGTTTTGAACAGGGTCTCTCACTGGACCACAGGTTTTAACATTGTTAGGTTGGCCACCCAGAGAGTGTCCGGGGTCCACCTATTGTTGTCTCCACTGTGCTTAGGTTATGAGTGTACTCCACCATCCCTGGCTTTTTCACATGGTAACAACCTTGGGTTATGAGTGTACTCTACCATCCCTGGCTTTTTCACATGGTGACAACTAATTATCTGAACTCAGGTCCTCACGCACCCTGTGACAACACACCCTGAGGCTGAGCAGTTCTCAGTTTAGAGGCTCAATCCCTGGCTATGGTCTCCCCAGGCATGAATCCCAGTGAGACTACCTTGACCTCAGCAGGGCACCTGTGGCCATCTTATCCCTGAAAAGATATGAGAGTCTCCAGGATGCAGAACAAACAGGTGACTTCAAGGCCACATATCAGCAGCAGGAAGTAGAGAGAGAGAGACCCCTGGCTGTGAAGGGAGTAACATTCAGCAGGGAAGTCACAAGATATAAGTCCTCATCCTAATCAGGCCACTTGCTGACCATGTGACAGGGCAGTCACTTCCCCTCTCTAGACACTGGCTCCTGCAAGATATTGTGAGCACTAGCCCTGCGGGATCCAAACAGAAGGATCCTGCACAGACTGGCGGGCAGAAACACAAGGTTTCTTCGCTTTCTACAGTGACCAATCAGAGAAAGCAGTGTGCATAATCTCAGTTACACTCCAGAGTGAACCCTGGTCTTCCTACCAACTCCAGGGACAACTTCAGCGAACAGCAGCTTGGCTCAGTGATGGAACACTTTTTCTGGTTTTCCTGGGTTCCATCCCCAGCACTCCAGAGTATGCCCCCAAACCTCTACACATGATATCCCATGGTCATGTGAAATGCCACAACCCAGTTCAAATGGCACCCTGTGTCCCTGTCCTTTTAGAGGTAAGGTTTAATGTCCTGTTTAGATTCCTGATAGGTTCAAACCATGTCCTACTGCCACCTTGGTAACAAGAATGAGAAAGTGGGGCTTGAGCTAACTTCCTCAAACTGGGAAGTATAAACCCAGACAGACTTCGGAGGTTAGGGGAGGGAACAACTTCACTGTGGATGCAGGGTTTCCTTTAGGTGATGAACACGTTTTCACAACAGGACAGAGGTGTAAGTCACACATTATAAATGGTATTGGTCGTTCAACTTAAAGTGATAGCTAACTCTACATCATAATGATAACATATTTTATGGGAAGACCTGCCACAGATAGATACTAGCAAAACAAAAACAAAAAAACAATTTCAGCGCAATCAAACAACTACAGGAGGATTGTTCCCAACCCCTCTTACACAGCTGGTAGTGAGAGCACGTGTCTCTGGCGGTCAGGGTCCTGGTGGGAAAGCACACAGTGTTCAAGAGTAAGGGTTCAGTAGCTGTTGAAGGGTCTCACTCAGTACTATGTGTCAGTCAGTAACCCTCATGCCCAGGCTCTAGCAGCGGGAGACAGAATCTTCTTTCTGGAGATGTGGTCGCATCGAGTCCAGGTAGGTGAGGAACTGGCTGGGCAGAGGATGATCCTGGTCCCCATTCTACCTGTAGCATACTAGGACAGCAGGGTTGATGTGTCTCCTGCATGCTAGGCTAGCACTTTCCACCCTTGGAGACTTTTTATTGACCTGTTTGTTTTAGACACACCTGAAACTCACTCTGTAGACCAGGCTGGCTTCAAACTCAGAGATATCCCCCTGCCTCTGCTTCCCCTGTGCTGGGATTAAAGATATAGGCTGCCATAGCTGGCTCTTGTTCTTATTTTCTCACCATGAATTAGAGAAGCTGGACTTGGTGGTGCACATTTAAATCAGTAAACTACCCCAGGAGGATTGCCATGAATTTGGATCAGCCTGAGCTACATACACAGTGAGTCCTAAGCCAGCCAGAGCTACACAGAAAGACCAGTCCTCCCCCCCTCCCCTGTAGTACAATAGGAATAGAGACTAAGCAATGCCTGAAGTGCCCAGGGAAATCCCAACAACTGAAAGACTGATCTAAAGCTATGTTGGGTGGGGTCTTGCACAGAAGTCAACCCTCCCTTTATTTCATTTAGCATCAGGCTTTTTTTCTTCAACCTTTTATCTCTTAGAGGAGGTTGGTGGTCTCTTAAAAAATATAAACAACAACAAAAAGAAAAAAGAACAACAAAAAAAACCCAAAAAACAAAACAAATCTTTGTACCTTTGTTACAGATCTGCCTAAGGGTGAGTACTAATAGCCACTAATACCAGCCTATCTCAACATTTGTGCCAGCACCAATCTCTCTCTCTCTCTCTCTCTCTCTCTCTCTC